>NC_045736.1:21613465-22213465 GCF_008692095.1 Etheostoma spectabile
TGAGAAAATGAAAGCTCAGATGGGCCGATCTGGAATCTTCTTATTATTATTGTCTTCTTATTAGCTCCTTATGAGGTCATAAGGGGCAAGGATACCTTCCTTTTCTCTGATTTGCCCGCCCCGAGAATTTGGCTTACCCATGAGGGAGAGACGGCAGTGGTAAGTGGCAGTTGGTCAAGGCCACACCCCACCCTCCACCTTTAACAAGTGGTTAGAACGCTTCTAAATTGACTTATGCTTGGGATTTCACATAGAAATCCCCCCTTTCCAAGGTGTTTAGATTCTTTTTTTTATTGAGTTGTATTCAAACAGAGCACATATGCTGTTGTGCTATCAGTACTTTAGAAGTGAGTCCAGAGCTGGCATGGCTTCAGTCAGTCTTGGCATTATCCCTAATGTGCTTCACTTAGGCTGATTTGCTCATGACTCTCAAAGATTATGCAGAAGCCTAATTTTACTGCATCTGTCTCTGCCATGAAGAATAATCCCAAAAAATGTTTGAATGTTTGAATTTACTTTCCATGTTCTGCAATTTGAAGGGTGAAGCATTTAGAAACATTTTCAGTGAGAGTTGTTCCAACACTCAGGGGTGGAGATCTGTCAAGTGCTGCAGTCGGTTGTTTCACTCCTCGGCCTCCAGAGCTGTCACACCATCATGCAAAAGGAATATCTCTCAGCAGCTTTGTGCAGCTTTGTGTTTTAGCGTGTGCACCCGCATGGATGTGCGTCGGCGTTCACCTGAGGAGACGTTCATGGGAAGTTTGCATGCCGCTCTAACACTTCACTTTCCTTAAGAGCTGTTGCCATGGCTACCGCCGCAGTGTGTGGGGTGGCGTCATGGTAACAGATTACTCACTAGCATACTTGGGGCCAACACCCAGGCAAGGTGTTGTGGTGGTGGGTGGGTGTCACAGTTCCCGTGTGTAAGATTTGTCAGAAGAAGGTCGAGTCCACCTTTGGCGGTTTGCCACCTCTCTCTCTCCGCAGTGGGGATGAGTTACAGATCTGTGACATCTGAGTCTCCCTGGGGACTCACTCATTCTCGAGTCCCTGCATTCATCTTCAGTGTGGCACTCCTTAGTGATTTACCGAGATTTACATCAGAGTTAATTTAGTGTCTTTTGGTGCGCCAAGATAGAGGAGCTCAGTCATTCTATACAATCTCTGACGAGGTGTCTCCTTCTTCTTTGCCTCTCCACAGCAGATGATTCTGTGGGTTCTTTAATTTGCACTGTAGAACTACATTCAATTGTTCAAATAAACACCTTCTACCTTGGTTTCTGGGTCACAATTCATTGACCGAGTTCAATCAGTCAGACTTTACTTATAGATACCTAAGTTAATGTCTAAACTTTTTCTGTCATGATTGCTGAACGACTAAAGGAAAAGTGTTTTAAGGAAGTGCTTTAACACTTCTGTGCTCAAGAAACATGTTGAATTCATCAACTTAAATTCTGCTGCTCTTTCCAAGATGCAAAATACAATCTGATTGCTTGGTGCTGTGCACTTGGGCTGTAAGCATCCTCAGATTATCATAAATGATATCAACACTGGCACAACATTACCCTACCCTGTGAATCATGCAATGTGTGAATGAATTAATAGCCATGTTTACAGTTTCCATCTCTTTCCTTTCTTGCTTAGTCACATATTTCCTCCCTTCCTCTCCTTCCGCCAACTGCTGCTCACAGAGACAATGTCACTGTCACTGTTCTTGGGCTTTGGCGAACATCAATTTGTATTTGTTTTGGCTTCACTCTCCTGTCTTGTCAATCTACCCACACATAGAAGAAGTTGCCATGGAGTCCCTGGAGTTGTTTGTAAATAGAAAGGGGTAACATACGATTCTGTAACCGCCTTTCATTAAATAGCGTTACAGCTTTCCTGTTTTCCCCAAATGGCCTTGAGCAAGCTGCAGAGAACAAATGTAAGTGTGTTCTATTGTGCTGAGAGTTATATGGTGACTGAAGGCAAACAGAGCAGTTGTGAAAGCAACCATGTCTTAAGAGGAAGACACTTTTCTAAAGAATGAAAATAAACTTTGTATTCCAAACACAACAGAATGTCTGGTTGCATTGCAGTAGAGTTAGCAACTGGTAACTGGTAAACAACATTTACTCAGTGTACAGGGAATAAACAAAAATATATGTGGTAAAATAAAAAGAATGAGCACAGAAAACTACTACAGTGCAACAATGATGGAGTACTGGAGTCCTGGACTTGAGTCTTAGTCGAGTTGCCATTTACTGGGTTTGACTAGACTTGGACGCAACGATGACTTGGATTCGGACTCAAGGATTTATAAAATCGGACTGGAGTATTCATGAGATACAACTCGGAAGATGTATGAAGTTTCTGGCTATTTCTATGTGTAATAGATAAGTCAAATTTGATATGAGATATTCATTTAGAGCGTGTAACTTTTAAATGCAGGTCCTGGACTTGGACTTGAGTCTGACTCGAGACGCTATTCTCTGGACTTGTGACTCGACTCAGACTCCAACTCCATTAATGGTGGCTCGACTCGGACTCTTCTTTGGTGACTTGGACTCAAACTCAAACACTGGGGACTTGAGACTTGACTTGGACCCGACAGCTAGTGACTTGACTACATCACTGGTTGTTAGTTGTTGTGTGAAAGTGTCACAATCTCTCTCTGATTTGGCTATCCATTTAAAGGCAACACACTGACACTGAGTTGGTTGCCTCACTCCATGCTTGTCTTTTTTGTACTGATTTTTAGAGCCTCCAGGATGCAAGAACATTAGGTTGGGGTTACGCTTCATTTGTCACATGGGTTGGACACTGCATGTCTCAGGACTTAAAGTTACAGTATTAATGCATCTGTTATGTTAATTGACTAGCTAGAAGTTTTTGAGTACATTCTTCAAGATATTGGGCAGTAACGCAGTGGAGGCACAATCAGGAGGATATTCAATCTTTTTTTTTTCTGTTCCATATTGAGAGGGCTGTCTTATGACAGATATGATGACCACAGTTTTTTCAAAGCACTTGAATTGGAGAGGGATTCTGTGATTAAATGCTAATAGTCAGTATGGGCCTTTCACAGTGATCGTGTAGTAACTCAGTGTAGTAATTAAAAGAGCCACTTCATCAGTCGTGCAGGCTTCAAGAGAAGTAATTGTAGATCAAGATCTCAAGAGAGTCCTATGGACAACAGAAGAATTAACAACAGTGATAAGACAGACAACAAAACATAGCTGTTACTGCTGTTTGCATGTGCTTGTGTGACTGACACACAGGCACATGCAAACAGCCTCAAAACACTTGCAGACAAATCTAAAAAAAAGTCCAAAATTAATTATGAAGAAGACATAGTTTATTGGAGAGCAATTTTTACACTCTGTTGATATTACACATAACACACAAGACCAAAAACACACACACACACACGCTTAAACAGGACCTATAGATGCATTGATGGAAAGATGTCAGACAGAGGGGGCTGCCCATTTAATGCGCTCTGAGCAGTTGGGGGTCCGGTGCCTTGCTCAAGGGCACCTCAGCAGTGCCCAGGAGGTGAACTGGCACTTCTCCAGTTACCAGTCCACACTCTGTACTTGGTGAACTTGAACCGGAAACCCTCCGGTTCCCAAGATGTCTTTCCAAGTTCAGTATTTACTTACTGTCCTGGGATCTGGTCTGAAGATAAGTAGTTTTAACTTTAAGAAGAGATATGATACACTGAGGCAGCTTCAGCATGATACATTTAGAGGAAGTAGCATGAAATAGTGCTCTTTCCACTGTACCGTGTACCGTAAATACTCATAGTCAGTTCCTTTCCTGCTTAACAACAAACAGGAAACCAAAAAATTATCATGTCATTTGTGATGACTGCTAAAGCACCTGCCTTTCATGTGTTCACACACACACACACACACACACACACACACACACACACACACACACACACACACACACACACAAAGTGCACCAAAAGTATTGTTTAAATACAATGTGGGGTTATGCTGAAAGTGTTCATTCATATTTTTTCTTTCTGACATAGTTCAGGTGTGTGGTGTAGGTTATCTTTCTACAGTGCTGAAATCTGAGCACATTACACACAGACAGACACTCAAAGTCCAGGAGGAAAGGATAAGCACACTCACAAAACCTTTTTTTTTTGGATGGCATTTTTGTGTGTGAGTGACACTTTTTTTTTTATCCGACTGCACTCCAATCTCTCTCTTCCCCCCCCCCCTCCCTCTCTCTCTCAATACACACACGCACACACAAATACACATAGATTTTTTTTTCCATCCTTTAATCCAAACTGCTTAAGGAAGTGAAGGGGAGAAATCCCTTTACAATGTCTGGGCTCAGTAGTGTTTGGTAACCACTTGCTATCTCACATTGTGGTTAGAGGCAAAGGAGCAACATTCCTCCAGACGCCCAGAACCTACTCTCTGTTCTATATGACATACTCTCCGACAGATGTCAAGGTTGTGTTGTCAAAGAGCTGCTCTCTGTAAGAAGATGAATAAACATCCTTGGATTTTTCATGGTTCATATGGGTTTGGGGGGGGGGGGTAGGCTTGACTTACACTTGACTGTTCTGTTATATACAGTAACACCCCAAACAAAGGTTTTATACCTTTATCTATTCTTACGGACATTATTTGTCAGTGCATGTTTGTCACATTTGTTTTTAGAGTTGAAGCAGTTTGTGGGGAGATCCAGAACGCTTCGGAAAGGCAGAAGGATGAAGGGATGAACTGGAGAGTGCGAGAAGTGACCTGTTGAGCCTTTTTGCCATGATTGAAAGAGACAGTGAGCTACAACATCTGTTGGTGGATTTGGGCTGAGCTCCTGTCTATTGGTGCGCCCCTGCAGAATAAGGGAAAGTAAAATTAACAAGCTGACCCATTTTCCCCCGTTCCTCCCAGTGCTCTTTTCCTCTCTCTTCCCTCTTCAGTCACTTCCCTATTAAATACTTATATAAATGCCCTCTTAATTCTGTGATTTACCAGAATGCATCTTACTGTAGCCAATACAAAGCATGTAGGCCTACTTTCTCTTGCCCTAAAACTGGGATGTTACAGTAATTCATTTGTTATTGGTAGAGATGCTTTTCATGCATGTACCTGGTTGTCCTGTCACACCTGTTGGGGTTACACATGCCTTCTTGATAGGGCCAGACAGGTGCCAGATGCATTGACAGGTGTATGGCTGTACTAGCATGCAAGGACACCAAAGTGGAATGTTGCTAATTTCAACTTTAAAGAAGTGTGTGTGCACACACACTTCTTTAAAGTTGAAATTAGCAACATGTGTGTGTGTGTGTGTGTGTGTGTGTGTGTGTGTGTGTGTGTGTGTGTGTGTGTGTGTGTGTGTGTGTGAGACAAGCAGAGAGAGCATAAGCCTTTGGGTATTGGTTTGGACTAAAGCCAAGCTTACAGCAAATGCCAACAAAGCACCAAGAGATGTTCAAACAACATGCACACACACTCAAACAGACTCACACACATAGAGGTGTACACACAGATGTACACACTTTAGTAAACAAACAGCCACCCAATCTTTGCTCCAGTGTGATCAAACCACAGAAAATATTAAAAATAAACATCAAGCATTATCTGTGTGAGACACTGGCTTTTTCTCTGCCATACACTGTAACAGCAGGACTGTTAGCCTCTCACCTTGTGTAAATCTAATCAATGTCAGACGGAATAACAGAAAATCTAATGAGCACAGGGATTAAGGATGGGGCTTGGAGACCAAGAAGTATCCTCGACAAAAGAAGTGACTGATCAGAAAGTCAGACCTTGAAATTAAAACGGGCTGACATTCCCCCCCTTTTCTTCGGCTGATCTGAAGAGACTTGTGTGAGGATCAGTTTACACTGCTATGATTTATCTGAGTGGGACAGAATATCGAGACATTAAAATCCCAGACCAGAGCAGGTGAAGCTTATCATTTTCAGCAAAAGTAATCTAACATTGTCAGGATTTGTAAAACTCGTTACAAATGCATTAGATTGCATTTTAAGATCACTTATTTTTTGCAAAAACTATGCTCTTTAAAAGGACTAGTTCACCCCAAAATGAAAAACTGCCAGGTAAAATGTTATTAAGGTTTATTAAACCAAACACACAGTAAGTTAGTGCTGCAGTTCCATCTCAGCCTTCTCCCAAACTATCAAAGTTAATGGAGCCATCACCGTCTGTGTGTGTGTATATTTATGTATGTGTTTGTATGTGGCCGTTTTCTGCATGTGTTGTTACTCTGTGTTTTTTTACTTTGGGATGCGCTCCAATGTCTCAGTGTATTGTTTGTAATTGTGTGTATCTGTTAGTTATTTCTGAATATAAAAAAAAAATCACGTGTTTTATCACAAAAAAAACAGAATCTCAGAATTGTACCGTGCCACCCGTTTGTACAAAAGGACTGAATTCTAGACTGAAATATTACTTCAAAGATGTCATTTCTGTCAAAGTGAAGTGGATCCCCTCCAACCAGAAAGCACTGTGAGCCAAATTCTAGTTCATCATCAAGGAAGTTGGAGTGCTTAAAAGCTTCAGTAAAGTACACAGCCATCTGTCAGCATTGAGGAACATGAAGCACATCAATAAATTAAATGGCTCTCAAGTGAAATAAACTTTTCTCACACAGCTAAGAATTATTTTGAATAATCCATTCTCAGTTCAATAATGAAAAGTATCTATCATCACAAGGAACTTGATTTTATAGATATGTTTGATTGTAAGAGGGAGCAAGATGACACTATTTTTGGACATTATAATGAAATTTGTCATACCATTGTGATCAGAACAGTTCATGTTTTTGTTAACATTTCTACATTCAGTGTTGCAATGCACATTTGTTGGTAAAGGGAAAGAAGCGACGGACAGTTGATTTTTTTACTTTTACAATGAGATTAGTCTAATGGATTTGCATATTCTAGTCCTATTTCCACTGGACCGTTATTTATTAATCCTGATGTTTAAAATAGCACTTGGAAAAAAAGGTGATTTTGTCCAATTAGACACACTACTATTAGGCCACTTATTTTTGCACTTTTGCAATATTATGGCTTCCAAAAACCCAGAGCTGGGCGCTGAGGTGGGCAGAGTGAAACAGCTTCAGATGTGTTCATGCAGATTGCATAACACAGAGCCCTTTTGGTCACTTCAACCACTCAGACCACTTCCTATCGCAGGTGCAGAAAAAGCTTTTCCCAGACAGCATCCCTCGGATAATAAGTTTTCTTTAAGGAGAACTGCCCATTATTTACATAAGCCTGACCTCTCTTCTCCTCCTGATAAAGTATTCTTCCGCTAGCAATGTGCTCATCCTGTGCTGCTCTGCCCCAGGAGTCTGCTTGTGCCACCAAAATTGCAAAAACCTGTCAGCCGTGCCCACATGTGTTTGCACCCTTGCACAGCTGCATATGTGCTCATTTTCACAAAAGTAGAGCCATATATGTTGATCACTGATATACTGTAGTATTAAACTCTGTATGGGTGTTTATGTGTGTGTGTGTGTGTGTGTGTGTGTGTGTATTGTGTAGGAGTTTGCCACCCTGACGAAGGAACTGAACATATGCCGGGAGCAGCTACTGGAGAAAGAGGAGGAAATATCTGAGCTGAAAGCTGAAAGGAACAACACCAGGGTATGTGTGTGTGTGTGTGTGTGTGTGTGTGTGTGTGTGTGTGTGTGTGTGTGTGTGTGTGTGTGTGTGTGTGTGTGTGTGTGTGTGTGTGTGTGAGAGGATGCTGATGAAAACAAACAATGTTTCTAAGCTTGAAATTAGTATTCTCTTTGGTCATAAATACATTTGTGTGTGTGTGTATGTGTGTGTGTGTGTGTGTGTGTGTGTGTGTGTGTGTGTGTGTGTGTGTGTGTGTGTGTGTTGCACTCTAGCTACTGTTGGAGCACCTGGAGTGTCTGGTGTCTCGTCACGAACGCAGTCTGAGGATGACAGTGGTGAAGAGACAGGCACCCCCACCATCTGGAGTCTCCAGCGAGGTGGAGGTCCTCAAAGCCCTGAAATCACTGTTTGAACACCACAAGGCTCTGGATGAAAAGGTGGACACACACACACACACACACACACACACACACACACACAGGTGCACAGGAAGCTTTTCCCAGACAGCTTTTCCCAGAAATGTGTGTATGATACACACACACACATATTCTGTAAGGGCTAGGGTCTGTACTGACAAATCAATGCAGGGGAAACTGCCTCATTTGTTGTATATATATATAGGATATGGTATTTCCATCAGTCCTGGCATATGCACATCACTTTGTAGCTCCTTTTTTGTCTTTTTAACATAATTGCCAATTTTATTCTGATCAATTGAATTTTGCTGTTTGTCTTCTTGTTGTTTTGCTGTTAATGAACTTCTGCCAAGTTTTAGAGTAAGTTCTCCATTGAAGGGAAGGTATTGTTGCTGAAAGGCTTTTACAGTAATGTGAAACCTGGAAGTCTTCCTTTTGCATTAACAGCATACAGCAAACAACAGAAAATTGGAGAAGATAAAAACAGTGAGAATATTATTTTATATTCATATTACAGGGGAAATTTAAAATAATACAATTTTGTCCAGTTGAGACCCCAGACACTATTTAAAAATGTACAGTACACAATACTTGCTGTACTAGCAATGTCAATAAACACATGAATTGTGAGACACTCCCTATTTCCAGATTAAAATCCTCTGTTTCTAAATTATATAGAGGATTGTGCTTTTACGTAAGCGTGTTCTCGTGTTTCTGGACTTTATCTTGATGTGTGTGTTCTTGGTGAATCTTTCAGGTACGTGAGAGGCTTCGGTGGCTCTGGAGAGGGTGTCCACCCTGGAGGGACAATTAGCTTCTAACACACAAGAGGTGAGGGTGTGTGTGTCTGTGTCTGTGTGTGTGTGTGTGTGTGTGTGTGTGTGTGTGTGTGTGTGTGTGTGTGTGTGTGTGTGTGTGTGTGTGTGTGTGTGTGTGTGTGTGTGTGTGGTTATTGGTAAGTGAACATCTGTTTAGTCCCTTGCAGACATCAGTTGAAGCCTCCACACTGATCTTATTTGTCTTCTCAGCCCTCTGTTCATACCCACATTCATGCACGGACACAAACCTTCAGTATTCTTCTATTTAAAAATACCATTGATGAAATAATTCGGAAGATAATAAAGTAAAAAAGAAAAGCTAAATATTTACAGCAGGTTCAGTTAGAGCAGAATTCTAGTGGTTTTGTAGGATTTAAAGTCAAAACTTCTTAAGTTTCCATTATCACATAGCAGAGCATCAGACCCTCACTGAAGCCAACTGTCCCTCCTCTACACTGAGTATAATTCATATTTTTGCAGTAATGAACAATAAGATAGGGCATGTTGTCTGAAGCATGATTCCCTTTGAGGGTCAGAGTTGTTCTTGGATTCACTAAGGGGAAAAGAAAACCTAGTAACTGCGTGAGTTTGTTCATTGTTCTTTCTTAAATCTACATTGCAGTTGAACATGGTGAGACAAAGGAAGGATGGTGACTCATTGGAGCGAACAGATGGATCCAAACCTACATGGAAGGTCTTCCTGGCTGTGTGATTGTTTTTCTGCTCTGTGCTTTATCTAATGTCTGCCTATAGTGTTTGTCCGTCTGGCTGTCAGTCGCTGTCTGCCTCTTTCTGTCTTTCTTCCGCAGATTAACACATCCACTCACACGCACATACACTCAATAGGTTAATGGAGCTTAATGTACTATGAATCCTCTATGTAATTCTGATGAGATTCAAACTCTTGCTCTTTATTTGAGCCTTGTCCTACATGGTTTGATGCCAACCCTGCATCAACAAGAAGACATTATGTAACTGTGTCTGGGTCCATCCACAGGGAGTAACAAACCTCCCTGTGATTAAACTGCAGAGCCTGTTTGTATTTAAATGGAAATCACCCTCCTCTGTACGGGCTGGCAGCCGAGGAGGAGCAGCACTAGGTCCACTTACTTTGGCTCTTATTTCTTTGGCTTAAGGATAAAGAAAGCAATAAGAACAATCAATACAGAAGTTTTATTAAAGGAAAAAACAATAACTTATGTCACAGCATAACCACAACCCTGGGAAAACTTGATATTATCATCACTTGCCTAGGGGCTTCCAGGGCTTGGCTGCCCCTGCATATATGAATCTCCACAAATAAGTGTTCAGCTGCCAGGCTTAAGGTAAGGCGAAATAGGCCTACCTGTCACCTTGCTGCCCTGTTGCGACTCCGATCCGTCACTGGATCAGCTTGGGCTCGGTTCTCCGACATTGACAGTTAATTTGTCGACATTTAAAGACGCAGACAATAACTTTAACACAACTTAATGGGGGATTAGGGGATCTCCGTTGCATCATTTAGTCAAACAACATCTCTTTCTGAAACTCTGAACCTCATCCCTCGCAGCTGCTCTCAATCTTCCTCTTGTAAACTTGCAGTCTCTGTGACTAGGTAAGCCCCACCTACCCTGCCTGATAGCCATGCAGAACAGCCAATAGGGAAATAGGTTACCATGACACTTTTACACACTTTTGATACATTAAGAAATGAGAAGAGCAAGGAGAAAATATGAAAAGAGAATTGCATAGAGTACGAGCGTTAGGAGGAGTGTAGTTTAGACGTCTCAGAGTGTGAACTGTGCAAACACACACTGTCGGGACATTTATCAAGGAAACCTTCTGCCCTACTGGCAGTCACTACCCCCCTGGATGTTGCAATTAGAGGATATTTAAATTTGAAATGCTACAATATTATCATGATCACATTTATTTTTTCATCAAACCAAGACAATCTTAGGGCCATGTTGGACCAGACTATACATGTGGCTGTACAATGCTATTTCCAAAGTCCCTGGGAGTAAATCTAATGAGTTTATATGGCTAAACTATTATGCACAATTGCACAAAATTCCAGGTGTGTTTTATTACATTGTTTCTGTGTATGTTTAAGGTATTCATGAGCCGACAAAATTGGAGCATGAGTGAGCGGTCCAACTAACTTTTGCTGCCCACTGTGTTCTCTTTCTGAATATGTGTCCCCGAAGGTTTATTTAATTAAGGCCCTGGAATTAACTGCACTTTGAGCAGTGAAGAGAAGAGAAACAACATCAAAACAACAACATGGCAGCCCAACCACACACATCCACCCTTATATGCATAACACTCAACACTATTAAATCTAGGTCATCCAGCTTTATCAGTTCTACATCTCTCAATACCCTCGGCCCATATGTCTGTCTCAGTCCTAAAATATATTTTATGTGAGAATTCGCATATATTGCCATTCATTTTGTTTGTCCATACCATACAGAGACTGCCCAACGGCTCCATAGATGCTCACGATGATGGCAGCCGGGTGTCCGAGCTTCAGGAGCTGCTGGATCGGACCAATAAGGAGCTGGCCCAGAGCTGTGAGCACTCTGCCACTCTCAACAGCCGGATGGCCGACCTCGAGGCAGAGCTTGCAAATGCACGGCGAGAACTGAGCCGCAGCGAGGAGCTGTCAATCAAACAACAAAGGGAACAGAGAGAGGTGAGAGGAAAAGAAAGGTGCAAGTTACAAAAACCTTTTTGAGTAAAAAGCTAATTTCACATTCTGTTGTTTTGTGTGAAAAAACATGGTTCTGTAATAAAACATTACTATATCATGTAGTATATCATGTTTGTTCCCATGCTATTGAGATTTGTCACTTCTAAGTATAAACTGTACATGAAAGCAGATGTATAAGACTAACTGAACATGCATTATATTGTGTTGTGTCAATGTGTTTTAGACACCAACTATAGTGCCTAGTGTACCAGCGACATACTAGAATATTTTGAATGCAAAATACTTGCAAAGGGGTTTCCTAAAGCTGTATACTGTAACTGGAGATTATTGTTTGATGGTTAAGCAAAACCACTATTTAATGTACCTACTTTCCAGTATTATTCATCAGTGCAAGTTTATTATTGTCTACAATACAAGTGTGAAATAAGGACAACACAGATCTGTAAGTAGTATCCATGTAGTCCACTCACAAAGCTTCTTTATTTATTGCTTCAGCTACATGGCTTTTGCATTTTTGTCAATCATTTGTTTGATTTCTATGTGCTGTTGATGGACACTATTGATACACAATACAAAAATGGATTAAAGCTAGAAGCATCACCATGCACATTGTTGTAGGCTTGTCTCTTATGATTTTCTCTGTTGTTTTTGTGCCTCTGCACCCACAGAGAGAGGACATGGAGGAAAGGATAACAACATTAGAGAAACGCTACCTGGCTGCTCAGCGGGAGACCACACACATCCACGACCTCAACGACAAACTGGAGAATGAACTGGCTACCAAGGACTCCCTGCATCGACAGGTAACAACACAGTTGTCACAGTCTCTTAAAAGCAATAGCAACACACTTAGCTGCGCCGTTATAAAGTTAATGAAGCCTGATATAAAGACCTAAATCAATATCTATAAATGTGCTGTGTTATTATTTTGCTGTTGTTGATGTTCAGGCTTCCTTGGATGTTTTGCAATCCTAATGTGTTGTTAAGTGGCAACAGAAATGGCACATTTGTCTTGATGCAAGGTGACATGGGAGTTATGGATTCAGGGTAATTTGCTATTTCTTTCTCACTTGCAACATTTTAATATTTCTTGCATCAACAATGTCATCCACAATAAAGCTGAAATAGTCACTAAGTCAGAATATTATCAGAAACATCCTATTCAAAGGTTCATGTGTAGTTCCGGGTCAATATATGGTGAGCTCCGCATGGGGGAATACCAGAAGCATCCTCCATTTCTGACCATGTGTCATGCCCTGCTACTGCTGGCTGCACTGCACTGATTAAACTTCTCTTGTGATATACTAATGTTCTTTTTTCCTTTCTGTGTGTGTGTGTCTGTCTGTCTGTCTGTCTGTCTGTCTGTCTGTCTGTCTGTCTGTCAGAGCGAGGAGAAGGTGCGCCAGCTGCAGGAGATGCTGGAGATGGCAGAGCAGAGGCTGGCTCAGACCATGAGGAAGGCTGAGACACTGCCAGAGGTGGAGGCTGAGCTGGCACAGAGAGTGGCAGCACTTTCCAAGGTAATACATTATCTCTCTCTCTCTCTCTCTCACACACACACCACACCACACACACACACACACAAAGAGCTATGGAAAACATAGCTAAGGATGCAGTATTTCTACATAATACAAAACAAAAAGAAGCAGATAAACATTTAACACACTTACAGAGCTTATAGAGGCAGTTGCACTAATATGTGAATGTCTCCCTCTGCAGGCTGAGGAGCGCCACGGCAACGTGGAAGAGCGGCTCAGACAGCTGGAGTCACAACTGGAGGAGAAGAACCAAGAGCTAGGAAGGGTGTGTGAGCATATGTGTGTGTTGGTATCTATTTGTGTCTATTTGTGTGTGTGTGTGTGTGTGTGTGTGTTTGTGTGTGTGTGTGTGTGTGTGTGTGTGTGTGTGTGTGTGGGCGTGCGTGCGTGCGTGTGTGCGCGTGCGTGTATGGCGTGTGTGTGTGTGTGCTTCACATTAGTTGGACGCCTTGACTCATGGCTCTGTGCTCCCTCATGCATACATGTACATGCACAAACACTGAGGACAGATGCACATATGCATTGTTGCATGAATTTAAACCAAATCGACGTATCTTACTGCCACACAATCCCCCTCTCCGTCTCTATAAGACTGATTGGCTGCTATCTTTAGACTCTGATTAATTCACGCAACGCTAATTTCTCTCTATCAATCCCTCTCTCTGTGTGCAATCTTACGACTATATTTAGTTAAAGGAGCTCTAGGAGGATGCAAATTTGTGTTTTTGTGTGTCTGTGTTAAATTACTCTATTGAAATTACGGTAGAATATGTATTTAGGCACATCACTTCCCATTTAAGGGAAGGTGTTTAACCCTTTTTTCATTGTCACGTAAATGACTGTAATTAAATCATTCTGGCTGTGTGATCCATTGTTGGCCAAGAGGACCTATATCTGGCAGCTGGTGATCTTGGGCTAAATACACACTTCATCCTTTAATCCATGCAAAGATGCTTGATTAGCTGCATAAATACACCTAAATAGAGTCTGTGTTAAAAGAAAACAATGTGATGATGTCATTCCCACGCCGTCTGGTTCACTCTCCATTCATTAGGCTCGTCAAAGAGAGAAAATGAATGAGGAACACAACAAACGTTTGTCTGACACCGTGGATCGTCTGCTCACTGAGTCCAATGAAAGACTGCAGCTCCATTTGAAAGAACGCATGGCTGCCCTGGAGGACAAGGCAAGGCCTGTACACATGCATTCATCTAAGCAGCAGATCCTATTGCTGTTTTTATTGCACTACAGAACAAATGAATATGCAGTATAGCACATGTTCTACTCGGCCTCACAGATATGTTTTGACACGGTTCAATGATTTCTTCCGTCTAGAACTCCCTTATTCAGGACCTCGAGAACTGCCAGAAACAGCTTGAAGAATTCCATCACACCAGGGTACCATGACTTCACATTGACATGACTTCACCATGACAGTCACCTTGAATGAATCAGTGAAAACTGTGTCCTCACTTCCAACTAATATGTCCCAAATCTAAAGTGGAATGTAACTGAAGTATATTTACTCAAGTGCTGCACATACACAAAGTTTTTTGGTACTTGTACTTTACTTAGTAAAGTATTTCCATTTTGTGCTACTTTATAATTTTACTTTTTCACTTTTGACAGCTGTAGTTAGCTCTTACTTTGCTCACTAACACTGTCCATAAAACACAGTGATGCTAAGCTAAACTAACTAGGTGCATGTAGCTTCATTTTTACTGTACAAACACAAAAGTGGAATCAATCTTCTCATACAACTCTCAGCAAGAAAGCAAATAAACGTAATTTATAAAATGTCAAACCAATATAACACTCACAGGGGACCTCTTGTTACATAATGTCTAGTTCAACCTTTTATACTTTTAGTGCATTTTACTCCTAACACTCTTTTACTTGTAATGGACTACTCCTAAGGGATAGGTATTGGTACTTTTACTTAAGTAGGCAATCTGAATAAATTGCCCATAATGCCCCTCTCTCCTTCAGGAACGGCTGATTGGAGAGATTGAGAAGTTAAGAAATGAGATTGACCACTTGAAACGCCGCAGTGGGGCATTTGGAGATGGAACTCACCCTCGGTATATACTGTACACTTCCTCCATGCATGCTCTCTCATAAACACACCTTCTAACATGGTGGTATATAATGTACATTATTAATGGAAAGCTGTTATGTGTATGTCTCAGGTCTCACCTGGGTAGCTCCAGCGACCTACGCTTCTCTGTGGTGGAGGGCCAAGATGGCCACTACAGCACAACAGTGATCAGGCGGGCACAGAAGGGCAGAATGTCAGCACTACGAGACGACCCAAACAAGGTGTTAATGCTGTCTTTATCAAGACAAAACAACCCCACAGTTCCTCACATACACATAGAGTGAACATGATAGCCAACATGTCAATTATTCTCCTAACCACAAACAGATCCTAACCAGTGCTTTACTCAAGTTCATGTCTGCTTTGCTAATAACTGTCAGTGCCTGGCTGATGAATGTGGATCGTCATGCCTAACTTACCATTCTCTACTAACCTCTCTGTCTCTCTTCACCTGCTGCCATGGACATGCTGTCTGATGTAAGTTCCCTGTTCATCCATTTCTTCTCATAACTTGCCACATACAGACATAAGTGTCCTGTTGTATTTTACATGTGTTCAATCAGAATGTATGCATTAAAGCCCATTCTTCAGGTACATTTGTTCAGGGTCAATGTATGTTGTATGTAACAGTGTCTATAGATGTTAAAACTCATGTGTGTTTGTTGTGTCCAGGTGTTTGCTGTGTTTGAACAGGACTACCCATCTCTGCGTGGGAGCGTCAGCCACCTCCTCGGCAGCGACATCGAAGCAGAGTCAGACTTGGATGACGACGTTAGCTCGACTCTGCTTTCCCCCAGCGGCCAATCTGACGCTCAGACTCTCGCTCTGATGCTGCAAGAGCAGCTCGACGCTATCAATGAAGAGATAAGGTGCAAAGCACAAGCACATGCTGCTTCATAGTGTTGATGCAGTGCATAAAGGCCAGACAGGATGCCCCACAACTGAGAGTGGCATTAAATAAAAAGATGATAACATGTAGATATGACTCTTCACTCTTTAGTCCTGTTACTTGCTGAAGGAGGATGTTGGTTATTGCAGTTCACAGTAAACAAGGTCCTCTTGTGACACCTCAGAATATGCTGCTAGGGAGTAGATGCAAAAAAAAATTGATTATGCTGCAGAGAAGCCACACTCCCTTGAAGAAATAAAAAACAATGTCTGTACCAATAATGGCATTTTTATAATGCAATATTTGCCAGGAGTTTTGCATTATTATAATTTTCATACAATAGTTAATGATAAATAAATGATGATTATGTCCCAGAATGCAAATAGCTTTTATTTCTCATTTATTCTACAAGTTTGACTTAAGTAATTTTATTTTGAGCTTTTTAACTTAATATAAAGGTTGGACTTTCATTCATTATTACCAAAATACAAAGGGTGTGCTGTCAATTAACTGATGGGATGTTCTGTGTTGAAAATTACTTTGTATGTTTGCGTGTGGGCAGGATGATCCAGGTGGAGAGAGAGTCAGCAGACCTCCGATCTGACGAGATTGAGTCTCGCGTGAACAGCGGTAGCATGGACGGACTCAATGTGACACTTCGACCCCGGGCGCTACCCACCTCCGCCACCGCACAGTCCCTGGCATCATCCACCTCCCCCCCAAACAGCGGCCACTCCACACCAAAGCACCACTCACGCAACGCCAGCCACCATCTAGGCATCATGACTCTGGTCAGAGAGCACACATGCTTTATATGCCATACTTGTATGTTCATTGTAAACAGCTGTATCTGTAACTGTGTGTTGTTTTGTTTGATAGCCAAGTGACTTGAGGAAACACCGCAGGAAAGTAGCAGTAAGTTTTGTAAACACACCTGACATACTGTATTTCTGTCCAATTGTGGGTTTGTGACTGAGTGGAGTTGCTTTTGTGGTTCTTCCAGTCTCCAGTGGAAGTGGACAAAGCTACTATCAAGTGTGAGACATCGCCTCCCTCGTCCCCCCGCAGTTTACGGCTAGAAACCAATTTTGCTCAGTTCACAGGCAGTCTCGAGGACGGCCGAGGGTAAACACACACACACACACACACAGCACACACACACACTGCACAGTATGATAAATCATCATCAGTACAGACTTATGGCTTCTGTCGGATTCTTTTACGGGTCAGCTTCAACTTTCTACCAAGTTTTAAAAATGGTAATGGCTGAAATTGGATCTAAATCTTTTTCTTTGCTTTACACAAACAAAAACAATTGTTTATCTTGCTAATTCATAGTTGACGAAGATATGCTAAAGATTTTAGCGTAACACAATTTTCTCTGTTGTAACTGTTTGCAGCAAGCAGAAGAAAGGCATCAAGTCATCTATTGGCCGATTGTTTGGGAAGAAGGAGAAGGGTCGAATGGAGCAGACTGTAGGCAGGGAAGGACAGCCTCTACCAGCCTTAACAGGTACAACATACATCACACTCATGCAGATTGTGTGAGATTGTGTGTGATTTACAGATACAAATGAACTATTTCGCTGTATTTCAGACTTTGAGATGGGCATTGGTGACACTATGACTCTGGGAAAACTGGGCACACAGGCTGAGAGGGATCGCAGGATGAAGAAAAAGTAAAAACTATAACTTCCATTTCTGAATATCAGTTTTTTGTCTTGTTCTTGTTATTTTAATATGTTCACTAAACCTTTCTCTGGCAACTATCACTTCCTTGTGTCTTTTTTTGTCCATTTTTGATTCCCTTGTTAGACATGAGCTTCTGGAAGACGCCAGGAAAAGAGGCCTGCCATTTGCCCATTGGGACGGTCCTACTGTTGTCTCCTGGCTAGAGGTACTCCCCTAATCTAATTTTATATCTTCCAAACAAACGTTTTCACAAAATCTCCCTTTATCTTGCTGTCTTTATTTCAGGCTGCTACTATATCTAATACAATGATAGATAAAGTGACATGAAATACTAGACAGACTAACATGATAGCCTGATCTGCAGTCCCTTCCCCTTTTTATCTGACCTTTTATGGCGATAATGGTGGTGACGTTGAATATCGTCATGACTCTCACCAGCTGTGGGTGGGTATGCCAGCGTGGTATGTGGCAGCCTGTCGTGCCAACGTGAAGAGCGGAGCCATCATGTCAGCTCTGTCCGACACAGAGATTCAGAGGGAGATTGGCATCAGCAATCCTCTGCACCGACTCAAACTTCGCTTGGCCATCCAGGAGATGGTGTCGCTCACCAGCCCGTCTGCACCACTTACCTCCAGAACGGTAAACTAATACAACAAATACCCCTCCATGATCGCAAATGTGCATAAACAAACAGCAAATAAATAAATGACTGCATGAACATTCAAAAAAATGTCTTCCAAGATTGTGAATATGAACACATTGACCTACACAAAACACACAAAACCTCCTCCACTGTTAGACTTAACCTTCACTCCGCACCCTGGGGTGATAACTTCCCACTCTATTTTGCTTTTTTGTTCTTCTGTTCCGACCACAGTAATGGTTTGACGTGTCCTTTTTGCTGCCATGAGTTGCATGTGATTCTGTGGGAAGACAGTAGTGCCACATATAGCTACAAGCTACCTGCCTGAAATACACTCCCTCCCTTGGCATCACTCAACACAATGTCTGTGTGTGTGTGTGTGGTGGTGTGTGTGTGTGTGTGTGGTGTGTGTGTGTGTGTGTGTGGTGTGTGTGTGTGTGTGTGTGTGGTGTGTGTGTGTGTGTGTGTGTGTGTGCGCGTGTGTGCATGGGGGTCGGTACGTGTAAAAATATACACAAGTGCATTCTTGGGTGGTTTTTTCTGCATATATGCGTGCTTCTGTATGCATGTGTGAATGTGTGTTTGGGTGTGTTTTTGTCCTTTGAGCAGTCCTCCGGAAATGTTTGGGTGACTCATGAAGAGATGGAGAACCTGGCTTCCTCCACTAAAGCGGTCAGTACCATCTGGGTGCTCCCCTCCATTTTCCTCCCACCCAACACTCTCACACTCGCACTGTCCTCACTGTGACACACATAAGTGATCCCCCGAAAGACCCCTTTATATACACACTACATCACACGCTAATGCGCTCATGCTGGTATTTGTATGTGTATGTCGGATGTAACCTGTGACTCCATAAAAAGTTTGATTAATGATATGAATTTTGGAGATGTGTAATAAAGGTCAACTGCAGAGTGAAAACTCAAACTTGTGTGAGTGTGTGCGTGTGTGTGTGTATGTGTGTGTGTGTGTGTGTGTGTGGATGGGTGCGTGCATATATTTCTGAATGTGCAATATGTGTGTCTTTAGTTATCCCCTGTCTCTCTGACCCTGTAAATTGTCTCTACCATGCTGCCACTCAGGACAATGAGGAGGGCAGCTGGGCACAGGTGAGGTTGCTGCACAAATCAAATCCTTGCCCACTCTCTCACATACACTCGTCATACGTGTATTTGAATAAGACAGGGCAGCCAATTCAACTTCAATATTATGCTCTTTACACAGTAATTGTGAAAATGGACCCAGAGGTAGAGTAGGGAGACGGAATATTTGGCATTTTTTGTCATGTTGGGTATTTTTGTACTAAACTAAATTCTGTTTACCTCAGTTGAAAAATATTTATTTTTGTAATTTTGTCGAACTGACCCTTTAATCAACATAAGCAATGGCGATTTTGTTTGCATTTGCTAGCAACATATTGCATCATCCCATATCTCAATATGCAATTTGTATCTGTGTTAAAGAACTTACATAGTCACGGCCCACAGGTGTTTTCACTTAGTCTTAGAGCTCTTTTCAGGACTGTGTCAGTGTGTGCACACGGTGCTTGATTGGCATGTAATAAATGCCCTTGTCACTTTAATAGGACGTTTTCACAGCAGACATTTTGACCTCGACCCTGAAACCGGAGCAGCTAAATGGAATTCAGCAATCTTTAATTTTTATTTAGTTAACCAGTTTTTTCCTTTTCTTACATGGCTATAGTACATGTAATCTGTGAAAAAAGAGTTCTGTGACTTCTTGTAATTGAAGAAAAGGTAAAGCCTGCACACTTACTCTATGCAATAATTTTTTTTTAATTATTATTCTTTTTTAAAATTGTGAATTGTTTATGGGATGTTTTTTCATCCTGGATGTTTTTTAATAAATCACACCTGCCATCATACTGTAGAGCTTGTCAGCCAATTGGTATGTATGATGTGTAAATATGGACCTGCTATCCATTCATCAAATATTTTGACCTGATGAAGATCCATCAGTCCTTATTTAACCTTTGTGGCATGGAGTATGTGTGCAGGCGTTACATTTTTGTTTTCTAATAGCCTTTCACCTATGTAATTACTGTCCTTCAACTTTTTGAAATTCCCAGCATAATTCTGCCTAAGTCAGATCAGTGTGGTTGTGCAAGTTCTTTCAGACTTGCTCAAATTGTACTTTTCTGTACAGTACAGCTGATTTATTTTAAAATACAGAAAACCCCAACAACATATTTCACTTCTTGAGATAGACAAAATGTTTGTTTCTCACAGCACTTTATTTAAAAAAAAAAAGTTTTAAGAGATTATTCTTTGGCCATTTTAAGCCTTTAATGACAAGACAACTGAAAAAGTGAAAGGGGGGAGAGAGAGGGGGAATGACATGCAGCAAAAGGCCGCAGGTCAGAGTCAAACCCGGGCCCACTGCGTCAGGGAGTAAACCTCTATATAAGGGCGCCCGCTCTACCAACTGACCTATCTGGGCGCCCACACAGCACATATTTTGGCTGTCTTTGAATGGAGAGCACAGGTGTACCTAATAAAACAACTGATGGCCCAGTAAGTGAATGAACCCGAACACCTAAATAGAAAGAAGCCATTGTGTTATAAGTAACGTCTGTGCTTTTTCTGTGAAAATTCTTTTTGTTGTAGTAATAATAATAATAATAAATTTTATTAATTTAGTTACACAAAATGGCAGATATTTTACCACTTGACTAGCTTTTTGCACCAAAGTATATTGTTTTTTTTTTACAAACAAGAGTCCCACATCCATGCATCTGGACAGTATACAGTCCTGAAAACAGAGAGCACTCTCTCTTCTGTTGCACAAGTACAATCATGTACTCCTCTCCCTGTAGACTCTGGCGTATGGCGATATGAATCACGAGTGGATAGGGAACGAGTGGCTGCCCAGCCTCGGCCTGCCTCAGTACCGCTCCTACTTTATGGAGTGTCTGGTGGACGCTCGCATGCTGGACCACTTGACCAAGAAGGACCTGAGGAGCCACCTCAAGATGGTGGACAGCTTCCATAGGTCTGTAGCTATGGCGATCAGCTTTGCTGCTGTCCGATCAGTATCCCCTTTCATCCACTAACTGGGCACATTAGCAATGGAGCTGAGAAGGCTAATGATGCAAATGTGCTTGTACTTTTCTATGTTTGTGTGTGAGCTTGTTTGTTCTGTTACGTGTGTGTGTGTGTGTGTGTGTGTGTGTGTGTGTGTGTGTGTGTGTGTCTGTCTGTCTATTTAGAATAGAATGCCTTTATTCTCATTGCATCATTAAAAATGTACAACGACATTCAGTTTGCTACTCTTGCAATGTGCCGCAATTTTTAAAAAAAATTAAAAAAAAAAATCCCCGCACATTCTTTCAGACATTTCACACAATAATCATAAATAGAAAGATAAATGAAGTAGTTAAAAACTGCATTGAGAATTGCACATTAAGAGAGCTTTCTATGTATGTGTACCAGGGCTAGTCTGCAGTATGGGATTATGTGCTTGAAGAGACTCAATTATGACAGGAAAGACCTGGATCACCGGAGAGAGGCCAGCCAACACGACATGAAAGGTACACTTTATGCACTCACTGATACATATACAGAGACAAACAAGCAAATACACACACATACATTCAAAAACTACTGCACAAAATTGCACACATCAACATTCTCAGATGGCTCGAAGCGTCTGCGTTTGCGTACTTGCGTGGACAATGGTTCTGCCCATAGACTGTCAAACGCCAGCTGAAGCAGGCCTACAATCTTATAATCCAGAGCTCCACATACCAAGAGTAGTCCACACACACACACACACACACACACTGATCTAACCAACCCTCTTGCCCTTTTGACCTTGAGTTCTGCACATGAACTTGACTCAGCTGTCATGTCAAATCAGAGTCCTACCCTGTTTACACACACACACACACGCACGCACACGCATGCATAAACACCGCCTGTTCCAACTTGGAAAGCTGGCTGACAGCTGTGCTTTAAATGAACAAAGGGAGTGTGCCAGTGAGTTGACACCATGTGGCCATGCACATTATCTCTTTGTCTCTCTCTCTTTCTCTCTCTCTCTCTCCTTTTAGCTCACTTACTTCAAGTTGCTCATATTTGCTGGTAATGATGTGCGCTGACACTCTAACATTGTGCCACTGTACCTCCAGTCTGAGCCATTCTCTTTTACTTCAGATGTGTTGGTTTGGACCAATGAGCAGGTGATCCACTGGGTCCTGTCCATTGGTTTGAGGGAGTATAGCAGCAACCTGTTGGAGAGCGGTGTCCACGGAGCGCTACTCTCTCTGGACGAGACCTTTGACTACAGCAGCCTAGCCCTCATCCTGCAAATCCCTATGCAGAACACACAGGTGGTTATAGAGGAAAACACAACTGTTTACACTCAGCATGCAATGATCAAACTTATCTGACTGGAAGGAAGATAAGTGTTGTATGATCCAGCAATATGGTGGTAAATTATGAAATAAAATATATAAACCAGAGATTTGTACCAATAGGATTTATTTGATGTTGTATGACATATGAATATAAATATCCTAAACACTTTCATTCCAAGAACTGTAAGCTCATGGCAGTTCTTTTGGCCTTTCTGCAATCAGTCCATCGTCCAACAGTCAAAGTTGTTGAGGTTTTTATGAGATCGGTTGATTTACTTTTTGGTGATGTGGCGCTTTTTGTGCAGTCAGCATTTCATTCTACTGCTGGCCACATGCTGCCAACGTTTACTTCTGCCTCAGATTCTATGCAGTATCAGTTGTTCTCTGATCAAAAGGCATATGTTGTTCTCACTCAGAATTCACTTGAAAGAAGATCCCAGTCACAGGCTTTATTACAGATGTATCGCTTACAGTTCATATTTACAGATAAACAAAAAACGTTGCCATCCACTCCTATTAATTTTTCACCCTGGTTGGCTAACCCACACCTTTTCTGTGTTTCCTGCTCACCGAATTTGTGTGTGTTGTCTTTCAGGCGCGGCAGGTTCTGGAGAGGGAGTTCAACAACCTGTTAGCCTTGGGGACCGACCGTCGACTGGAGGAGGTGACCTCTCAAGCTGCTGCTTTGATCAAATGCAAAGTGTAGAAAAAAGAGCAGATTGTCTGACCTCGCTTTTCTCCTTGTCACTCTAGAGTGGGGATGACAAGTCTTTTCGACGCTCTCCATCGTGGCGCAAGAGGTTTCGAGCACGTGAGGGAGGGGTTGGGCTGGGCATGATGGCGGGCTCCATGGAAACGCTGCCTGCTGGCTTTCGCATGCCTTCCATGTCCATGCCGCCCTCTGCTCATTTAATGCCCAAGAAACAGCTCCAGCCTGAAGGTGTGTTACAATACTAACCAAACTCCTCTACCTCAGCCTATTTACTTTTCTGTGCGTATCTATGTGCTTCTCTCTGCCTGTCCTGACTGACTAACTGCATGCTATGTCCTCTTTGTCCTGCTGCGACCAAACCCGTCTGTGCCACGCCCGCTCAAGCTCCTCCCCCAGCGACCCAGAGACTGGACCCCTCAGCTGTGCGGACCTATTCATGCTAACTTCTCTCTGCTTACTAACAGGAGCGCTAATGCTAACAGGTAAGCTAACAAAACCATACCTGAAACTGCGCTTTTAACCAGCTTTGGTCAGCTGTGCGGCATGTGGCTGGATAGTGGCCCTAACTTTACAGTACCAGGCTAAAGTAATGTAATGATGTGTGTGTCTGGCAGATTTGAGCCTTTAAGCTAGTAAACAATGTGAGTTTTAGCCTCTTCTTTTTGGAATCATTAATTTACACAATTGGTGTACAATGATAATGACATTTTCTCACTTTCCTCACTTTTTTTTTCTCTTCCAGTGCATTCTCATTACCTATACGGACACATGCTTGCGGCCTTTTGAGAGTGATATGCCAAATCTGGAGAGGGAGTCCTGGGTGCCACTTGAGAGTGCTCTTCTTCCCTTTGTGGCCCGGCCTCACCTCCCATCTTTCACCTCTCATCTCTCCTTCGGACACGTGCAATACAGAGGCCAACTCTGACCTTTGAACTCTTGAGAGTGCTCATTGGCTGCGCTCGCTGCTGTAAAGGAGACTCCCAGTTTACCCCAGTGCTCCCAGTAGCCTCGTTGTTGTGGTGTTGTGCTTCTGCTCCCCTGGTCTCAGCTGTGGGTTCTTGTCCTGATTCTTATCTCTTAACATGGTCAAGTCCAAACCAATTTTCCAGTGTCATCATGTCCAAGGAAACACAATAGTTGGTTAGTGTAAAAAAAGATTTAAAGGAATGGTGACAAGTTGTTGATTTGGACTTGGGAATGATGAATACTTGTATAAATGGCAGATCCCACTGCACATTGCCCCTCCTACCGGTTATGCAAGGTATTAATAATTTATTGTCTTTGTACATAAAATCAATGACTTATGTTTTTTATAGAAATATTATATATATAGTATATATATATATTGGAAATATATATGGAAATGAATACAATATAATTGCTGTATGAAACCCAATGCCCTGTATTCAATAGTGACTGTTCGCTCTCTCTTTCTCTTTCTTTCTCTTTATCTCTGTGTCGGACCTTTGTGTGTCTTTTGCTGTATGCTGTAAGTGTGTGAATCGTTAGTGGGAGGGTCTCACTAAGGAGGGGGTGTGTTTCTACAAAGACCCTTCACAGGTTCATGGGTCCAATTTCAGACTTCTTCAGACTCTCTTTGCCTCTTCTCCTGTTCTTTCCTTTTCCCACCTCTTTCTCTCTTGACACTA
Organism: Etheostoma spectabile; assembly: GCF_008692095.1. Classification (NCBI taxonomy): domain Eukaryota; kingdom Metazoa; phylum Chordata; class Actinopteri; order Perciformes; family Percidae; genus Etheostoma; species Etheostoma spectabile. Next base: position 21,638,603 of record NC_045736.1, read on the forward strand.
TGTAGCTGTTATCTCTCCTCTTTTTGCCTCTCTCGCCTTCAGTATGACACTATGTAGCCTAGAATAGAGAGAATCCTTTAATATAAAAAGTGTGTGTGTGAGTGAGTGAACAAATGAGTCTCTCTGCTTGAGACTTGTAGAGAAATTGCGTGTGAGAGGACGACCCCAGCCGGGTAACCATGACTTTTCTCTGTGGATGGGTAGTGTGAACACTGTAGCTCCTCTTGTTGATTCCTTACTTTCTCTCAAATCAAACTGTAAACTGCTGCTCAACATCAGCCAATGATATACACGTAAAACTGCTCAGTGTGACGGACTCTTCTAATCCTGTCCCACCTCCCATTTAGTTGCCATGGAGACGTGCCGGTGAGCAGTCAGTGCTCTCAGCTGACCAACTCTTCATCCAATGAGAACACAGAATATGGACCAGTAAAGTGCTGGATGCGTGTACAATTATTATAATTTTTTTAGAGTTTTTCCAAGGTGTCTAAAAGGTGTAATGTGCTATGTGGCAGCTATGAGTACTGTGTCTTTATTCCAGGTGTGAAACAATGCTGACAAATCAAGATTTTATTATTTGGCTATTCAAAAAAGTGAACTGTATTTATGACACTATATAGACATAAGTAAAGCTGTTTTTTAAAGATTGGTTTAAAGGTTGTGTTCCTTTTGAGTTTATCACAGTCAAAATATCTCATTGGTAGTTAAAGACAATGACAGCCAATGTATTGAAAATGGTCTTTATTGCAAGAATTGGACAGAAATTATCACTTTTTAGAACATCTACAAATACACAACAATCTTAGTTATAAAAGTCAAAAATAAGTTAGCAAAAAATAAAATGGCAAAACCAGTCTGTAGAAAAAGGGAACGTATTTACATCACTAGCATTCATAACCAGTTTAAATTAAGCAGATCTTGGTCAAAACTGCCATGGTACATATTGGCCCCACAAATAAACTCATGTTTTGTAAGCATTAAAACACACACAAAAAGAATGAAAGGGAAAGGTTTCGAAAAGAGGAAAACTTAAATTAAGTAAGGAGAAAACCAGGCTTTGTTGTTCCTCTGTGGCTTTATGAGACTGAGGGCAAGCCTAACAGAGATCCAATCTAGTAACTAGGTGTTAGGTTCATGCAGTAAAGTCCTTGAATCTCTTGTTAGACTAAGCTACTATGGCTCTGACAGAAAAGCCTGGACCACAGGATAAGGCAGGGAATAAAGGGAATAAGGCCTCATTGTGAACAGGAGGAATTCAGTTTGGCTAGCAGACCCATTGATCAGCAAAGTTACAATTCAAACAAATCACTATATTAAAATGTTAGCATAAGACACATAGATCAGTAGAGCTGAAAAATAAATTAAATTGGGCCGATTATCAGCCTGCTTTGCCAATTGTCATTTTGTCTGTGGCTCTTTGTGCACATATGGGTCCGCTGTGTGGAGGGTCTATTTGGGAATGTCCACAGAAAAAGCCACAGCGCCGCCTGCTGCAGTGATGCCGTCCACGATGGAGGTAAGGGCATGCATGTTCCCCTGCTCTGGAGAGTCAGCAGCACTCAAGAGATCTGCAAAGAGACCCAGTCACACATTGAGTATCAGAGTGAGGGTGCACGGATCTGTTATTGCTGTCTAATGAGACTGTGTGTGAACCATACTCACCCTCGCTGCTGTAGCTCTGTGTGCACTGCTCTGGAGTGCTGCTCCACTCTGGGCTACTGCAGCAGGTGCTGCCTGAACTGGGCTCACTTGACGACACCTGTTACCATGGAGATGTGCACACAGAAGTTGCTGTCAGTCACTCTGTGTTATGACAGGGCATATCCCGCACAGCACACTACATTGCAGTGTAATACCACACACACCAACACCAGTCCATCCTGTGATGAACATGTTGAACAGTTTCACAACAAGAGAAGCAAAAAAATACAGTTGAGCGTAAAGGAGATCAAACCATTTGACAAAGACAGTCGTTGGATTGATATACTGTATTTTTGCACTTTTCTGATCAATCTGTTATTGTTGTCTCTTTGAACCTTCAAATAAGCAAAACACTTCTAACTGTGAGACAATGACAGAAAGTGCATCTGTTCATTTTAAGTCTAAATACATAGATGGATAAACCAGCTGTTCTCCCAAACCTCAAAATTTAGCCACGGGGATCTTTTCTGAAGCAGACTTTGAGGTGTATCAGTTCTTCAAAGTCACACATCGTCAAAACATTTTAGCTGACCATTTTTTCTAATTTCTGCCTTTCGTGTTGTGTATCTCTTCCTCTACTTGGCATTTCATCTTTGTCTGAACATCTTCTTCCCTGTTTGTTCTTTTTGTTTGCTTTTTGGCTCTGATCTCAGTGTTAAATATGTGACCTTCTTCAATTAATCATCTTTCCTCTGTCCTACTCACTCTGGGCTGAGCCTGGCTTGGTCGATAGTGCAGTCCCTGCTGTCCCGTTTCAGAGTCCTGCTGGTTGAGGGAAGACACCAGGGCCTGCAGCCTTTCAATATACTGGATGGCACTCCGCAAGATCTCCACCTTGGGCAGCCTCTGGTTTGGGTTCATCAGGGTGCTCCTCTTCAGAGCGTCAAAGGCCTCGTTCACCTTCTTCAGACGCCTCTTCTCCCTCATTGTGGCCGCTCTTCGACGGTCCATGGTAACTGTCTTCCTTTTGCACAGCTTACAAGCCCAGGGCAGGCACTGGCCCGGGCAGTGGGGCTCGGAGTTGGGTGACAGACTGGACGGAGAGGCTTTATCCTCTGTTCCTGTCACTCCGACTCCAACACCCCCAGACAGACTCCCACAGAAGCCCATCATGGAGTTCCTATCCTGGTAGGCAGATTGGTCATACCCCCCAGGCAGACGAGAGGGGAAGTAACTGTCCCCTCCCTCGTAGAAGCGCTGGTCAGGGAAGAAGTAAGGGTTGGTCTCGAAAAGCTCCATACTTGACAACGTTATGGCTTGAAAGGGGACAAAGATTCCTGCTTCCACTGGAACTGCTCTACTGTATGTGGTGTTCGGTCCAGCGCCTGGAGCGTGTCTGTCGGAGTGTTTCGTGTGTGTATGCCTGTCTTCGTCCCTGGCCTTAGTTTGTGATGAGTGGAAGATGTGTGGAGAACAACTGGTGTGGAGCAACTGTAGGCTGGCATTTAAACCCCTCTGCCTGCTGCAGGATCACAGGGTTAAATTTAGCACGAGCCCCTAGAAACCTGACACGACGTTTAGCTGTTGCTGCACATCTACACTTCACATCTCTGTTGGGCCCTGCTCTTCAGGGCTTTAAGGCCCTTTTGGACGTGTGTGTGTGTGTGTGTGTGTGTGTTTGTGTGTGTGTGTGTGTGCGCGCGTGCGTGCGTGCGTGTGTGTGCATGTGCTTGCGTGTGGAGTTTTTTGCACTTGTGTGTGTCTTTGAAGCCGGAATATGATCAAGTTGCAGTGGAAATGGGAGAGATAACCTGGGATCAAAGATGTCCGTCTTAATGAGCTAATCCCAGACTCGCGTCTCCTTCCATGACACCATACATAAAGTCCCCTGGCATGGGGGTGGAGGAGAGGGCGGTAGGGACAGTCTGGAGACAGCTGTCACTTCTACTAGGAGCCAATGATAAGCAATGACAAGAAGTTGTGCCTTCCTGTTGGAAGGAAATGAGGCCAGAGATTATTGTTTACTCAAAACTAGGTCACAGATAAACATTTGTACTCTGTTGTGACTGAAGGTTCAGAGTGAGGTTGATAGGCCTACTAAATATGGAAAAGTTTGGGTAACATAAAAGTTCATGCCATTGTTGGGTCTTGGTTTTATGTAACTGCATTCATATCTACTGACTTTCCTTCTAAGATGATTGCACAGGGTGATGCAAGTGACCTTCTGAGCTTTACTGGACTCTGATTTAGACAGGTCTGTGCAGGAATGGACAGATTATAGCACAGTAAGTTGAGAACCAAGGCTCCCACCACTCTCAGAAATCGAGGGACAATAATCAAAGGACTACGCAGAGGTATGGCCTTCGTTGTCCTGACCTCTTCCAGTTAGTCGCAGTGTTAGCCTGGCCATCAGGTGTTAATCCTTTCAGGACATGTCTTGCATAATAGATCACCAGCTAATTCGGACTGGCTTCCGCTAACATGGACAAACAGCCAAAACACACACTTCTGTCATCAGAGAAGTGGCCTGGAATAACAGACATAGTGTGAGATGTGTGGCATCCCTGTGTGTCCTATTTCACTACCGTAGGTTTATCACAGTAACACATACCTGGCAGGAAATGTTTGCTGGAGAAAGGGAGATCTGATTAGTTGCCACTCAACATAATACCGTATGTACTGTATATGTGTCTGGTACATACCACTGCCAATAACCAGCCTGCGACATTTGTCACATGTTGTCCTTTTTCTTTCTCTGAATGTCTTTACTTTCATCTTCCTAACAGAGATTTGCTAAAACAATATATCTTGCACCATGGGCTCATATTCCTTTTTAAAAGTTTTTTCTCATAACGAGAAGGGGACATTCTTAAAATGGGGCTGGGTTCTTTTCTTGCATTTCTCAACTGTGGAGTCCCAAAATTGACAAAATACAGTGAAAGAGCATTGGATGAGTAATATTAATAAGTAATAATAAGAGTGATAATAAGTATGTTGCCGTTGTTAGTCCGTTTCGGAGCGACAGAGGGAAAATATAGTTAACAATAAGTGGAACCAAAATGAGGAACCAAAATTTGCGTTCTAATCCGGTCTAATGCCTACCGGTTGCGTAGGAACCGGTTCCATAGTGAAACTGAGTTTAGGTACCCAACCCTATTCCTAACCTAGTATTCAGTGGCAGCCATGATCAGCTCTGATCACAACGGTCGAAACCTCTAAATTCTAAAGAAAGGTTCAATGCCCCCTTACTTATCTCCTTTATCCTTGGGTACACAACAAGGAGATAATCCTGTCCTACAATTCCTTCCAGCAGCGTCAACATTTAAAGCAAAAATCAACAATACATTGTAGTTTCATCATGTCAGACCCACGTCAATAAACGTTGCATGGTCACGTAGCCTAGTGTAAGTGCAATCACAGGGTTTACATTCTCTTAGCACCACGGTTTTCTTTTCCTAAATCCTACTCGCTGCCCAGTCCATATGATAGGGTTTTCAGTATGGATTGGGTGCTGACAGTCCTTAGGAATTCTCCTTTACATTTTTCCTTGAGCTAATGACGTTTTCCATCGAGGTCAGGGAAAAAGGTTTCGGAATGACATAGGAAGTATGGTGTGGACTATTTTACCGAGATGAACACAGGCTAGGGAGGAATTGAGAGGACTGTGTGGCAGTTCTCTTTTCAGTTCTTTTAAGGCAAACTCAGAGTAATGGTATCTTGGACTGTTTTATCTCACACTCACAGCACATTGTTTTAAGAACATGTCATTAAGCACTTCATGGCAGACATGTTGGTATTTAGAGATAGCACAAGTGTAATTAATAACATTAATTATGGGTACATTTTATTTAAGTGTGTCAGTTCCAGGGTCACGGTATGGTGCACCCTGACTCAAGGGGGGTAGTTTACTGGCCCACCTACGTGAAGCAGAGCTGTAATTATTGTACCTGTCTTTTCCAGCTATTACAAGTTTGTCTTTTTTGTACAAGTCTGCTTTGAGAAATGCCTTTTACACACACATCTTAATAGGACTCTAAATTGACTGTAATGGACTCTTAATTAGTGCTTTATTAAAAACCAGTGCGCAGAAAACCTAAATATATGTAAAGACACACTAAAAGTGCCAACAAGCAAGACAAATATACAGCATGTTGTCGGCTACAGGTTCCTGGTTTGAGGGATTATGTTGTAGGCCATTTGCAAGAAAAAGTCACTCCATGTCTCAATTCACTACTCTCTACTTATATTGTACCTATTGTTATCTAATTCTGTACTTGTAAGATTTCTACAAATAGCCTCGCATGTTGAAGTTGGACATGGTAATCTATATGAGTCAGATCCCTTTACAATCTGCAATCAGTGGCGGGGAAGTTTTTTAACAAGTTGCCACCACAGTACTTCTGTATACCCAGTACTTTACTCATTCTGTATTCATTGTCTTAATTTTAGGGTATTAACAATAAAGTTACATTTGTTGTTGTTTAAAATCTTTGCCTGTCAGCAGTGAGTGGAAGTATCCCACTCAACGTAAGATGATTTGACTTGTTGGTACAGACAGAGGAACCCTCTGGGACTGGTTGCCAAGCAGCGGTCTGGCAGGACTGCCTGGGGGCTCGTGGTCTAGTCCTGGGGCTTTGAGTTCGGGTTTGGGGTTGAGGCAGAGTACAGAGTCGAGGCTTGGCGCAGGGCTGCGGTGGCCGGTGGGCTGTCAGGTTAGTCTGTGACGGATAGTCACTGATGGTGGAGAGAGTACAAAGACGCCTGTGTTGCTCTCAGGGGTACAGCAGGGAGGGGGTCTGCAGTGTGTCAGAGTCACTCATAACGCTCTGTCATCGTAACCCATTGTCAGCAGAACTAGAGAACTTGCGTGTGTGTGTGTGTGTTTTGTAGTAGTTTCAGGCACACACTTGTGTCTTGTTTAAGGAGTAAGTCCCCTCTCAGCATTTTAAAGTGAACACTTGAGGTGCAGTAAACCAGATATTGGGTGTTTATTTACTGTTTGCAGATACTGCACTTGTGTATCGCCCATCTTAACATCAGGAAGTCTAACTAGACTAACAAAATACAGATCAAATAAAATAACAACTTGGATCTATACTTACATTTTTTGAGACTGATACTTTATATTTTAGCAGCTTTATTTTCTCAGAGAAACCAAAAAGAAAAGCAATAAACATTCAATTTGCTGTAAGGCCGTCTGACACAGATGCTTTGATTTAAAGCAGTAGAAGACAAATTATTTACACTCAAAAATATTCATACCCAAAAATCCCCTTTGTATGTGTGCACGGGTGTGTATGGGTCCCCATGCATGTGCGTGTGTGTGTTTGTTGTGTGTGTGTGTGTGTGTGGGGGGGGGGGGGGGTAACAGGGATTGCCCTGTCACTGGCAACACTGTTCCACTTCTCCTGAGTGACAAGCAGCAGCACATTGTGGGACAGCTGAGCAGGGGGAGGAGCAGGGAGGGATCAGTCCTCCTCACCCCAGGTTAGCCTCAAGATCATCACTGACCCGGGGAACTGTCATCTGAGTGCAGTCGGGAGATCTCAGATAGGTAAGAGGACAATAACATAACAAGTGAAGGAGTGTTGTTTAAAAGGGGATAAACACGGACCTCCATGCAGAGAGATACTATATGATACACCATAACCACAAACTATGTGTTTGGTGATGCTAAATTGCCATAATAAACTCATGATTTGTTAAAATGATTACATTATTATTATTTTACATAGGGATATTACATTGTTCTCCAGGGAAATGCCCTGAAGCTAAAATTGTACAGTAAATGATGGAAAAGCTGACAGATTTATTTAAACCCAAGTAAATACTAATTACTGATTTAAAATCGTATTCATTATGTGTGTTAGAATTGTTCTTGCCTATATACAAATGTTGTTGTTTAGCAGCATTTTCCTGTTGAGCACGTTACTTGGAATTTAGAAAGTACATGGTCACCATAGTGACAGCAACAGATGCCCAACTGTGTTGCCTCAGAGACCGTTTCTGTACTGTCGCCATGATAACTGCGCGTCCATTACTAAACCATTTCAAATCAGTTTTTCATACAGCACAATGCTCTCTTCTCTCAGATTATGGTGATTGTAAACTGACTACACAACATTAAATGGTGAAAGATGACACAGTGGTCCACTCCTCCCAGATGATCATCATACACCATGTAAGCAAATCAGTCACCTAACTACTCTGAAGCAAATACAATTGAGCAGTCAGAACAGATACTACTCCACTGTGCCCCACTAATTCTGTTGAGTAATGACCCTTACATAAGCTGTACTGCTGTACCGTTTGACTGATGTTTGAAGTTGATGTGACACTACTACGGCCCAGCTAATCACCGGGAGAATACTCCCATTCATTGCAGTTCAGAATGAAGTGCCCACACCTGTGTTTTCATAGGGCTCTGGAGGCCTGGAGAAAGCTTTCTATGTCAGGGGGAAACAGTAGTTCTGCAGCCCAGCCATGCTGCTGCTCACTGTGGCAGGGTAATCCCCTACAACAAACAGAATGGCCGGCATGTGCATACGCAGCTGTCACAGTCTTAGTGCAAGTGGTGTCATGTTAAATCACAGGAATGGACTGAGCCCCTGAGCCATCCACGGCCCTTCCCTCCACTGGCATCCCACTCACTGCGAGGCTCCAGCACCCATGGACAAACACATATACATACTCATACCTACATGCATAACCCACTAACATACTTCACAGCACATGGTAGCCCTAAAGTTATTCACTGTAAATAACCTGTGCCCCAGTGCCACAAACAACCAGATAATGTATGTGACATACAGCATATTCTGATAATGTCACAGGATGTAAAACTCAAATAGGCATTACAGGCCAGAAAACAAACAACATCCATCTTTTTATGACTGGCAGTTCTACTTCAGTTAATCAAAAAGGTATCTGACAGGGCAAAGCCAGACCCCTCATAAAATCTATCCAGTTTAATTTGAAGGCAATTTACACCTTGACATTGCCCAAGTGTAAACCACAATCTGCATTGCACTCTTGTCTGAGGCCAGTGATGTGTATATGACTGCAGTGTTGTGAGATCTGAGTTGATAGCTATGCAGAAACTATGCCCTGAACCCAGTCAGCCCATCTTCTATATATCGGCTTCTATATCAGACCTCCTGCTGTGGCTACAAGGAAAGACAAACTCCAGTATCTATTTTCCCCAGAATCTCATTTTGATGTAATCATTCATTACCTGTTGTTCCCCTTATTTCTACTCTTATTTTGAAATTCTCTCTGTCTTTATGACTTTTTCCATATCTCTGGCTCCACTGACCTTCTCCCGTGTCAGCAGTGTGACAAATTTAGCATCCTGGTTTCTGGAGTGACCAAATAGTCGGACACAACAGAGGGAAAGTGTGGGTGGGGTGTGTGTGTGTAAATGAAGGGATGGAGGTGAAAAAGAAGGTCCTGTCCACACAGATACAGTTACAAATATCCAGACACACAACCAGAAGAAAGCAAAGGATGGTAAACAGGCTGGAGCTATGCAGATAAAGGACACAGAAAGAGACGAGTGACGCAGAAATACTATGGGTATTTATAAAGGTGCTTTAAAAGTATGAGAGCCAGTAAGGGCAATAAAATGATGGAAAATAGGCTAAAGTATGGGAACAATGCTCAACAGAGAGCTTCCATCCTATTTTTCTTCTAGGAAGTATTGCATACGCCATAGGGTATAAACGGAGAATGTGTTAAGTTATTCCTGGATGTTTGGATGGAAGTAATGTTGCCATGGAAACATGCAGATCCCCTGCCACTCCCTGGGCCATGCCATTCTAGAGCTGCCAAGCTCTGGGTGCTATGTCACCAGGGGTGTTATGCCATTTTTCGTCTCTACGCTTCGTGACATGCCTGACGCCGCAAACAAAGCAGTATGCGATTCTTGAATTAGATGCAGAGAGAGGGAAAGCATTTTAGTATGGCTGTCATGAGCATTTAATACTGTAGGGCAAATCACAGGGGGCAAAGCACCTACCACCCTACTATGTGACGTTTGCCAGTGGTGGAATGTAACTAAGTATTTTAACTACTGTATTCAGTGCACATGTAAGTATATATAAATATATATATATATATATATATATATATATATATATATATATGTATATATATATTACATTACAAATGTTTTTGAGTATTTCTATGCCACAAGATTTATTTGAGTTATTCTTCACAAATTAAGTTTTTGCATCCAAGCATATGAAGGTCTTATGCAATATAATGCATTGCTGTAGATTACCAAACGTTAGCTATATTAAATTAAACCTGAAAGATTAGTTAGACAGGAAATTAGTACAACTAATTTTGATTGAACTGATTATTCGTTTAATTTTTCTCTCAAACATGCCAGTCAGTTCCAGCTTCTCAAATGTGAATGTTTTCCTCTTTAAATTACAGTCAACTATTGGTCATTTTTAACTATTTTGTGACATTTGACAAACCAAACAAAATATTAAATTAATTAAAGAGAAAGAAAACAATAAGCAGATGAATCTTTAGTGGAAACTTTCATTAGTTGTAGTCCCATTTATTGTAAAAAATGAGCTCCACCTTAATTACAACAGTAAAATGCTGCCTACACATGAATTCATGAGGAATAATAATTTTATAGCTATAAAAGTACATTCAAGGCCCATTTTCTGCATTGAGTATGTTTACTTTAAATACTTTAAGTATATTTTTCTGATAAAGCTTAAGTATTTTTTTATATTTCCAATGCAGGCCTTTTACTTGTATGTTAAGTGTTGTATTGGTACCCAATTGCTCTGAATGCTTCCTCCACCATTGATGTTAGCAAGTCTCTACCTAGAATCATGCCCCCTGTAAGGCACTACATAAGAACATGCCATACAGGCATAAGTCAACCCTTGAGATTTCAGATGGTGGAAAGCTACACAGGGGACTTTCCACATTGAGGGATCATCCCCTAATGGATAATTATCTATAACACCCTGGCTTAACATAGCTGCAGTATTTATACACAAGATAGAAAGCAAAAGTGTTACAGCATCATCTACTGTAGAGGATAGGTTGTCTGTCCCCAAAATAAGGCAGACACAAGAAAGGACAGTGGGTAAGCAGATAGGAGTTGCAGGTGCTGGAGCCCAGTCAAGAAGGAGAAGACACATGACAGCTGGCCTGTCATGCAATGACTTACGCACACACACATGCTCAGGAGCGCACACAGACAATCAACTGTCCCTCTGGTCAGCAAGTGAACTAAATGAAACAATTAACTCTTAGTTGATTTACAAAACAACTACTTTTATTCCACAACAGGTAGAAAACAAACAACTATTTTAGCTGTACAATGTTTGAGCAAATTAAAGTCTTAATGTCATTTGCAACAAGTCTGTCATTGTGAACTAGTATTACTGGTATATGTACTAAGTATTTTTTATGAGGTTTGCATCTAGAGGAAGTTTGCTTCTCTCAATGCACAATTCAAAAGGTGACAAATCTTTTATAGCTTTTCATAACTAATATGGCTCTCTTACCAGTTCAGTGCTGGCTCTAGTCACAATGGGATGCATGCTCTATAAATGCTTTACATGGTATTACTGGTACTGTACAGCTTACGTGGGCAACAGATACAATATTGAGACTTCTCCCCACCTGCTGGCAGAAAGATTAAGCGCAAGTAAAGGCCATATCAAGGAACTATGGTATTCCCTCAACGCAAAGCAGAGCCAAGAGTTTTATGCTTACGGTCATTGTACATCTTACTTGTTAGGATTGTAAAGCATACTGTATTTGTAGACAGTTCACATACTGGTCCAGCAACACAATCTTCAAATGATGCAGAAACATCAAAATAAAATCTATAATAATACATAAATTAAAGTTCAGAGTCATTACGTGGCAGTGTAACGCTGAAATCAAACCTCCAACTCCCAATATGTACCCCACAGTCCTTTTATCAGAGGGTACATGTGGCAATTTCCCCTGTTTCCTTAAAGACTTTCCGTATACCTTTCAAAAAATAGTTTTGCGTAAAATGTACACATTAGAGCTCTGCAACAAGTGCAGCTTTTTCTGCTTCATTAGAAGAGGTGGTGGTCATTTAAACAACTAAAACTGCATCATAAATAATTTAAATACAAAATATACAGAAATTGTTTATAATTTGTGTAAAGGAACATTTCTGAATGACATTTAAACATTAACCAACAGTTGACATAACTTACTTCAGGCATAACTGTCATCAGAGGCTTGTAAATACGGTACTGAACACACATTAACATCAAATTAGTACCCCAAGAGAAAATTACAGTTAATATTTCAGCTGTGCATTCTCAAGCAAGTTAAATTCAATTCTACATTTAAAATACTACGTTGAGAGAAACGGGAGTTAAGCCACCACATTTGTATTTTACAGTACATTCAATTATGCTAGTATATATATATATTTTTTTTAAAGCTTAGGAGGATACTTTCATGGAGCTGCAGTTGTTAACACAATCACGGTTTTATTACCCACTTTCATGTTCTTCCTTCAATCTTGTCTTCATAACTCAAATCTCAGAGCCACAATTACCTAAAATGATATAAAAGGAGTTAAAAACAAACAAAATGGCCTACAAGATGCTAAAAGAAATATTTGTGTAATTACCTGCACTGATCTTTCCATTTTTGTCGAGATGATGACTAATGTGAATCTATGGGGAAAGAAAACTAACAGAAGGCAAGCAACACTAGTGTAAAATGGCACCATTCAATGCATAGCAAAAACCATGAGAAAATTCACACATAGCCTGAAAAAAACAAGCCTTCATTAAATCAAATAGCTCACATTGTGCACTCATATGTGATCTCCTCATAAATAAATAAATAAATAAACAAACATGTCTGCCTTTGTGTATCCCTTATTTAAATGTGGCACTAAAACAAACATTTGGTATGACAAACTTTCATGTCAGAGGTTTCATCAAACAATACTTCAGAGGCAGCGTGATGCAGAATAACCATGCAACCAAGAGCAAGCATCACCAAGTGCTATACTTTGTGTATATCTGTGTAGGTTTAAAGGGTAAGGTGCACATTTTGAGTGTGTGTGTGTCTACGAGTGTGTACCAGAGTACATGCATCTGTGGACAAATGGGTGTTGTATATTTGTTGTTGTTGAGTTTCCCAGAGCCTGACAAATGTGTGTGTGCGCGCTTTTTAAAGGATGAAGATCTTAATAACGTTTTGAATGATCTTCCCACATCCTGGGCAGGGGGCCTGACATTTGTGTAGCCTCCTTGCACATGGGAAACAGGTTAGCAGGTGAGCCGTACGGCCGTGTATTATATTTCCGTTGCGTGGTCGCACTCGACAAAGCTTGCAAGGCTCCAACAGTGCCTCAGGCCGAACTTCTTCAATCTCCATGCCCAGATTTTCCTGACTTTCCCCTTCTGAGAGCTGCTCATCCTTGTGGAAGCTGGAGGGCCAAGGCCCCTTGCCTTTCCCTGTAATCATAGTGGGCAGTGGTCGATCAGCTGTGGAGTGGGAGGGCAGGAAGACAGGGTCAGAGACCGTCCTGCTGCAGTCTGGGATGTCAATGCCTGTGTCACTGTCATCTTCCTCATCATGGGTGGTGAGAGAGCTGCATGCTGGGATGTCAGGAACAGAAAGGGAATGGGCTAGTCGGGGGACATCTTTGTACCAGTTCTTGCGTAGAGCCCAGCAGCGAACACAGTACCTCTGGAGAGGTGTGTTATACTTCCTACACTCTGTGCATTGCCACGCATCCTGAGCAATAAGGTAGACAAAACGTCACACATCTGCATTGTTCAAGTTTTAATCTACTGCTAATCAAATCCTAAACCAGTTGACACAAACCTGTGTTGAGATCTCTGTATCAGTGTCATCGCTCAGACACTGCGAGTCTTCATCTGGCTCCTCCTGCATCTGGATGATTATACAAGACATATATCGAAGACATTTCATCAAACAGGATGCTGTCATCATTATCATATTACCTAATTGGTTGTTATGAGCTGGACTAGGGCTGCACAATTAATCAAATTTTAAATCACAATTTTGGCTTCCCACAACCAAATTTGCATAGTCGAGCAATATTTTAAATGTGTCATTCCGTTCATAGAACACTGTTTTTTTTTGCAAAGCCCGTCTACCGCTCCGTAAACCACTGTCTTATCATTTGCCAGTCAGAGTTGTTCCCTGCACCGCGCAGCTTAGTTTCTAGATGTAGACAGTCACAGAGGACAGAGTAACGTGAGGAAAATTCCACAACAGATAGCAGTCGGTTATACGTCGGTCACACGCCGGTCACAAGGTTTACCAGTTTAGCAGTAAACGCAACATTTTGTCCCGTCTTTGTTGTTTTTCAGACAACAGCAATGACCAGTTTTAGTTAGTGTCTGTTAGCTCACAGGACTCTTGAGTGCGACTAACATTTTTCCCTCTAAGTCGCACCGGTGCACCTAATGTCCTTGCATCCGCTGCCTCTCCACAAACAAAGCAATGTTGTTTATAACAATATGGTTTAATTTCGCGTTACATGACCAATTTCTTCGGTAAAGCAGTGCCTGTAGTTGGTTCTTTCCTCTTACTCTCCACGCAGCTCCGCCCCCATTCACTCACACACGGATCCCAGCAACAGAGACTGAGCAGCAACAGCGCCGGTCCACACTTCTGACATTTGTCCACAGTTTTAATTATTATTAACACAGCCGTTTTGTTAATTAGGAGAGGCAAACCTGTATTTGTACCATTGCTTCCGCTGGCAACTCTGGTGTTGATTTCCGATTATTTTCATTTTCATGTGTTGCAGCTGTATGTATGTACAACATACAACTTCAACATAAGAAGAATGCAGCACAATATGGATGTGAAAGCAGTTATAAATAGTGACTATAAAATTTGTAATCGTGATAATTAAATCGTGATCTCAATATTGATCAAAATAATCGTGATTATCATTTTGGCCATAATCGTGCAGCCCTAAGCCTGACCAATAAAAGGGCAAAGTCCTAAACAATCTCTTACCTCTCGATCTGCTTTCTCCTCCTTCCCTACTTTGTCATCATCCTCAGGTAGAGCCTCCCCTTCTCCTGCACTCCCTTCCTCCAGTGCAGCCTCTTTCATCTCCACGCTCACCTGTTCACTCCCGCCCTCGGTCAGGAACCAGAGGTCATCTGTGGTGTCCGACACAATGGCTGTGTCCTCCTCCTGTGCAGGAGACAGCTGACACATCAGTCAGACCACCACCGTTACACTCCAATTTATGCCATTTGCCAACAAGTTATTAAGTCTGTGTTTTTAAGCTTGGAATTTCCCAACTTAAGCCTCAACCAGCTGTTACTAATGTTATTAGATAAACTTTCTAACACATGAGGCTTCTTACTTGGTTTGTGTGGATGTCAGTAGAGCCATTGCTCCTGCGGCTGTAGTTACTACGGAGATTACCCAGAAACCACCAGGGCAGGCCAGAGAGATCCCACTCGTCCAAAGTAACATCCAGTTTGGGCCGTTTGCAAGCTGAACGTGGCAGGCCTTCAAGAGAGTCTGGAGAGATTTTGAACTGTTAAATTCAACATTTTGAGCAGGTCTTCTCCTAGGCATATTGCTGAGTAAATAACAGAATGTTTGCTTACCATCGTCTGGCTCCCGAGGTCGTCGCTGGGAGGGGGTCTGCAGGAGAGGCCCATCACTGCAGGCCTCCAGCCCTGCTTTGACCACACCTCCACATATCTAAGTAGGAAATGTGAAGGAACAAATTAGAAAACTGAACCATAACTGCATACTTGGAGGATTCACAGCTCCTTTTCGAGATGGCCTCTGGGTATAGGGTGGTGGTACAAGGAAAAAGGGGCTGGACCAGTGGGAAGGGAGGTCAAAACAAATAAGTGCACCAAAACCGTGTGGAGGGTAAAAAAAAATGAGACAGAGAAAAGAGAGGTAGGAAAGCCAGTTTACTAATTAACACAATGCTGCTTTAATACAATGATGAAGCTAGTGAGTTAGAACAAAAAAAAGTTTTAGTCCAGTAAAAACTGTTTCATATGTACCATGTGCAAACTCATAGAATGTAATGACTAATTCCAAGATATGATCCACAGATATATACTAGACAAGATAAATGGTCTTGTACGGTATATAACTATGGAAGAAAAGTTTCCAATCAGAATTTTTTATTTCACATTCAACATGTGCAGTGATTGGGAAATACAGTAACTCATTCAGTGTTTCCTCTATGTTGATGGCAGCCCGCCACGGTAAAATTTCTGCCGCCATGGTATCAGAAATAGGGCAGAGCAAAACAGGGCTTCTGCAATGTACTGCCGCTCCTTCAGGTGTTTATGAAAAGTCGTAGTGCTCTACTGAACTCAAGCAAACTGTCATCCACTCTCTCCCCTTTAAGGGTGATCAAGTGGAACAGTGACAGGACGTCATGGCAACCAAGTAAACAACAGGGAGGAAACAGCTGACACATCAGTCAGACCACCACCGTTACACTCCAATTTAGAGTGAGAGTACTACATGTTACTCAATCTTAGACAAAGTGACAAACAACGAAAGCTGTGACATTAAATCTGCACTCTCGCAGGTTCCGTAAAATGTGACAGCTACAGTTTATTGGAAATAGCATTGTGGACACTGAATTTGATGACTTTACTGTTTATCAGATCCCAGATGAGACAAGGAGCTAACATTAGCGAACGCTGCGGTCCCTCTGCCTCCCTTCTGCAGGAGACGCTGTATTCCTCCGACACGCTGTATTCCTCCGACACGCTGTATTAACGTTAGCTACTGTTTTAAAACCGTTTCCCAGGTTAGTGGGGGTGCATACCGCTCAAAACCAACATGAAAAACGTTGCAAGAAATGTTCACTCAGCGTTTTGTTGTTAAACTGTGTGTAAAATGAGCGGTGACGTTAACTCACCGGTTTCAGGTAACCTCTCTACGATACCGTCTATTTGCTGGATGGTTTCAAGGTAACAGTCGGTAGCTAACATTGGCAGATTTAAGCCCGTTGACAGCGACGTTATTGTTCATATTTTGGCACAATGTTTCTGACAGTAGTGGTCATAGTGACCGAAAGCTTGATGTGAGATGCTAAAAAGAAAAACGACACGCTGTTTTTATGTAACGCCACAGCTGAATAAAATTCTAGAGGAAACACTGTCATTTGAGTCATAAAGCCAGCAAGGACAGACTAAAATGTAACTGTAGCTAAACAATGGTTAGACAAAGTCTTTAACATAATTAGGTGCTTCAAGGTGGATTTTGGAGGGCATTGGGAAGAAAGATGTAGGAACACAGGGGTGGGTTAAGAGGTTTAGGGTTACTGTTAAGCCTGTGGCTGGATCAGGAGCTGCAAACCTCCAGTTTCGGAGCAGAGAAGAGAACTCTGAGACAGACAGAGAGGGTGACTCTGCCCCCCCATCCACTAGGTGGGGCTGGTGGATCGCAACAGAGTGCTGAAAATACCACCAGACCAAACCAAGGATGGGGTTGTACAGAGACGGTGCCACTCTGTACAAATGCACACCAACGAAGACAGCAGCCCTTACCTCCCCTCCTCATTACACACAAGCAGACAGCAGCTTACTTTACAGTCTAATGCCGCTTTTCCACTGCATTGTATGGCTTGATCCGACTATCACTACAGCAATCAGCTAAGAATCCCACCTACACTGTGGGGTTACTATCCGTCGAGGAAACCAAAATAGAGAAAAGGGTCTTGGTACCAAAAGTGAGTTAAGTCAACTTGAACTATGCAGTGGAAATGAGGAATTAGTGATTTGGTGCTACACCAAGGACTACTGATCTCAATCCATCACTGTGATCAGTGCATGTCACGTCTAATGGCAAAAATATATTGATAAGCAGCTTTTCACTTAGCCTGCCAGTCCTGTCCCTTTGTATTCATTAGTGTTGTGTGTAGTGAGGGGAGAAAGGTTGGGGGTCTGTTTCTCCTTAGCACCATGCTTCAGTTTTACCTGACCGCGATCCTCCACTCCGCCCTCTACACATTCACGGCCCACAGAAAGATTCTCTGCAGCGTCTGCATTTCAGATGAGACACAGTAACAGAAACAGGACACCCCCCACCCTTTAATAATAGCATAATACACTCTCTCACTAAGGCCTTCTTCAGTAGCTTTGCAGGACCAGCTGGAAAATGGTATTGTTCTGGTCGCCGCATCCCCAAGAGATGTACAAACTATCACAAGCACTCAAAATGTATGCAAAAGGAAAGCTGAATTAAAATATATGTATAGATAATCACTATATACCCAGGGATCCTCACTTCAAAACATATGTTAAAGACGCAAATTAAGTATTGAATGCATCAATCAAAAAGGGAAGAGGAAAGAGACAACTGAATTTCAAGTCATCACAAATGTAGTAAACTATGCAAATGTATTCATACATTGCTCGTTATTGATAATGCCCACTGACAGAAACATTATTTCACATAATAAATGTATAAAGCATTAAATGAATGTGAGACTTACCAGAACAACCCAGCACAACTAAGTATTTCTTGAGCATTTCATACACCGGGCTGTAAAATGAGAATTTGAGAGTTTAGAATGGACCTCCTTATTTTAGATGCATGCGTTTAGATGTATCTAGTTAAGCATTACTGAGGGGTGAGTGTTAGAAAAATTATGAGTTCCATTCTACTGTGTTCATTAATGTTAAAACCGTTTGCATAAATAATATACTGGTTACTTTCCCACAAGATAACCATGGAACCACCGTCTGTCCTTGTGAAAAGGCACAGGATGTCTCTGGGGGCAGAGCAGGCTGAGGAGACTCCCAGACTGATGATAAACTGGCGACATCGAATCTGTCTTCTAATTAACACTGACAACATCATCTCTGTATTATGATAATATTTCATTCATAAATATTCCAATGTGGAAAGTTTCATGGCAATCACTTTCTGTACTTGGGCTGAGAGTACTGTAAACTGATTCTACTTGCAAGTAAACAAACTTGAATATAACTTCAGTGGTTTCTGTCAATTCTTGATAATGAAATTATTCTAACAGTGACCAAGCTCCACTTTTGGTGCAGCTGAATACCTTGGGTTTTTGACAGAGAAGCTCTCAACCTCCAGCAGTTCTCCCAAAGGGTCATCCTGGCAGTGGACTATGTGCTGCCTCTGTTTGTCATACAGTTGCTTCCCCATGATGTACTGGCCCAAGTAGTGCATCACCTACACAAAAAATACTGGATATCAGATATCTCAAGGAACATACAGGGTATGAATTGAGCTACTATTGAACCCTGGAATAACCACTTCTCAGATAACACTTTGTTATGAGCAAGTGAAACATACTAACAAACAGTTTTTTGACAGGACACCTGAAGATATGAAAGGGAAGAGAGCGGGGGAATGACATGCAGCAAAGATCCGCAGGTCGGAGTAGAACCCGGGCCGCTGGGTCAAGGAGTAAACCTCTATATATGGACGGCCGCTCTGCCATCTGAGCTATCTGGCCGCCACTAACGAACACCCTTGACATTTCACTTGACAGCTCACCTCTTTGAGTGTGAAGACTTCTTCTTCAGCTCCGGCAACGCGCAGAATCTGCAGGAGAGGGGCTTTTGGTTGTACCTGGAGGGGGATGGCTTTAAATATGAACTACATATGTAATGTTGGATAATTGTACAGGCAAACAGCTGTCATAATTGTTGCTTAATTCTACCTGATTTCCCTCTCCGGGTAGTGTCCTGCATGATGAGCTTGATGCCAGAGGCTGGGCTGATAGGGAGCTCATAGTAAACAAGCAAAGTCTGAAATACAGAATTATAACATGTAAGATATACCAGCCATCAAATTCACGATCATCACATTAACGCTGGTGTATTGACTTAACATTTAAACGTTTACGTTAATTCACGTATTATACCAACGCCCACGAGGCCAATGATTTGAAACGAAATTAAATCAAATGATTGTAACGTTAAACAGACAGCACCAAAATGGGCTGGCTTACCAAAGAACTGCGTGGGTGGATTCGTTACACCACATGGAGATACGGTTAACGTTACACTACTGCACCATCACTTTTCTATTGTGACAGTTGACGTTAATGTCTTCAAATGGCAAGGCCAAAATTCCGGAAAGCCGATGTAGCGTTGCATAGACGGATGAAATGTCGGTCCAAACAAAGCAAAACTG
Organism: Etheostoma spectabile; assembly: GCF_008692095.1. Taxonomy (NCBI): domain Eukaryota; kingdom Metazoa; phylum Chordata; class Actinopteri; order Perciformes; family Percidae; genus Etheostoma; species Etheostoma spectabile. The sequence continues at coordinate 21,658,433 of NC_045736.1, forward strand.
AAACCATTATTAGCTACTAGCATGTGAACTGGAAGCTCTGGTTAACGTTAGCAAATGACAAACCTGCTGTCGTTAGCAAACGTGTAGCTAATAGACAGCTAACGTAAGGACAAGGCTAACGTTAGCTAACTTAGCTGGCTAGCTAGCTAGCTATTTAGCTAACGCTATATCTTGAACAATACGTTCGTTGAAACTGATCTTACCGTGATGAGTTGGCATTACTTCACAGCAGCTAGCTACATTGCTCCATACGCACTGCTGCCTTAACAACATCTAGTCAACATCTTGGAAATATATATATAGCTAATAAATCTTGGGATTTTGAACTCTAACTAACCACTGACAATTAGCATTGCTGAACCACAGATTCAAAACGATGACTATGGCTACACAACTTCCGGCTGCACAGCTACATAGGCCAAGAGTGTGCCGCCCCCTACTGTTTGATGGATAGCCATAGAGTAGGCTGCACGTGAATTACACCCTACTCTGGCATCATGGTCTTCTTTAGTAATAGGCCTACAATACTGTGAACAAATTATCAAACAGTTTCTAGAGCATTACAGAGGTGGGAAGTATCCATAGACTTTATAGTCTATAGAAATACCAGAGGAACTTTATAGATAAGTAACTAGCTTAGTTCTAGTTATGTTAGCTATACACTTGTGGCACTTCAGGACATTTTATAACTGACTGACTCCAACAAAAATATGAAGGGCTACCTTTTTACTCACATTTACTGTCCCTCATTAGATTAAAGCTACTAAACCCAAGGCGGGCCCCTAGCTAAATGACACCACAAGGGCCCAGAGGCAACACTGCAGACAAGCTGAACAAAGATGGAAGAAAGACAATTTACATGTGTCACTGGGTGTATTAAGGGACAGTCTAGCCACATACCAGAATGCTGTGAAGGTGGCGAAGAAGCGCCATTTCTCTTCTGTCATAGCCGTTGCCATGAACCTAGAGTGTTGTTTAATACTATTAACTCTGTCATAAATCCATGCAGCTCTCCTCCGACAGATGTGTCAATCAGTTCATGTGAGAACAATTTTTTTTTACTTGCTTCTCCTACACACTCAGCTGTGTTTGAGGAATTTAGCAGTTTCTCTGATGTTACTTATGAGGTAGAATAGATAGATAGATAGATAGATAGATAGATAGATAGATAGATAGATAGATAGATAGATAGATATTTATTGATCCCAAAAAAATGGGAAATTATGGTGTTACAGCCGGAAACAGTCATACAGCACAGAATATAAACACAAATGAAATACTAGGATACAACATACCTACATACAATGTACATAGAAGGAATATACAATGTACAGGAATAAAAATAAAAGAACAAATATTTGAATATACACACGATGGGAAAACAAAATGTGCAACTGCTGAAATAGTATGTTGAAATTTAAATAAACCAATTGTGCAGGTTGCCCTTAGCGCAGTATTGTGGAGTATCAGGGTCTTATCTAGCGCCCAAGGTAGTGCAACACATGAAACCTACCAATTGTCCCCTGGACATTGTTCCCGCCAGAATGGTGAAGGAGGTTTTTAATAGCACCATTGGGGCGAGTCTTCTTTCTTTTTTTAAATTCCTGTCTTACTTTAGGTTCTGTCCCAGGTGCCTTTAAACATGCTGTGGTCCAGCCCTTACTCAAGAAGCCTAATCTTGACCCCACAGTGTTGTCTAATTTTAGACCAGTCTCTCATCTGCCTTTTCTTTCAAAGGTTTTGGAAAAAATGGCCTTTATACAGTTACAAGTCTTTTTACAACAGAACTCTGTGTTTGAAAAATTCCAATCTGGTTTTGGATCACGTCACAGTACTGAGTCTACACTGTTGAAAGTACATAATGACATTGCCTTGTCTCTAGATGCCGGGAATACTACTGTTTTAGTCCTTTTGGACCTGACAGCGGTATTTGACACAGTGGACCATGCAGTCCTCCTCTCTCGCCTTGAGCATTGTGTAGGCATCAGAGGCTCTGCATTCAAATGGTTTAGCTCCTATTTGGCAAATAGGAGCCAGGGATCCATGGGATCCATTCTTGGCCCCATTCTGTTTTCTTGATGTATGCTGCCTTTAGGGGCTATTATAGGAAAGCACAACCTGTCTTTTCATTGCTACGCAGATGATTTGCAAATATATTTGCCTATGAAAGCAAATGCCAGTGTCACACTAAACTCCCTGCTTTGTTGTATCACTGATAATAAGTTGTGGCTTTCAGAAAACGTTCTTAATTTGAATGAAAATAAAACGGAGTGTATTATTTTCAGTACTTCAGGCATGCAAAATGGTCCAGCTTTGATTTCGGGAGCTCAGGCATCTTACACTAGGTCAGCTGTCAAAAACTTGGGGGTTACTTTTGATTGCAGCAAGAAATTTGACAAGCACACCAGTAATGTTGTTAGAATGAGCTTTTTCCAGCTTCATCTGCTGGCTAAAGTTAAGCCTTTCCTGAGCAGGCACGACCTAGAAAAAGCCATTCATGCTTTTATTAGTTCAAGGTTGGACTACTGTACGGTGTGTTTTAGAATAGATTTTAAGATTTTATTGTTTGTTTTTAAGACTTTAAATGGTCTGGCCCCTGAGTATTTGTCTGAAATTTTAAATTTGCAGGAGCACAACCGGTCGTTGTGGTCTTCAAATCAGCAAGTTTTAGAAGTCCCAAGGTCCAGCTATAAACGGTGGGGTGATCAGGCTTTTGCAGTTGCTGCCCCAAGACTCTGAACAAGTTACCCTCTGATATGATATTACAGATGTAGCTCTTTTTAGGTCCAAACTCAAAACATACCTGTTTAATCCGGCTTTTAATACATGGCAGTGGTGTGACAGTTTCATTCTTCTGTTTCTTTGTGACCTTTTCTGATTATACTGTTTTCTATGTTCACTCTTTCTATTGTATGATATGTGTTTTTACTCTTGGTTTTTGCCCTTTGGATACCTGTGGTTGCTGTAAAGTGCTATATAAATACATTTTGATTGATTAATTTAGCTCTGGTTAAGGTTATTTATTTAGCTGGTAAACGTTTTATGTTACATTCTTCATCAAATACGATGTACTGTTAGAATTCAAACATGATGGTTCTAAATTTCATTGCCACTAGTAGCTAACTAAAGACCTTATTAGTGGTTAATTAATCGCTTATTAATGCTTAAAAGGTGAGTTACAAGACATTAAATATAAGCAAAACATTTTGGTTGTCGGATTGTAAAAAATCCCTTGCTGGTGTTTACCATTTATACTTAGTAATAAAACGGTTTTAAATATTTGTGATCTATTCATAAATGCTAAATAAGTTGTTCAATAGATGTTGGTGGTCATATGGTCCAATGAGTCAAGATCTATAAAAAGTGAGTAAATGGTCAGGATTTGGACAATACATAAACATTATATCGCTATATGGGACTGATATTTTCTTAGATTTTGGATATCGTAATATGGCTTAAGTGTTGTAGTTTCCAGGTTTTACAGGCTGCATTACAGTAAAGTGATGTAATTTTCCAAAATTACCAGACTGTTCTTGCAGTTCTTTTATTTGCCTTTACCCACTTATATTCATATTACTGATGATTATCTAAAATCTCATTGGTAAAATATTTTATGAAAGCACTAATTGTCTACCCTACAATATCGTCACAATATCAACTTGATATCAAACTATTGCTCAGCCCTAGTTATTCTTATGAATGATCAATAAAGCTAGTAGTTACAACTTGGCTAGTAGTTACCTTTTATAAAGGGTGCCTTATTTTAAGTGGTACCACAACCAGTGTCTTCAGTAAGCAACTAACTTTAACAGTGCATTAACAAAACCCAAACACAACTGAACAAATGTAAGAGAGTTGCGTTATTTCATTCAGTAAATGCAAACATTGTTATAACGTATTTGTGCTACAGAATAGTTTAATTCAAAGATACTTATCTCTGATATTCTAGCAAACAGTCAAGAAAACAAGATGGAATGAAGATTACAACTCAGGGCCCCAATCCTTTACAAAAATTAGATGTAAAAGGTGGCAGACATGCAACTTTTTCACAGATCTGTATATGCAGTGCAAAAATAAATCAAATGGATCCAGTAAATAGCTGGGTTTGTCCTTAATGACAGTTGTGTATATAAAAATGCATCAAGCATATGATTTTGCTTTTATATCTGACAAAGTCCACCCAACAGTCCTTGAGAATATGCCTCTTTATTAGGCCAGCTTATTACAATAGCTTATTCGCTGGGATATTATTGACTCTGTTGGAAAACACAAGCATTGGCCTTCAGCCCACACATGTCAAAAGATACTTGCTGTACATTTCAGATAATATAAATGGTAGCCAGCCAACATATCATCTTAACAATTCATATAATAGAGTGAAGTGCCTACTGCGAAACAGATGTAACTTAATTAACTTAATTACGTTTATTGTTGTTATGGCCACCAGACACATTAAATATAAATTAGATATGTTATTGTGGATATTTTTGAACATCTGTGAGATTATCAAATTGGGATGCATCAAAACATCAGAAGACTGGCTAAAAGCTTTAGAAAAACAGTGTCAGTATAATTCTGAAAAATCTTGTACTGCTAATATTAAGCTTTACAAAACAAAATGTTGTGACTGTTTTTCATATTAGTAACAGAAAAAAGCACGGCCTCTAAAAACAATTGATTACTTGATGATTATGCCTGCACCTGCACTGAGCTCATAAGACAAATGCATATTGCTGTTGGCTGAAATAGGGAAAATACCAGCCAAAAAAAATTATATATATTATTAAAAACAACAACATATTGGTGCACCCTGTTAAGGAAAACATCAGAAAGTTCAAGTAAAGGGTTTGTGTTAGCATTATACTTCATATAATGCTTAGCTAAAGTTAGGTTTCACCTAGAACCTCACCTCTACAATTAGAAAACTAAACAGCAAAAGTGCTTTGGCAACAATTCAAGTTTTCATTTTTACCACACATACAAGGGAGTAGACGGTATTGCTTCATTGTAAAAAAGAAAATCAAATTCTATATCTTACAACAATGGCAGGCCCTTTTAACATTTTGTTTCAGTAGGCACGCAAAATGAAAGACTAGCATTTATTTCTCAGTGACTTCTTTTATTGTTCTCGTTAGTCGACATTATTGATCTGGTGGCTGATAATAGTTATAAGTTCTTCTAAAAAAAGCACTAGTAGTCACTAATTTGGCTTTTACTATCTACAAAGCATTTGCACTTGTTGTGTATGTGTTCTGGTTACACTTTCAATTTAGTTTGACTTGTCTATAAATATAAACTATTTAATAATAATAATGATGAAAACAAAAATGTAGACACATGTATTAATAATAGTAATTGACTGTCTAAAATAATTGATTCTATAGTACCTACTTTTAAAAGTGAAAGTGGCATGAAAAAAACTATCAAAAAGTTATTGCTGTTATATATACTTAAAAAATCCATCCGAAGGTTCATATCTAAAGTGCATTATTTGCATTACTATTCTGGTCTGTTATACCAGTAAAAACCCTATTGTATACTGTATATGGTAAAAACAAAAACAAATCTAGTCAGAAATAGTGACCAGTAACATTAGAGGAGGCACTACTGCTTACAGTAGCTGCTTTTAAAATTAAAAGTGCTCATTTCTAAAGAACTTGGGACTAACAAGTAACTCATAGTGAGTAGTCTAGCCTAATTTTAGTGACTGTTGAAGCTGACAAAATTACTGATAAAATGGCCGCCGTGCACAACAGGACTGTATCTTACGGTTTTAAATTTACTGAATGCAAAAACTACTTAACCGACAGCCGACATAATCTCTGATCTAAAATACAGATTATTATTTTCTGTGTTCTGTTGTTTGACTGATTCCTATCCCTTATATAAGATGTTCTGTAAGCCTCTATATCTAGCCTCTGTACTGTGCTTTTGCAGTGCATTATGATATGAAAGGCCATCTTTTTTTAAGGTCAGCATAAAAGGAAACATTCAGAGCACAACAGAGCACGACAGAAACAACAAAAGCTCTCCAGGAACCCCATAGACTTTCTTCTGTTCTGTGCAGGGTTTGTCCCACTCCCAAAACTGTCAGTTTGCCTTTTTGTGGGAGACTCAACTGGTACATGAAGCAATTTAAGTTGCTGCAGAGTCTTCCAGCGATCAGGGGAGAGCAAGAATTGAGAAGCAGATGTTAATCGGCATGTGGGAGCAACAGGAGTGCCCAGGCATCATGAAAGACTGTCAAATTTAGACTTGATGAGCCTTTGAGTGAGGAGAAATGTCCACCTTATTCTAAGAGGTCCTGTGAAGAGACACACACAATAGAAATCTGTTAATAGATGATGACAAACTTGAACTAAAAATAAGGCCTTTTCCGCAGTATCGGATACCTGATCTGAATCTTCGTTGTACTGTGCTTTTCCTGTCTCCATGTAGTGAGTGTCAAGATCATCGACTCCTTCTATTTTAACAGCCTCAACATGTTCCCTCATAACAGAGTATCGGTGCACAAGGAACCTGACGAGGACATGAGTGCATATTAGAAACAACAGAAATGAAATACAGAATTTGTACACTGTTTTTTTTCTGTGCATTGTGTGTGGAAATATGAAACATAGTTAACTGACCGTCCTCCGCAGACATATTTCTTAACCAGCCAAATGCCTGCAACAGCACTCGTCAGAAGCATCGCTATGACAACCATCACTATGACAGCAGTGTTCGATGAACTATTTTCAGTCTGTTAGAGTTATAGAAACAGAAAGGGCTAAACATGTGAAGAAATGACATGCCAAAAACAAGCTGCACCATTCACATGACTAAAAGATTTACCATATTTCATGTCTCTCAGCAATAAAAGATCTCCCATGAATTGGCAATATATGAGATGTACATGAGAGCAATGTTTGAATGGCCTCCGGCTGAAGAATTACTACCTCTGTAGCTAGCCCACCTAGTCTCATTCTCAGAATGAGCAGAACTGACCAGAGAATTTGGATAAAGGGCGTTGCTGGTGCACAGTCGCCTCAGGTCTGTCTCCTTCCTGTCTGGCTGAAAACCTCCCTCACACTGGTCTCCTGGAATTTTCCGGTAGCTTAAATGTAAGGAGAGATAAAGAGACATGTAAAGCAAGACAAAATGCCAGTGAAAAGGACACAGGACAGGACAAGACAGCTGACAAACTAAAGGTAAGATTCATGCAACTAAGGGAGGGAGATGTGGAGGCAAAAATGGAAACAACTACTATGTGTCTTGCATTTGTTTAGTTCTTCTTGAATGTCATCATCACAGAACATCGGCTTTGTGCAGGAGTCCTATATAACATTTGACACTAAGCCTTGAAGTGACACTATGGGACTTTTTTTACCATAAAATAACAGCAAGACAGACAACCAACTGGCCATCTTGCCTTTGGACTACTAGGTAATATTAGCTGGCTTGCTATGTTTTGTGTTGTTGCACTTGCATGATGTTTGGCTGTGTTAGCAAAGTTGTCGCCTCTCTAGTACTTCATCAAAGGTTATCTAATCAAAACAAATGGTCTTGTACCGCTGTCCTTATCTAGAGTAACAATGTAACTAAATTTCATTCTGAAACTGTAGGGGCGCCAAATTGCATTACTATCCAGCGGTGTTGCTTCTTCTGGCAGCAAGGTGGTGAGGTCACCATTTCTTACAGTGCTTGTAAATTAATTACTGTTGGCTTGTTTGCTTTTCATATAACCCATAACCTTTTACCAAATTATCTTAATTATGTATGCATTGTCAATATTTTGAATAAGTTTGAGTTTCTTGGAAAGAAATAGAGAGCAGCCGTGGATAAAAACAGTCATCCTCACCCGCTGGTCTGTAGCTGTTCAGTGGTCCCATTTAAACAGAACTCCAGAGGATGACCCTTCATCTCCTTCTGCTCCACACACTCTGAGCTGTTCTCTGGCCGGTAATATCCAAAGTCACTGTGAGACAAAGCAGAAGCTCAAAATAGTATTCTGACAAATTTACGGAGACAAACTGTGTAAATCTGTACTATTTAGTCTTATGGTTAGACTAAATGCAGGAGGAAAATATACCAGTGATAATCGGCAACTGTACATGGACAGGGGGACAGCTTCTTGGTGACAGCAAAGTCTCTCCCGTTCAAACAGACAGTGTCTTTCCTCAGGCGTAAGAAGGTCTCTTTATAGCCCAGCACACAACCATCAACAGATCCACTGGGGTTTGCAGAGTGAGCCAGCCATTGTACATAGTCCCCTTCAGTACCTGCATACATACATACATACACAGACACAGACACACAAACACACAGACACACACACACACGCACATATATTATATACACACACACACACACACACAACCACATCACACACAAACACACACACACACACACGTATACACACACTTTGAGTCAAAAGGTGAAACACTTCCCATTACACCCACATTCTCTCACACACTCACAGTCTCTGGTGAGGAGGTTCTTGAAGTCTATGGTGATCACAACCCATTTACTGAAGTCGTTCCTGTAGCCCCACAGGCTGACGTTCATGGAGCGAGAGCCAGGCTCACTGTCCATTCCGCTGAAGTGAAGGGGTTCGCTGGTAAAGTTATACGTATGCCAGCACTGCCCCTCATCTGTTGAAAACCTGAGTGTGTGGGGAGGGGGGGGTAATAAGGGGGGAAAGAGCCAATAAAGCAAAAAATTATCTGTAAATCTGACAAATGATAAAAAAATAAAAACACTAAAACAATCCTCCAAAAAACAAATTGTCTGGTATACTCAGTTGTATTCACTTAATCTGGTTGACAGGTGAGTTTGTGTGCTCCACAGCCACCAGCAGCCCTCCAGAGTCCAGTATGGCATAATGATGGGGGCCCCTGAGAGCCAACAGCCACGAGTATCCCCCGTCATCAGACATGTACACATCAGGGGACAGAGCTGACTCTGTGTCTCCAACGCTGCCTGAAGAAATAAAATACAAAAGTGTTATGAGACGTTTAACCGTGCCGTAAATTAATTCAGGGTAAAGACATCTTTGTGTTTTTTACCATGAGCCAGAATGAGGCCCACAGCATTGGGCTGTGAAAGAGGCAGCATGGGGACGTTCATCTTCATGGTGGTGCTGTAGGAGGCGTGAATGTGAAGTCTGCACTGTAAAGACACGGTAATGTTGTCAGCAAGTTCACTGCAGACACTCATACTGTTTAATGTTAATACAACAAAAAACAGAAGAGATTTAAAAAAAAAAAAAAAGAAGCTCATCACATGAACAAAAAACGCCAAACTTATTGAAAAAATATGCAAATAACAATGTATATAAATAAACTGAATATAAATCAATGTTTGTCTCACTCTGTTAGGCCTGTTGGTAGAGGTCTCAGCGTCACAGTGGCTGTTCTGTGGTTTGTGTAGCGTCTGCCATTTTGCTCCTTGGTCAAAGGTGATCACCGTCTCCACTGCACCATCTGCAGTCAATAGCATTCATGTCAATAACTATCGGGATCCATATACATATGTTTACACTCCCCTTTACGGTTTTTCAAAACAGCCTTCCAACTGATGCCCCACATACAGAATATACGACCACTTTAAAATCACATTTAGACTGACTTCAGGATGAACTGCAGTGTATATGCAATCCCTTTTCTGTAATTAAATGAAAAGATAATAAAATCATATTTAAAAATGTTGACAAACAATACCAGAAGATTCCTCTTAAAGGAATATGTCGCTGTTTGTTGAAATAGGGCTTATCAGAGTTTTACCTATCTGTAGATAGGTGGACCAACGCATTTTTGTCTCAGTGCGTGCACTGCAACACCGGCAGCGCTGACGCTAGTAAACTGATGTAGCAAACCAGGGGAAACAGCCCAGCCAATGTGGCGCAGGGGGCGGGTCTACAGGCTCAGATTGGGGGAGGTGATGGAGGGAGTCTATCTGCCTGTGCAAGTGCTGCAGCCCCTTAGCGCATATAGGTAGAGGAGAGAGACACAGCTATTACTATGGAGAGTGCATTAGCCCAGCTTGTCCAAACCTAAACCCAGCAGGCCCAAAGCCTGGTGGCCTTTTAAGATGCTAGACTGTGCTGGGCCAGAATTTGATGAAGCCAGAGAAGTCTACAGAGCCCAGTAAGTGCTGACCAAACAAGGTGGTGAAGATGATATCGAGGATTATCTGGAGGTGTTTAAAAGGACAACAGAGAGAGAACATTGGCCTAAAGCAGAGTGGGCAGGCATTCTGACTCCTTTCTTAACAGGTGAAGTTAAAAAAAAACTGTCGGAACCTTACACTCCCAAATGTGAATAATTATGATGCATTGACAGCGACTATTTTAGCTCATTATGGCCACAATCTCCAGACAAGTGTGCAACGGTTCCATTCCTGGATAAAGGACAGCGCTGCACCCGTATGACCACAGGTTGCTCCACTGATGCGCCTGATCCGCGGCTGTCTAACCACGAGGAAGGACCCCCAGCCCTTGACCGGATTGTGATGGACAGGTGCATTAGAGCTTTCCCAGAAGACGCAAAACGACACGCCTCCCAAAGCAGTGGATGAACTGGTAGCACTGTTGGAGAACCACCAGGTCACAGTGGAGCTTATGCAAAGCAGCCTGATGGAAAACCCACGTCCAAGCCGTTCTGACCACAGGGGAGACAAGACAAGGCTGAAGAAGGGGGATGTGGAAGCACCGAATCAACACCACATCACCCAGGTGGAGAAGCTTAGGTCACCCTCACAGCGTTGACCTCTGGTGAATCATGATCATGATGATGTTTTACTTGCAGACAAGAGGGCCATTTAGCTTGGAGTTATCTCATCAATGATGAACCAATCCACAGCTGGAACAATGGACTCCCCACCTGCTGGGCCCATGAAGGACTGAAGGCTCCTAAGCTGGCCGTAGGCTCTGCTGGACTTGGCGAGTTCCGTGACCACTAGGCCCAGTGGGCCCCTCTCCCTGTATCCTGCATCCCACATCAATGTGCAGACCACAAGGGGTACCTTTAAGGTTGAGGCTGGCGTGGTAGAAAAGTTGCCAGTACCATTGTTGATAGGGCAGGACTGCCCTATATTTTTGCTTTTATGGGACCACAGGATCAGGGACCCCGGGAATAGTAGTAAGCTCTGATGAACTGAAAAGCAAAGTTGGTACATGCCTGGGCAGTACCCTCAGAGCCGTCCCTTTCATCTGAAGAGGAAACCGCTGAAGAAACTAGGGTCTCTGCAGAGTCTCTAGGGAAGGAGGACCCGGGGCTGGAGGAGACCTCATCAGATGTAGTTTTTTGTGAGTTTTCCCAAGCTGAAGGGTTAAAGGGGGCTGGAAAAGGGCCGTTTTGGAACCGCCCAGTTGAAGGACGCCAACTTGAAACACGCCAGACAAAACCTAGTGGTCGGTAAGGGGAAATGTGTGGAGGGGGTGAGTAAACTTTTTACAGTGAAAAAGGCCTCTTGTATAGGGTGGTTAAGCGGGGTGAACTTGTTGTTGATCAGCTGCTAGTCCCAAAATGCTATGTTCCCAAAGTTTTGCACCTCACATCAGCTAGGGGAGACTGTAATAAGCCCTATTTCAACAAAAGGTGGCATATTCCTTTAAATGTGTAAGTACATATTACGCAGTACGCTGACCCACCGTGTGCAAGTACGCTGGTCATGTAGACACCCCTGAGTGAAGTAATGGCAGTAAAGTCAGTGTCGCTTCCTGTGGTCGTGTAAAGATGGCGCTCCAGAGACTTGGAGAACACGGCTCCTCTGTCATCTGACACATAGATGGTTCCAGCACCGGAGTCTGGTTAACATAATATACACACACGTAAATGAATTTTTTTTTTTAAATCAAAAAAAATTATGCATTTACTGATCCCACTAGAAACCTTTCTGCAGCTTCAGGATCGTTTTCAAGGACACCTAATCCTTAATCAATAGCATCAAGTTATTTCCAACACTGTCAACATCATCATCCACATGGATCATCCCTATGAGCTTTGACACTGGTTCTGACCTCCAGGGCTGTCCACGTGCATGAATATCATGTCCTGATTGGCTGCCAATATGGAGTAGAACTGCTCGTGGTTGACTGGAGGAAGCTGAGCCATGTTCCACACCTCACCTCCGTCCACTGACACATGGATCACACGCTCTGTACCCTAAAAAGCACACACAAAAATGTTGTAATAGCAGCTCTGTTGCAGCTTTATACTTACCAAGACAGAAATATGAAATGTTAAGACATGTTAAAGGGCAAGTACACCCAAATCACAAAAGAAAATACAACATTCCTTTCACCTGCATGGTAATGGGGTGGTTGCAGTAATTTAATATGCACAAATCCTAAGCATATTAAAAAACATCTCATTTGAGCCAAACCACCTCCAGATGTGGTCAGGCTGATCATAATGTCTATTGAGTGAATCAACACCCTGCATTAACAATGCTAATTACAAATATTTTGTAATTTGGGTGAACTGACCCTTTGAGTCTTGTAAAATGCACGAAGACATCAGTAACCTATTTGTACAAATGGTCAATCATTTGTACAAAAATGTCACTGATGTCTTCGTATGTAATCTTACAATTTACACACACAGACACACAGACACACAGACACACACACACACACACCGTGCCAGTCATGATGGAGGCAAAAACAAAGCGCCCTCCCAGTACAAAGGAGTAAACTCTTGATGCGATGGTCTGGAAACTTCGACCATAGTCTGCTGTCTTCCTTAACTCCAACATTCCTTTATCATCTAACAGAAAGAAATTGCAGTTACTAGATGTATTGCAAAATTTTAAATATATGGGTAACTATACTGTCTTCACTTACTGCATGATCCATTGTGGTTTGTTGTAAAGTAGATATTGTCTTTTGGACCCCTGTATGTGAGAAACAGAAACTGAGGAATCTGGAGAAAGAATGTGCTCACATTTTTTAAGATGATACACATAAAGTTGTCTGAGTTCAAATGTAAGTTCTCTTTTGGAATTTGTAGACATCACAGATTATGGCTGTGGTTTCTTCTACAGTATGTGCTGTGCGACACACATCAACCCCCGGGCCGCATTCCAAGCCTTCTCTGACTTTGCCAAAGGGGATGAAGGTTTTCACACTGCAAAGATTCTGCCAGTTCAAGGACTGTGGGCTGAATAAAAATGCTGTTGCTGACTCATTATTCACTCTGATAGCAGTCTCTCTCTCTCTCTCTCTCTCTGCCTAAATACCAGCAATAGTCATGCAGAGCTATCGCAATGTTCCATAATGCAGCGATAACAACCGCAGGCTAACACCACAACCCCATGTGAACTCTGGTACCCAAATGAAACCAGTCAGGAAAGTGATCCAAACTGTGTGGAGAAAAACAGTTGGAATACCAAAAATGGACAAAGAACACACCACACACACACACACACACACACACACACACACACCACACCACACACACACACACGTTTCACACCCTGTCAGTGTTTTATGTCCCTATCACACACATGACTGACATGTAGAAGGTTACTGAATGTTCATCCTCTGCTAGAAAACCATAAGTTAAAAAAAAATATATATAAGTATATAGCAATATACTGTATAACATTTATAATTTTAAAACATATGGTCCTTCCTGCCCCAATAATTTTCTTACAGACCCTAATGTTTGACTTGGTTCTTTATTTTGCAATTACATATTTAGTACCAACAACAACCCACAGGCCTTGTGTGTATTCATAATTTATTACAAAACTGACAGATGCATTTGGCAATTCTTACCATCTGACCAAACAAACACTGTCATGGATCTTCCTCCAGGTGGCACCAAAGTCCTCAGACAGCCACAGGTCCAACTGGAGGGAAAAGTGAGTAAGTAAAAAAGTGTTCATAAACTTTTAAGTATTCAGTTTAATCAAACATTTAGTAGTTTGAAATAGAAGTCCAGCATCCAATTAAGAGAGGTAGGTCCTGGTTAGTTTGCTTTACTCAAACTGCTGACAAAAAGGTTTGGTTTGGTCTAAAGAATGAAAGCTGCTACCGTGATACTGAGCGTCAGCAGCACATTGCAGTCTCCAGGGTTGTACAGCATCTGAATGAGGGGCTCAAATGGCAGGTCGGTTGGAACAAAGGTCACGCCAAAGTCCTGCGAGCGAAACAATTTAAACCCCCCGATTTCTGACACATCAGCAGAGAGCATCACCTGAAACCAAACACAGAGGTGAGCTGATCCTTCATATTCAGTATAGTGAAGCTTTACAATGTTCTGTATTATTATGAGGCAACAGCTTTTATATAGACCAACCACAACAAAACGCACATGTAAGGTGTCAACAGGTGTCTGTAGAACAACACACTACGGCTCACCTTGCCAGAGTGGTCGGGACTGATGGCGATGCCAAACTCACTCTGGATGAAGGTGTGGTTGATCAGGTGGGTCACATCTTTAAACGTTTTGCCATAGTCTTCACTGACACAGTTAGAAAGCTGCAGTTAGACCATCAGACCATAGCTAAGCTAAGACAAATAATTTACTACTCCATTTAGTGTGCCACCAGGCATTTCTCACCTCCTGTAGAGGTTAGACTGTCCAAAACGCATCATAAACAACGGCACCTGAAATGTTGTCAACACCAGCAGCACCTGGAAAAAGAGAGGAGAAAATTACACAACCATCTCCAACAATTTGGCCTTTTTTCTCATTTAGTTATACTTTTTTACTCATGTAAACAAACTCACCCCGGATCCATCTCCCACCCAGGCCAGTGACAGTGAACCCATGGTCCTCACTTTGAAGGTGAACTAGAATTGGGGAAAAAAAGAAAAGTGAAAGTTTTTAGAAATCAATCAGTGAGTCACTCTTGCAAAATGTTTCTTTGCTAGGATTGTTTGAAATAGTTTTGAGTCTCATGTGATTATCATCACACACAAGTCCAGAGTTTAGTTTGGAATATACAAAATACAAGAGTTTGTGTGTGTGTTTCCAGCACTTGCTGAATGAGGACAGAATGAATTGTTCTTACTGTCCACAGTAACTTGGCCATTTGGATGCACTGTGCGTGTGTGACCTACATTCCCGCCTAAATGACAAAGCCAAGGCCGGAGAACAAAGCAATTACCAATGTCCCAAGCGCGCACACACACACACACACACACACACACACACACCACACACACACACACACACACACACACACACACACACACCACACACACACACACACACACACACACACACACACACACACACCCACACAACACCCACTTTTTAAACAAAACACCAGTATTACATAATATTAGAGGTAATGAGTAGAAAGAGTTTAGACGTATTTCACAACGAGTGGACTGTCTACAAACAAACAACATTTCAGTTTATTCATCCATTCTAACATTTAAGTGTTGTAAAGTGGTCATTTCAGCAAGGTATTTAGCCACCAAAGGTTTCTCCCCTCCTCTCTCTTACTGGCAGGGCAGAGATGTTTACAAGGTGAACCCAGTCCCGGAAGCGGCATACAGTTCTATAAAGCCACAGGAGACGGCCAGGTCTGGCTGCTGGAAACTCCTTGTAAATAGGTCCAGTGGAAAATGGCCGGCTCCCGCAAAACAAGTGTGTGAACACAGCTTTCCATCTCTCCTCTACATTAATAATTCCATCACATCCTCCTTGCACCCAACTATTCTTTCATGTCTTAATCAGTTAATTGCTTGACAACTTTACCTCCATCCAGTCCAATCATACTGTCAATTTATTGATCAGTTAAAATATGTAAATGTAAAGCATGACGTGTCCTGTCCTCCCAACAGTCTCATACAATTTGGCCTTGCATTGCCAGACCTAACTCCACAGCGCTGTGGACATACCATTAAACCACAGTGTTTTGGCTTCCCTGCTGGAGCTGCTGCCCCCGCGACCCGATACCGGATAAGCGGATAAAGATGGATGGATGGATGGGTTTTGGCTTCAAATCTGTCTCTTTCTCTCTTCCCCTTTCCTGCTCTTCTCCTTTTCCATCTATGTAGTAGTACGCATAATTATTAAATAATAAAATCTTTAAAAGTAAAGCATTACTAGAGTTTGTGTATAGAGGTTAAATGTCCGTGTGAAGGTAACACTTGAGTGAGGAAGACTTGGCTGGGTTGCATGCACACGCAACAAACATGCACGTTTGTGACGATGTTTATGCCCAATGCATAGTTTTTGTTTAGGTTTTAAAAGTTTTTCAAATGTATATTCAATTGTCAAACACATTCAAATTGTAAAAATGTTGGCACAAGAAACAACAGTATTCACAAAGGAAAGAAAGAAAAAAGTTCAGCAAAAACGTTTGCACAAATTTGATTACAAACATGAACACACACAAGGGTTTACCTAAGCTATTATAAAATAAATAAATTATAGCCATGCTAGCAGCTCTGGGAGGCTGTTTTTAGGATTTAGCACAAAGCATTGATTTACCTAACGTCAGCAATGCTAACATATTCACAATGTCAACATGCTGAAATGTTAGCAGGTATAGGCATATTGTTTACCAAGTTCACCCGTGTAGTTAAGAGTGCTTGCATGCTAACATTTGCTAATTAGCAAACTGAAGTACAGCTAAGGCTGATGGGAATTAATTTTTTGAAAATGAAGACTGGCTGATATATCGTAATCAGGTTTTTAACCTGAAACTCAAAAATGTATATCAACAATCTGCCGGGCTATACCATATTGTATAAACCCTACGCAACAACAGAAGAAACTCATTAAATCTGGACATAATTAGAATACAAACAATCCGAACAGGCAGAAAAGAACAGCAGTGGTGAGACATGCATTTGAATTGACTAACCAGAATGCCCGAGGTAACATAGGTAGAAAGAGATGGGACCAAGGATTGAACCCTGCAGAACTCCACAGAGTAAAAGGGCAAATGAGGGCACAAAGTTGTCTATGACAACCACAAACTGCCTGTTGACAGACAGACAGGACGAGAACAAATTGAGAGCAGATCCTGAGATACCAACCCACTTCTGAGCCAAACAAGAATGGAGTGAACAATGGTATCAAATGCAGCAGTTTTAATCTTCCCCATTGTCACTCCACATAAGGACATAATTAGTCACTTTTAATGCTGTTTCTTTGCTATGTGTGTGACAAAAGCTGGATTGAAATTTATCAAAAATATTGTATCCTTTAATTATCTGAAGGAGCTGCTGTGCAATGATTTTTTTGGAGGAATTTTGGAAAAAATGGTAGTTTCAAGATAGGTCTGTAGTTATATGATTGGGTTGCATGAGCAGTTTTATGTAAATAGGTTGGATGTTCACCATAATGGTGTACACGAACAGACACACACATATGTCCATGCAAACTCAGACACAGCCAAGTCCTCTCTCTAAGAGGTCATACAGCAGCACAATGAGCTCCTTATTCCCTCTGCTCTGGTTTCTAACCTTTCTGTTTCAGCTATGTTTACACACATAAAACTTCAGAAGAGAAGGTCAAACACTCTTGGCTCTGATCAAACAGCTCAAGCTGTGTACCTTAATCCTCTGATGCTGGACAAAGTTTTGCTGGCAGAGACCTATGCTGGGCCATATTAATGTCTATTTGACTATTATTGTAAAACTATTGTTGACTAACCATGCGGATTATGTGTTGCTATGTTGATTAACTGTTCAATCTATACAATGTTAGAAAGAAAAGGGGAAAATATGTCCATCACAGTTTCAATCTAGTACTGGAATTGCTCAAGTGATTAGTCGATCAAAAGTTATTTGATAAAATTATTTAGCTTCTTGTTCTGTTCTGTGTTAGTTGCTAATTAGGAAATGCTGGCATGCTAACACAGTAAACAAAGAAATATGCTGTACCTGCTAAACTTTAGGATATTAGCATAGTTGTTCCTCTAATTTGATATGCTTGAACCATCAAAGTTGTGGCATTTTTAAAGGTGAATAACTGAAACATTTGATTTAACAAAAAAATGTTGTATACTAATTTAATATATACTAACAGCACTGGTGTGTGGATGTAATTAAATGCCAACAGTTTATACGCATACTTGATCATTTCTCCACCTACTCTAACCGAAGAAATGTAAAGTACAGGTCACAGAGTCTAAAAGTGCTTCTCTATTTTCACCAGTTTGTTGAACTCATTGGACGTCTCCCTGTATATCAACAAACCCATACTTTCCATAACTCCCTCTCTCTCTGGAACATCCACTCTGCTGCTGTTCTTGGTGCTTCAACACTTGGCTGTGACCCAGTTACCCTTCACCATGAAAACAGAACATGTTTTTTCTCTGCGTTCTTTTCGCCAGAGGGAATAGAGTATGGCATGAAGAAAAAAATAAAAATAAAAAGCTAACTCCTTTATAAACCAGACAGAGTCATCTAAATTAACCTTATACCAAAAAAGAGAAAATGAGGCAAAGCTTGACTAGCTGATGAAACACATCTGTGTATTCTATAAGGGCCTAAAATAGCAAACAAACAAGCATAGGAGTAGGTTTGACTTGCCTAGTCTGGCAGTATACATAGCAAATTCAAAAATAAGGATACAACTATTATACAACTGATCTATATGCTCAGATTTATTTGATCTAGCCCTGCAGCTTTGATAACATAAATTATGTTTATGAGTGAGAAAGGCCCTAAGGAGACGGGTCTGTGGTCTAAGAGCACACCAAATCGTTTTCATGCTCAAAAGCAAGCCCAGGTGTCTGAGCCACAGAAATGATGTAACATCCCCTTCGTCCATCACTCACACTTAAAAGCCTTGGACCAAGCTGTTATTCTTGAACATTCCTCAGGACATCTGGGTTGTTCTTGTTCTATTACAACATGTTCAGTACTAAAATAACAGAAGGTGTCCTTTGGTCAATTGGAATATGGGATCAGGGTTAAGATGAGAAGTTTAAGACTAGAAGAAGAAAGAGAAGGCAAAAAAAAAGAAAAGAAAAAAAAAGATGCTGATATTGTCAAAAGCTGTCACATCAACACACCAAGATCATCTTGTTACCAAACTGGAAGAGCACAACTAACATCCTCCATTCACACTTCATCACTAGGGATAATTATCTGTCCCAGACTGACAACCTCCATTAGTTCAGATCAATTAAAAAAAACGAGTGTAACAGAAAGAAAGAAGAAGTTCATCATCAGAAAAATAAATTGGCAACTTCAAGAGATTATTTAGGCCTTAGCATAATTTCTTTAAGCAAAACATTTGCCAGTTCCTCCTTCTCCAATACGTTCTAATTTTATCTGCCTTGTACAACTGTAATTTTATTTAATACATTTATCTGCTATTATTTGCCATCTGCCATTGTTTGACCATTATTGGGTAGATTAATTGGTGTAAATAATCATCAGTTACCACCTAAATTGAATATTTCTTTGTTTTGAACTGTCAGTTAGACAAAACAAGCAATTTGAAGATGTCATCTTAGGCTCTGGAAAACTATTTGCATTTTAAAGTCCAAACAATGAATTGAAAAAATAATCTACGAATCCTTACTTTAAACCCCACAAAGTTTAGAAGTGTACATCAAGAGAATCTGATCAGGGCTACAACTAGGCTAATTATTATTTTCATTATAGTTATTCTAAAGTGTATTTGTTTAAATCAATTAAACGTCTTGTGTGACGCTTTTTCCGTCTGACAAACTGTACACAACCCATTATTTTAGCCTAATACAATGTAAGACAAGGAGATTTTTGCTTGATGATTAATCGATTATAAAAACGGCTTGCGATTACTTTGAAATTACTGTTTCACCTCTTATTCATCCAGATTGCTTCACTGTGGGGGGATTCACTTCTCTTCATTCAAATTTCAGAGAGCTGCCAAATCATAACTACCATGTGTGTTGTTGCATTGGAAAAGCAAGTGTTAAATCATCTATAAGGTTGATCTGTTTAAATGTGTGAGATTTGAAAATGTTTGTGAAGTTGTTTAGTACATTATGAGCTGCTCCATGTGCTGAGGGACCACAAACACACTGAAGTAGCCAGTGAGTTAACCTTGACGAAGTAAAGACTACTTTATTTCGTCAAGGTGAAATGTTATAATGGTGGGATAAAATAAACCTGAATAAGTCACTTACAGAATGGGTGTAATTTTGCAGGGCTGACTCTTCTCCAAGCAGAGCTGTACATGTCTGTTCATTCAGTCCTGCGCTGCGTTTCGAGAGCTCCGACTTTACTAAACTATGTCGCTCATCGTCTCTGCCAAACTCCCTCTGCAGCCTCTTCAAATCGGAGAAGTCTTCTCCCTCGTAGTCTGTGCCCATCGCAGACGAAAACAACCCGAGCGCCAAAATGCAAGATACGGAGATCATGTTTACAAAAAGACTGCACACCTTTGGACTCGGCGAGCTTTTCTGTCCCAACACTTTGCTTCACATGCACCCCTCATCACCAAATGCATCTTCAATAACGGCCCATCCACCGTGGCAGAAGATTGGTCGGTGCGAAAACAACCCGCACTCTCATTGGACGGCAGGAATCTTCCTCAACTGACACGGCGTGTTTTCTGTTGTTAAACTGCCACCTGGTGGAAAGACCGCGATAAGACCACGAAAACTTTTTTCTTTGAATTTGAATTCCAAAAAAAAAAAAAAAAAACAGAAGAAAATCAGAACGTAAAGTCTGGTGGAAAGGCGTTTTCCTCACAATAGGATTAGTTTTTCTTTGCACTAGGCTATCTTACATTTTAGCAGTTCCTTATTGTGGATCCATTATTATCGAGAAGACTAAAATATAACTGATCACTTTTACAATGATATAATCAAAATGGAGTGTAAACAGAAAAATATCGCTTCATATTTTCCAACCTCCTACCCGTTTTCTTTTATCATCAGTTGGTTTAAGTAGTTGTACTTGTATATATTTTAAATATTTGTTCTGGTAACACTGTAATTTCCTATTTTTGGGATCAATAAAAAAAAATCTTTTCTGGTGGTGGACAGACTTTTAGAACCCAGTTACAACCAATTCTCTTATGCCATGAGTATCACTCTGTAATGTGATGTTGCCACTGTGATGTATAAGTGTTTACAAAGTACAATATAGTCTAAGTCCACCAGCTTTTAATTATCATACTCAAAACTAGAACACAAAAAAAAAAAAAGAGTCAGACCATTTTCTGAATACAACAGTTTAATTGTAGTACTGTTTCGTAACAAAAAAATCCCCCCCCTCCCCCCTACCGTTGTCTTGCCACTCAGTTTTAAGAGCTGGACAGACTGCTTTACAGAATTGTTCAGCTACTGAGAGACAAGAAGTAAATTAGCACACACTACAAAGAGAAACCTCTTATGCAATCCAAAAGAAAATCTGAATGCAGCAAAGAGAATGTGCTGATGCCAAGTTGTGGTTGTGTTGTGACATTTAGCCCAGGTATACTTCCATGTCCTCTCCTGTCCTGCCCAGAACTCAAACAAAGACCTCCAAATCTACTTTAGATATCCTTGATTACATCCTCCAGCTCTTCTTTGGAATACATGTGGAACGTCTTCCCGGGCTCTACTGTTGCGAGCTACAGAAGAAACACAGATAAAGAAAGCCTGCATGAAACGGATTCTACTCTGGCAGTCCTGTGCAAACTTAACACTGCTAATTGTTTTAGTTTTTCAAATAAAAAAAAAGAAGTAAAAAAACAATTGCACTGGGCATTTGTACTGATGTGGTTACTACTATACATTTTCATGGACAAATCAAACCTTCATGCACATTGTTGTACTAAAATCAAGCATTTAGAAACTGGATGAGAAATGAGGACCAAACCTCAATGTTGGTAGAGTTGAGCTTCTCCTCCATCACTTGCTTCAGAATGGTGAGAGACGACTTGATGGCGTCTTTTAATGTCATGGACTGCAGGTTACCCAGGGAGAGAGGGACAAATAGAAAAGGAACATAAAATACATAGTAATACAGTCAACAATGTGGCTAATCAAACGCCTAAATAAAAAGATGCGTCTTTAGCTGCTTTTAAAGACAAAACAAAAACAAAAAAAACAGTGGCAGCCAGTGTTAGATAATGATACAAAGCGTTCCATAGTCTAGGAGCCACTGTTTTAAAGGCTCTGTCACCTTTAGTTTTCAGCTTTGTTTGGGAACAGTCAGTAACCTGTGATCAGAGGAGCTAAAATTTCTGCTGACAACATAAGGATGAAGCAGATCACAAGTATGTAAGCTGCTGGCTGGTAAAGGATGGCTCCGTTTGAGATTACAAGAAGTTTGAACTGAATCCTGAGTTTAACATGTAGTCAGTGCAAAAAGGCAAGGATGGGGGTAGTATGACAACCTCCCAGACATTGTCAAAAACCTAGCAGCAGCCTTCTGGACCAACAGTCAACAATCTACAGATGATTTGTTAAGGCAAATAAAAAGAGAATTAAAATAATCCAAACACAAAGTAACAAAGGCATGTATAATAACTTCAAATTCAGCGTAGAAAACAATAAGTCTGAGTTTTGCAATGTTTCTGAGGTGGAAAAAACGTGGGTTTAGGACTTGACATGCTTGTCAAGGTTCATGGCCTGATCCAAAGTCACACCAAGATTTCTCAGACTGGAACGCACATTGGAGCTAAGTGACCCAATACTGCTAGCCACCTCAGAAGCAATGCAGTCCACAGCAACAATCACAACTGCAGTTTTGTCAGCATTTAACTTGAGAAAGTTACTGGCCATCCAGTCCTAATAGCAGACAGACAATCCTGTAAAACATTTAAATTATCATCAATTAGGTCAATTGTATTTTTATTTTTAGAAGGAAAATAGAATTGAATGTCATCCGTCTATGGTCATCCATACAGGTCGAAAGCATTCTAAAAATGTTCACTTCATTAAATCTTTAAGAAACAATTTACTAAGTCACTCACAAGAAAGCAACTTATAAACATTCCAATTTGCTCGGCTAATGTTCCAGTTAACTAGAAACACGTCGGTACCTTGTGGTAGACCTCTTGCAGAGAGCTCTGTGCTCCTTCAGACGCTGAGCCGATGGCCCGAGCGTCACACTGCACAAAAGTTCCTGATGGGTCCATGTGGTACCTTCATTCACAAACAAACAACTGTCAAGTATCTGTGAAGTCACATTTAAAAGGTGAACATGAAGATGAGGTACACAAAAAGCATACATACAGCTGAGGTCCTTTTTCATCAACTCCCCCAAACAGAAGTGCTACACCGAATGGTCGACTCTGCATATAGGACAGCACAGAGGAACAGAGCAGGCAGAGTGAATACATGTTATGCTAGTTTTCTCAAACACCATCAAACAGTATATCATGAAAAAAAATGAGATTAGAGTATTTCAGCTTGGAAATGAGCCAAGTGCCTGACCATGGCACCCGGATCAGCGTCCTCCTCTCCAAACTGCAGCGCCAGGTTGGACACAGCCTGAGTCACACTCTCCACTGTCATCGTCTCATTGTAAGTGAACCAGTGGTTCTGAAGAGGAATATATACGGGTTAATCATAGGTAAAACACAAGGTCAGTGAACTGCTTACAGTGTGCCCAGCATTTATACCTGCGTTTCCACTCTTGCTTTGTCGATTAGAGTCTTGGCATCAGCTATCAAGCCACTCATGGCACAACCTTTGAGGTAGAAAGAAAGAAAATTCAGGTCCTTCACATGCTATGGTCTTAAGCAACAATCAGCACAGTCAACTGGGAGAAATCTAATGTTATTCCATGTTATCTGAGGGAACACTAGTGTGTAAGACATAAGGGTGTAACCCTTGCCCCTGATCAAACATTAAAGTCACCCCAAGGAAAAAGCAGCCTATCAACTGAACAACACAACAAAGATGTGTTTTATTGGAAAATAAAAATCAAAGCTCCCAAAGTTTTTTGGGAGCTTTGGGAACTCTATATTATTACCTTTGAGGATTGCTAATACTTTTGCTATTTTTGAATTAACGTTTTGTTGCTTTTATCTATCAAATATCCCTATCTTTTATTTTTGGACCATTTCAAATTTGACCCCGTCTTCCCGAATATTTCAATTGGTGTAATATACATTGCATTTCTAACGTACAAAACAGGCAATACAAACAGTTTAACCAAACCGATTATTTACCCAAACTGACTGGTTAAGTACTATTTGATTACAGAGGTCAGCAATTCACATTATTATGTTACCATAAAGAATATCTCTCAAGCACTGCAGTTGGCATTCAAGTTTGAAGCTCAGTAAATCTGTCTAATTGTCTTGCCACTCACCAATGTGACTGTCAATCTCCACAATCTTTTCAATGCTGTTGGGCTCCATCAGTGGAGAGGTGATCCTTTTCTCCACAGCCAGACATACTCCCTCTGATGTCTGGATACCGATGGCTGTGGAGCCCAACTGGAAAAAGTAAAACCAACCAAAGAAAACTCATGAGCTTTAGGGGTTTGACATTAGTATACTACACGATATCACACATAAGAAGTATATTAGTCAACGGAAGTAAGTCAGCATATAATACTCACTTTAATGGCCTCTATGGCATATTCAACCTGGAACAATCTTCCTTCGGGAGAGAATGTGTTCACACCTCTGTAAGACAGATGTGAATAATGACAATTATTATTAATAATGGTTATCAGTTCAACCTTAGTGGGAATCAACGTGTGCTACCAGCAAATAATTTTAATAAGCATGTTGGGTTTATGCTTATCTTGAGTAGAACACTATTGAACCCAGTGTTTTAATCTAAATTAGGTTTCCTGGTTTAACACGGTTGTTCAGTAGCGATCTCGAAAGTGAAAGCAAACGTACTTGTTGCGAAGTAACTTACTAGATGCTAGGCTAACTACCTGCTACAAACAGCTTCAAAGTTAGCTAGCTACATGGGTTGGAAACAAAAGCAATTCCAAATTTTTTGAGCAGTCAAAATCCAAATATGCCCGTTCAAACTATTTCTCTACTTTATTGTGCTCCTTGCCACCGAGAAGCGCTAACGTTAATAAAATGACAAAGCAGTTTGTGTTGCACCTAGCTAACGTTAACCTTACCTGTCATATTCTGATCTTGTCAAAAACATCTTTAACGTTTAACACAGCACCTGCAAAAAGAGAACATTGGGTTATGTAAGACGCATGCACTATAACAATGACTTAATTCAGTAATAAAGAGTAAAGACAATTCTTTGCTTTGAGTATCCACCGGGTGGCATGTTAGCTGGCATGCTAGCTGACGCAGCCAATCACTGAAACTGCACGGAAACTGCTCATAGAAGTCTAACACCAATATCCCGATATCATAATTACGTTTAAAATAACATAGATCAACAATTTTGTGACATTCTTCTAAATAATAACAATTGTTAAAGTAATTTACCTCGAGCCACAAACCCTTGAATGAGTTCGCTTGTTTCAGGGGAAGCGTCTGAGGTGTAACATCCAAATGGGCCGGTTGTCATCCAATCGAAAACGAAGGTTCCGTATGTGCAGAGCTGTCATTCAGTATCATCCATAGACTGTATATTTATTAATAATAATTACTATTAACGGTCTATGGTATCATCACAGTTTAAATATATGTGTTAATATAAGTGTTAGCAAAGAGTACAAGTCATACAGTCTGCTATAAAATAAAGTGATACGTATTTGAAAGAAAGCATGTGATGAAAAGACTTTTTTTTTTTTAAATAGGGCATGTTGTTGTGATAAAGTCTATAATCAAAGAACACAAAGTAGCTCGGAATAAAAAACCTACCCAGAAACATTTGCTGGCATTAAATATAAATTCTCCTGTTTTGTCTCTTGAAATATTATTTAAAGTTAATCAGTCTAGATCAAGAATGTATCACAATCATGCAAGTCAAATTGAAATCAGAATGTTAGAGAATATACACTTACTTGGATAATACAATTCAGATCTTGTAATATTAATATTGTTGTTATTGAAATATCAATACTGTTAGTAAGTAATTGGAATGGTAAAATGTATATGTGCAATATAGTCCTTATTCTATTAACATAGCAAGAGTGTGGCGGATACAGGATGGTCTATGCAAACTGCTGAACAATGTGTGTCGGTCCCATATGGTCTAGCGGTTAGGATTCCTGGTTTTCACCCAGGCGGCCCGGGTTCGACTCCCGGTATGGGAACTAGCTTTTAAGGGTGAAATAGGATTCTGTTGGAGAGATTACTGTAAGGCCAGGCTGCTCTTGCTCACTCAAAGCTTCGTGATCACACAATGGATGTAAAGACTAACTAAATGACAGAGAAATTGTGCATGTCATAGCATTAAATCCCCCACTACGGGTCGTCTTTGAGCTAAACCATGAGGGTGTTTCTGTGTTCCATCTGTCTTTGGTACCTGTTGATGTATTTGTCTGAGTGTATTGCCATGTGCATGCCAGACTGTGAAAACAAATCTCCCTCATCGGACAATAAATAGATATCTGAATAAGTAGAGGTATCAGCAGGAGCAGTGGAAACGTGGACACTGAGCTACTTTGCTGGATAAATATACAGTAGGCTAAATGTGATATGATGCACTTTAAAACGGCTTATAGCCTATGTGGTTACATGTTTGGAGGACTTAAAATTGATGACATCACACGTCACAGTAGCTCATTTTCATAAATATTGATTGAACTTTCCCAGGCCATGGAACTAATAATATAGGTGTTCCCCTTTAATTTACTGACGATTAAGGACAAATTATAGTGTGTCCCCTTGCCAAAAGTTAGATATGATCCATTTGCCCTGCTCTATCGATATTATTACATGTGATTTAGTATTGGTGGAAAACGTATTTAGATACTTTAATACCACAATTTACAAAAATATTTTAAAAGTCCTGCATTCATAACGAGTTAAAAATACAGAAGTACTATCAATAAAGTCTCCAAAGTCTTTTTATTATATATTATTTCATTTCTTTTAGTATGTTTTAGTTTGTTTTAATTTCCATTTAAATGTGTGTTTTGCAATGTAAACGGATCATGTATTAACTGTGCAATCTAAACGTTTCTCTTGCTTATATCGTTGGATTATTATTGTTATTATTATTATTATTATTATTATTATTATTATTATGCTCTGTACAAGCTGAATTTTAGTGTTATGACTGTTCAAGGTGGAGTGAATGTTATTATTTTATACACTAAGTAGGGTTATTTATAAGAATGCATATACAATAATATAGACTACTTTAGATGAAGCTTTTGATCTGAAAAGTAATTAGTAAACTGTCTTACAATTGAAACGGAAAATGCAGAGTTTGCCTATTGAAATACAATAAAGTAGAAGTAGAGGAGAACATATAGGCCTATTGGTAGTTTTGCGTTCGCAAATCTCTCTCCTGAGATGTTGAACTGTTACAAGTTCCGTTTTTGAGAGGGGATGTAGGCCTACACAGGCCGCTGGTGTCATGTTTCATTTCCCGGGTGGGATTAGTTCACTTCGGTCCTGTTTTGGTTCTGTGCTGAAGCCCTAACGTGGCGCTGCCGGTTACTTGTTCATACTCTGAAATTTCACCGAAGCAAGTCCTGCTGTTGCTGTTGCAGAGGATATAAAATTCTGGTTTTCTTACCTTCAGGACCATCTGCCAGGTGCACAGCCTTGACAAGTCCCCGTCCGTACCTTTACCTTACCAACATGAAGTCAGAGAGGGAGGACATCATTTTTCAGGCTCTCCTCTTAATCCACAGTGAGTAGGCTGCGTGCAGAGTATGCATACGTAATCTATCATTGTTTTAAAACAGTAGCCTCTTAAAGTCAAACATCTGCAACAATATTGGTAAGTTTTACATTAGATTAAATTTTTTTTTAAAATGTCATGTTTGTTCTCATTTCATTTTGTTCTTTGATACGATTAGGCTTCATATTTTAAGACTTCGAAATTACTGATCTTATTTAAAGTGTTAGAAATCGTGTCAGTTAATTTGCTGATATTTAGAGATAGAACCTATTTATCTGAACATTTCAGACTAATAATAAAGCTAGACCTGATGCTTTCCTCCTGTCTACCTCAAGCTTCACACTCTCTCACACACACACACACACACACACACACACACACACACACACACACACACACACACACACACACACGGGCACACACACACACACACACACACACACACACACAGACACACACACACACACATTCCTGACATGAGTTTTACTGACTCAGTGTCCAAAGCATCATGAGTGCAGGCCAGTCATTAGTTTAACTGCACTTTATGAATAGTAGCATCAAGAGTGAAGATTTTCCACTATTGTTTTCAATTAGGCATATTAAGTTTGTCTGATCTCATTTGCTGACCTTGAATCCTTTTCGGCCGTAGTTCAATCTGAATTTAGGGAGCCTTCCAACATGTAGGAGTGGAACAGTCTGACATGGTCTGTTTAAGTGATTATCCTGTTTCACTTTCCCTACTGTTTTTTATTTCAGTCCCCGTGGCCTGCCTCTTCACTGCAGGTGTGTTTCTCTTAGTGTGTGTACATGGGCAGTAACGATTATGCATTTCTATTCAGGGATTAAGTAAATGATGAATGTCTCAGGGAGTAAACTCTACACCCTCTCTGTCCTCTAGTGTCAGGTCAGTCTGACAGCAGCAGCAGTGTGGTGGTGGCAGGCTATAATGTGAGCGCCCCCGCTGGGTCAAGGGTGGTGCTGCAGTGTGTGAGCGGACGCATGGTGTGGACCAGGGACAGGGTGAGGGACAGGCAGAGGGTGGTCCACTGGGACATGTACCGGGCCCGTCCAGACTACACCATGGAGAGGGTGCTGGACATGTTCTCTGCAGGGGACCAGAGGATCTACAACTCCTACAACCTGGGCAGAGTCGGCCTCAGCCCAACAGCCTTCAGGGATGGAAACTTCTCACTGGTCATCAAAGGTCACACTTTCATCATGTCTGTAGCTGTTGGTGACTTGGTCTAGTTCTGACTGATACTACTTTGTATGTCAGATTCATAAAAGCTCTGCTTTTCGGTAATTTTCAGAACTGATATCTTTGATATCTACAGGACCAAATTGCTTATTGCTTTAAAATACTTGTACTCAGTAGGCCATCTGGTTTGTTGTTTAATAAAACTAAATAAATAATAAACTACTAATAAACTACAACTAGCAAACAGCCCCATGAACAACTTGGTTCTGTATTTTTTGGGCTATATAGTTTGGAGAATATTAGACATCCCTTACAAAACTGACAGCAGGGCTGGACTCAGAGAAAAAGTCACAATTGCAAATTCATCTCCTACTTCAGTAGCATGGACAGCACCATGGATTTATAAATACACAGCCCAGTTAGGCTACTGATATTTCAGAGCCATGGTTGGGGCCATAGTTTCTAAGTTGGAAAAACGTCAGTCCGCTAAAGTGAGACACAAAAATGAGTCGGGCAGACTAGACTAACATATTCAACTAAAACAACCCCTCCGTTCCTGCTCTCTCTCTCTGCTAGTAGGGGATCGGGGGGGGGGGGGGGGGGGGATGTGAGAAAACCTTCTGTTCTGTAAAGTGCTTTTGGGAAACTCGAAACATCCGCACAACAACACAATTGAGAGTTGACTCCAAAGCAGCAGGGGTTTTGAATTTAGGGGTTTATTAACTTAACATCTGTGCTTACTTGTTGTACGTCTGCCAACAATTGAATGAAAAAAATGGAAGTAATGTGAAGATGATTTATAACTTATGAACTACAAAGTGTTGTAGTTTTTGTATTCTTTTAAGCGAACAGATAAGAAGGACTTTACCCCCCATTACACACATGTTTGCATATTCTGTGTTTCTGCATGTGATCACAGACGTGACGATGAATGACAGAGGGTTGTACTCTTGTAACCTCCACCATCTCTACTGCCACCTGTACGAGACGGTCAGAGTGCAGCTCAATGTCACCAAATCGCGTACGTAGCCCCTCACACAATACCAACTATCAGCATCTTCAATGCACAGCAACTTAAAAGTTGACTTGCTATGTCTTTTTTGCACAAAAAGGTCGCAAAGAGCAGCGCTTCTGGGATGGACAAAAGGCAGTGTATGTGGTGTTGCTTGGTAGTACCGTGGTGTTGCCGTGCATCAATCGACGTAGCGTGTGGACGGACTGGAGCAACGAGGAGGAGGACCAGCAGGTGTGTGGAGTGCATGAGCTTGTTTGCAGGTTTTCTTAAAACAATGAGTCTCAGTCTAGATCTACTTTTAATTTAGATATTTACTGAAAAATGTAACTCCTCCCCTACCTTGGTGGCCTCCAGGTGGTCCACTGGGACCGTCAGTCCCCAGGAGTCCACCACGACCGCGCTGACCGTCTGGTGGACCTATACGCCTCTGGGGAGCAGCGTAGCTACGGACCGCTGTTCCTACAGAGGAAGATGAACATCAGCAATCAAGCCTTCTCCGAGGGAGACTTTTCACTTTCCATATCTGATCTGCAGGTGTGCCTGAAATGCACTCACTCCCTTGGCATCACTCAATACAGTGTTTGTTTGTGTGTGTGTTTGTGTGTGTGTGTGTGTGTGTGTGTGTGTGTGTGTGTGTGTGTGTGTGTGTGTGTGTGGTGTGGTGTGTGTGTGTGTGTGTAAGGAGAGCAACAGAAAACCCTGATAGTTTCAGTACACATAGTAAAAAACAAGGGATACACTTCCCATTGGAGTCACCCTCACTGTGTGTGTACATGTAAACAATGTTTCTAGGACACATGCAACTTTCATTAGTAATGCAGCTCTGGAAATGAAAACTTTATCTCTACGTTGGGAAAATTAGGTTGGCAGTCACAGAAAGTTGAGTTTTTTTTTCTTCTAATAGTTACAACAGTAACATAAACAAATACATTATGTATCCAAAAGGACTTCCTGTCCCCTGTGTGCCTTTTATAGTAATAACAAGTTTACAGTTACATTTTAAGAATCTATGTGCCCGTTTTCTTTTTTTGACAAAACAACTGAAACCCTAAAAATATGGCGTTCCGTTACCTTCAAAGCTGTTTGGAAGTACTCCTAAAAACTTAGCCACTTAATAACCATCAAACAGTTGAAAATGTTCCGTTTATTTTACAAAGTAATTTAGGCAGACTAACTCTAAGGGTTTGATGTAAACAAATCTTTAACAGCATCGGAAACCGTTAATAACCTTTTTTAAGATTTAGTTAGTCTTGTGTTAGTATAAATCCATTCGTGTTTTCAAACTTCATCTTATAATTTGTTGTCTGGTGTCTACATTTTTATCACAGATTCTCTCTCACGAAGGCACGGGCAGTTTAATGAATGTGTGTGTGTTTGTCTGTCTACATTCAACACACAGCCCACAGACAAGGGAATGTATTCCTGCCACCTCCACCACCATTACTGTGGTCTGCATGAGAGAAGAGAGTTTCAGGTCACAGTGGAAGCACCAGTGATTCAGACCACCCTGCCAGCCAAAGCACTGCCTAGTGAAGACAGAGGTAACACACACACACACACACACACACACACACACACACCACACACACACACACACACACACACACACACACACACACACACACATTGTGCATTCACAGTAGTGAGTCAGTGTGAGTGCCAAAGCAAAGAGGATATTTTATGATCTAGTGTATTTGTACAATTAGGATAAAAACCACACACATTTGTGCCTTATTGTTTTGTCTTCATTACTGCCGTGTATGTTTTGTTTCTGCCTCAGACTCTCTAAAGAGCGAAGTAACTTTAGGGGAAGAGAAGCTGTTATTTTGAAACTTTTCTGTTAATTTCATTGAAGATTTCTTTCTTGCACTGTCAGCTTGTCAGACGCTAAACCAAACCCCTGTAACTACACACACTCCCTCACAACCTAGTTCTCCAGACTTCACTCTCATCGCACCTTCTTGTCACCCAGCGCTATCCACTATTTCATCATTGTGCTGCTACCTTTTCTGTTCTTGTTTTCTTGGGGTTGTCTTTAGTGTATTATCCACATGTTTTTTTTAGCTTGTTCCTCTCCATTTCTCCTCACTCAATTGCTTAGCTTTTACTTCACATTTTCTCACTGCTTTGACCTGCCTGAAAAATCATTTTTCTAAGTTCATATTAGAAAGAGGGAAAGAAAAGAGAGAAGAAGAGAGTGATTGGCACTTTGGCATTGTTAGTTGCCTATCTCAAATTCTTGTAGAATGAGAGAGTTTTTTCATGCGTGTGTCTGTTTCCATTAGACCACTAAAGCAAAAGCTGATAATGGCAGATGTATCAATGTGGGAAAATCATTGAGAGGTTAAACATGTCTGTGGTCAAGTCAGTCTGTGTGTGTGTGTGTATTTCTGTGCGTTTGTGCGTGTGTGTGTTGTGTGAAAGAGTGTGCCAAGTCTGATTTCATTCCAATGGAATCTCTCGCATACAGTCTTTGGACTAAAGTCCAGCTCTACCCACACAATGAATCCTTCACTCCCTGAGTTTTGCACCATGGAAATGTTACTGGTTAAAAACAAGATGCATAAATGTTTTTTTCAGTGCAGGAATGAGTTTGCAGAGTTTTTTCTTTCGTGCTCTCTTAGAAGCCCACTGTAGTATTTTATCATCTTATCTGCTCCTGTTTTGCCCTCTCTGACTGTCTGCTGTCCTGTTGACTTTGGCTCTGTCCTGACATTCTGGAGAAGTTTCACTCTTCCTTCTGTCCAGACTCTTTCTGTTTCCCCACTTTGATGATCCCACATGCTTAGGTTTGTCAATTTTCATCACACTGCTTTCACTCAATCTTCTCTATCGCTTTTTTCACTTTCTTTTTGTATTTCCTAATAAAGAAAGAGAACTGTTTTGAGGGGTTTATGGTCAAGATCCGGACATTTGCTTAATCTGCAAGGCAGCTGGCAACACGGAGGGAAAGACAGACTGAGACAGAGACAAATTAGTGTTTTTTTTAAAGAAACGGAGATATACAAAGAGTTGAAGAAATGTAGGTCACCCCTCCCTTCATCTAAACACAAACACATACTGCATGTTCCCATCTGTAAACTAAATAATAGGACCCTGGACTTTTAATGTTAATGAACATGTTGTTTTCATGTAATCTGCAGATGAGCAGCTGTGTATGCATGTTGAATTTGTGTTTTGGACCAAGGTCTTTTCTGGCTTCATTTTGTGAGGAAAAACCTCCCAAAACATACCACCGTCCCCTTCCTCTCCCTTGGCTCTTCTCCTCTGTTCCACCCTGCTCTGTCCTTCCTTCACTCTTCCTCGCCTCGCTTTTCTTTGTTTTACTGCCAGGAAAAGTAAATCACAGCATGACTTTCTCTCTGGATCTCATTTTGCCGCAAATATGTTGAGTCTGAGGTCCACAGCTGCTTCTTGCGTTGCACTTTTTTAACGAGGCAAAATGAAACCAGTCTTTCCCTCCCCCTTTGCTTCTCAGCAGTCAGCAGAACCGCACATATCAAATAATGCTTAATTATTCCTTGCTGTATAATAATAATAATTAAATAATAAGTTGCAAGGTGTTGGAGCTTAGGTGGCATCATACACACACTTATGCAGCCACACATGCACAGACTGACAATAGTTTTAGTCGGGCTTGGAGTCTCTTCACATTAAATGTACTAGCCTAATCTGCCACTGCAAACACACATTAAACACAAAGCAATGAATACCCCGGGAACAAAGACAGAACAAATTTGAGCAAAAATGAAGTTCAAAAGTTTATTCTTTTAATGTGTTCAGAGTGTGTGCGGCTGTATTTAGCACTCAAGCTAAACTTTAGCATGCTAACATGCTTACAATGACTATTGTGCCATGCAGATGGTTAGACGGTACTGCTTACACTGTGTTTTTTTTTTACATTTTCAAATTAGCACTAAATATAAAGTTCCGCTGAGCTTGATGAAAATATTGATGTTAATACATTCAAATATTTGACAATTTAAAAGTTTGATTTGATGAGGAGGCTAGATTAAGGGATGACACTTTATTACAATTCAGAAGGAAGATATGAATTTGTCTTGAATTGTATGACAATGCATCGTATAATTGTTGAGACATTTCACTCAAACTTAGAAATGGCAACCTTCCCAGGAAAGCCTACATGGGGGCAACGCTCTACTTGATGAACTAGAGGCCGCCCCGACATAATGCACGTTTAAGGCACTTCCACATTGGCTTCACTTTTCAGGCACGGAAGTTGCTGCTTGGGAGCCATGATCTGGACCAAAGCTTTTGCTATCCAACGAGAATATGTTATGATGTTTCAGAATAATTGAGAACATAGGCTTGCTGATTGCACTAGAGGGAAAGTCAGTGTACCAACAAAGTTAGCAGGGTTGATTCTCCAGGTACCATGAATATCTCTGCAAATTTCATGGCAAATTATTCAATAGTTGTCGAGGTATATTAGTCTGGACCAACTGCACCAACACTGCCAGGGAGGCTAAATATCTTTTTGTGACTAGAAGGGGAATTTGGAACCTGTAGGAACGCCACCGATAAAGTTAAATGGGGGTTCTGTGTTACTCATGAGGTGTGTAACGTCTGTTCAATGCGAGGTCTGGTCTTGTTTATTACATTTGTAAACCACAAGCTGACACAATGGTCTGTTTGTGAGAGAAAATATGAAGAACAGAGGAACACTAAATGCTGACTGTTGTGATCTCTTATTCCCGCAGACACCACTAAGGATGAATCACCGCGAGTCATCAATGTCATTCTGCCCGACCAGAGACACCACTTTCTCCTGCCGCTGGGCTACGTCCTCACCTCCTTCCTGCTCCTGGCATTCGTTATCCTCATCATCATCCTCATCACTCGTAGACGTAGACCCAAAGGTCTGACCTGCAGTACCTCCGTCTGACTGTACATTTACATTAAATTTACATTTCTGAATCTCTTCAAATTGTTTTGTGTTTTCAGAGTTTTATGCGCAGACATCCATGAGGTGAAAACACACACACACACACACACACACACACACACACACACACACACACACACACACACTTCCTGTCTTATTCTTAAACACACACTCAGACTTTTCTTCATTGCTGTGATAGGTCCAACAGAAGTCACAGCAACTCACAAGAGTTTGAGATGGACGTTACTGAAGTGAATGTGTGCAGTCGGGAGGAGAGATTTGGTAAGTCAAAAGAAAGAGAAAGAAAGTGGCTTTTGTCTAGACAGCTGTGTGTCTGTTTTAACTTTATCCTGTGTGATTTTAGACTACAAGAACAATCTGCTAAAAGAGAAGGTCCACATGAACACTCAGCCTAAAGTCATTGATCTTGACAAAGGTAACGTACACTCGTGTACACAAACACAAATTCAGCTATTATTAATTGTCCAGTTTTCATCCTCCTCAACCTGTATTTTATCTTTACAGAAATGCAGAAATTTTCTAAGTGAGGAAAAGACAAATAAAACTGAGACTGGAGTCACTGGCTGGTCCAGAGGCTGCACTCCAAAATAAACACCTCCACACTGCCTTCTGTCCAGGCAGGAGAGACAGCAAGGGACAAAATGTTATGAAATGCAGAAAAACCATTAAAAAAAAAAGAAAAAACAGCTCATATTGAGGCTGTGTGTTTATAAATTGTCAGTATTAGAGACAAAGAAGAACCGTTTTCTTCATTTGTACTTAATCAAAATAAAAAGACTGGACTTGGACCACAGTGTACGGCACAATAGCGTCACCAAGAGGGGAGTCTAATCCCAGCCTTGACTGTTAAATGAAGGCGCAATGAGGTCATAAATTGAATAAAGTTGTGATTGAGTGAATTTTGAATTATCAGTTATTACAGCTTCGATCAGTATTCCTCAAGTTTAAAAAAATACATTTTCACTTTGTTCTTCTCTGTTTTACGCACCACTGAAACGCTACTATCAGTGTGCTTCCTTTAGGCTATATGATTAACTGTATGCTAACTAACCAATGAAGCAGTGTATGCAAAAAATATGTTGATGTTCAGACTGTATTTCTTTTGTGGAATGTTTTTACAGTTATTAAAATTCATTGTTTTAGGCAGATTTTTGAATGACGTCTGTTGTTTGTGATTGGCTCGAAGAGATAACGTCTTTTTTTTTTGAATGTAGACAAAATAAATGTTTGGTTAAAGGCTAGGAAAAGCACCTTACTAAAACCATCAACAATGGCTCCGCTCTATTCAAGTGTCCCAATAAGCCATGACAGTGTAACAGCTGGCTCACTGTTATGCACAATACCTGGGGTCTCATTTATAAATGTGGAGTACACACAAAACAGGGCTAAACCACTTCCCACGCAAAAGTTATTTATAAAAAAAAAAAAAAAACTTGAAGGGAGAATGGCCCTCATTTCTAAAACGTGCGTACAACCTATAACAGTAACAATATGTAGGACTGACGCACGCTGAGTACACCTATACACGCCAGAAAAAGTCTGCAACATTGTTTTAGCCTGTGGGGTTCTGCACAACGTTACGCAGGAAAACAGGGTGCCATAAATGTCTTAATGGAGCCAGATGACCCGATGCCAGAAACCAGTGTCCAGCACAACCCCAACTGGGGGCTATACGAAGGAGACAGGATATTACTCCTCGCTTTTAAAAGGTATACAGTTTGGCAATGATATTCAGTACAGGAAACATGACAACGCACATTTTTATTTCTGTCTTTTAAAGTGTTGTTAATGGTCACAAGTGAACAATTTATTTCTGCTATTGACCGACATATTTAGGGCCTGAGCGCAGACAGCGGCGAAGGGCCTTTTGAAACTGAAGGAATTATTATTTCTTTTTTTTTTTCCAAATTGCCTTTTTGAGGGGCTTAACATACTCAAAAACTCACCAAATTTGCCGGTAGCATCAAGCCTGGTGAAAATATACGTACTGTAAGGGTTTCGGGAATAGAAAAAAAATGGCTCGCTGGCGACCCCTACAAAGTCAAAAGAATTAAGCCCCTGAAGTACATTTAACGTAGACTCACAAAATGTGGTACACACATGACACATGTCAAGACGTACAAAAAACACAATTGCAGCCATACCCTGAACCCAACAGGAAGTCTGCCATTTTGAATTGAAAGTTCCACAATGAGTGAGATTTTGGCCATTTCCACGTCTTACTTTAACAAAGTCCTCCTAGAGAATTCATCTGATCCACTTCAAATTTGGTCTGTGCCATCTTACAACCTTAGATATTAAAATGTATTAAAATAAAAAAAACTGTATTAAAAGAAAAACTCATGGCGTGGCTCTTTTGTGCGTTTCACCATCAAAACAGGAAGTGGGTGTAACTTGAATGTACATTTAAGGTAGTCTTGTGTGAGGTATCATTGAACTCAGAAGAGAGTTCCTTATTCATGGTGATGGTTTGGCCCATCCCCTATGCGGAAGCCACGCCCCCTCTTACAACGGGTGACCGATTTAAGGTGGTCTTATGTGAGGTATCAATAAACTCAGGAGAGACTTCCTTTTTCATTGGTAAAGGTTTGCCCCGACCCCTATGCTCTGGCCTTGGCACCTTTCACAGCTAACGAATTGATGACGAAGAGTCTTGCGTGGGGTTCCATTCAACTCAGCAGAGAGTTCCCTATTCATTGGGGACGATTTGCAGTGTCTGAGGGCCGCGCAAATGCACGGTTGAAAGGAGCGGCATCCGCAATTAACCCTGACGTGCGAAGGCCCGTCCAACGCTGCTTGCAGCTTCAATTCAGCTTGTTTTTCCAGCCCCTCTGCTGTCAGGAGACTGGGTCGGGGTGGTGGTCAAGTCTCATAGCTCACGGTTGCCTGACTCTGACTCGTGAAGAAAAAAAAAACACAAGTAAAAAAACACAAGTAAACCGTTTGTGTTTGTTTTATTTGTTTCATTATGACACTTGAGTTCATGGTTTTAATGATTTTTTTATTTGTATTTTTGGGGTTACATGACAGACAGTTGAATTCCTGAATAAAAATAAGAAATCAATGAAATTTATGTTACCTCCCTACGATTGTTTCCAGCCACTGCATTTATCAATGTATGACCATTCTTACGCTCAGTTTGGTGTAATACGGGGGTTTCATGAATCACACGTGAAGCCTGTCATAAGAGGATTTCTGCTCTCATATCTACGCTGGTTTCTACATTCGGTTGATAAATCAGGGCCAATGTGCAGTCCTCCACTTAAACTCTGACCCATGCGTACGCACATTTTGGAGACAATGGGAATTGGCGACACAGATGGTGAGGTGGTGAACTGAAGCAGAAAGTAAATGTGGTAAAAAAGATTATTTTTAATTATTGATGCCTGATCACATTTTTTCATCCACGTTACCAAGAAGATTAAATCCAGCAGTGTTATTAGCGCCTGTACTGAGTAAATAGGTCTGGTACTGTATATCAAAGCTGTCCCAGAGTGCCGTTTTGGACAGTATTATTAATATAGGTAGTCATACTGATGTTCAGCATTCATGAGGTGCTTTGCATTGATCATTTATGGTTAAAATGGGCGTGTTCAGGGCGGGATAAGAGGCTGATTCGAGTATGCACACTGGGTAAACTCTGATTATAAAGGGAACATTGCTTACAGATGTGTGTACGCATGGTTTTATGAATCAGATTTTTTTGGGCGTACGCCATTTTTGGCTTTTAGGCATACATACACTTTCATTAAGGATGCTACGGAGTTCTATAAATGGCCTGGACCCTGAAACTGACGCTAAATACAATTCAGCCATCAATAACTTTACTATTTAATATTTAACCTACGCTTTTCCTACTGTGACAAGTAAAATGTACGCCTATATTAACTTAGTGATTCCTAAACTATTTTTCATTGC
This sequence comes from Etheostoma spectabile, assembly GCF_008692095.1. Taxonomy (NCBI): domain Eukaryota; kingdom Metazoa; phylum Chordata; class Actinopteri; order Perciformes; family Percidae; genus Etheostoma; species Etheostoma spectabile. The sequence continues at coordinate 21,697,109 of NC_045736.1, forward strand.
ATCCTTTGGAAGTTGAAAGCAAGACAAACTTAATGTTTGAGTTCACTGATGACATGGACGGATGTCTCTTTGTTTCTTATCATTCCCAAATGAGCCAGATTAATAGACCTTTTGCACAATATTTACTTTTACTTCACAGGAAAAGCACAGGTAGAACAAATATGATTAAGCCTCTGTTCCAGCAATTAAGCCATGTAATGCAGGAATCTAGAATGTTAGCCTATTAGGTGTACACATTGGCCGCGGAAGCGCCACAAAGCGGAGCTATTTTAATTTCGGCGCCCATGGCTGTCTGTTCACCCTAGCTGCAATCTGTGCCAAAAAAAGACTGCCTGCGTGAAAATGTTTCAAGCCAGGTGGTACTCAAACACAGGAACGCCACAGTGTGGCCGGATACTTAAAAAAGGCGAGAAAGCGATTAGGCAGAAAAAGAGAGAGAGACTGCAGCCATTACTGTAACAGGCCACACAGTTGTATCATGAAAACATTTCATGAGGTTATAAATTTACTGACAAAATTCATTCTGTAGAGTGGAGAGAAGCAAGATCTCTTTGAGACCAGAGAAATGCGCATCTGGTGTAAAAAGCCAGGCGCCCGAATGGTGCTTTGCAACGCATTGCAGCGCATTGCGACGCTTCGCGGCCAATGTGTTGCAAGCGTTATGTCTGTCAACTTTAAAAAATAATCTTATCTTTTGTTACACACGGTGTAAGAGAAAATTCATCCGTAAACCCAAGATCAGAGGACATTCGGGGCCACGCTGTGTCTGTACAATTAAAAAGGTAAGCTACAGGTACTGTAGTGTGATAACCAGGATACTGAGTGGAGAAAGGACTTGCTACATGACGTTTTGGACATTGAGGTGGACAAGAGGAAACCAACCAATGGAATAAGAGAATATACTCTAATAACAATCATCTTAGGCCAGAGTAGACAAGATTATAAACATTATAAACAGATCGCAGTTAATGCGTCATCTTCATGTCAATCCAAAAAATGTACCATATATCAACCACTGTTAAGTTACTATGCAGCTCAAGGTCTTGATGTAGTCGACTTACTGTACAACCTGCAGAGAAGAGTCTGGTGTGTGTGTTCTGATACTCAAACTGGGCTAGCACCATCTTTGTCTTTGTCATCCAGTCACACTAACACGACAGACTGGGAGTGTGCAGTGCACACAGTGCTCATGTTCAGAGGCATGTTCAGGGGCCATCTTCTTATAGTGAGAGTCAAGTGGTTCATGGTCCCTATTACTGGTCAGCCTTAAATACAAACTAAACCCCTACAGGGGTCTATGAACACGACAAGAAGAGAGGTATAATATGTATGGTCAGATAAAGGCAGTCACAATAGGCCGGCTGAAAGAAAATGAGAAAATGCCTGTCTCTTTTGCCTCCTCTGTTCCTCAGAGCCTTGTCCTGCCTCCGATACCTTAACAAACATGTTAAACGTCAAACTAAAGCATAGGGAGCTACTCCTCCGGATTGGTCAGAAGAGATGCATGGTGGGAGTTGTTAAGGTTTCTGCAGGGCTGGTTCAATGTGAGTTGGGTGGTTGGTTGTTTTGGGGTCCAGGTCTCTCAAGTGTCCACCACAGGTTCGATGGAGTCCTGCTGGGGGATCTCCAGAGAGGACGAGCTATCGGGGGCAGTAGGGTGAGGGGAGTGGGCGACCTCTGGTCCCGAGTTACAACTCACACAACCCTGTAAGACACAAAGTAGTTGAAAAAGATGGAAAAATATTTTGATCATCCAATAAGACAGGCATGTATTTACGGCATTTACTTTTGAACTGTAACATTTTGGGACCAATTGGCGGGATTGCTATGGACAAAGTACACCTGGCAACACAATGGACAAGAGCAGATTAGGTTTAAGCATGTATCCAGCAATAGCTCACACTACAGTGCTGTGTGAACAGTTAACTTAATTTAAAATTGTATGCAGTGTTTTCCTTTGTGAGGTACAAATGTTCCACCAAAACAAGTTCCTTTCAGAGATATTGTTATACCGCCACCTTTGCTGCGTCAGGAGCTTAGCGCTGCTAAGTTGTTTAAGCGTTTTTTTCTACTATCCTAGAATGTATGTGTAGTGTAGCAAGACCTTACTCCACATTGCTATGGCGATAGGGCTGGCAATGCAAGATTATGAAGGCTCACCAGTGTCTCTTTACACAACGAGTTATCAAACATGTGTTCAGGTGAGCAGACAGATTAATATGTTAGTTGTGAGTGTGATTGGAGAACCTCACCTGTGTGTCAATCCCCTTTGGAATAGTCTGCTGTTGGATCCAGGGATGGACCTCAAACAGCTCCGCTCTCTGTTCCTGGCTGAACCAGGGTTGGAGGGACTGCAGCACCCGGAGCTTCTCCCTGTCCTCTGCCAACACCTCATTATGGTCCCTGGAGGAGAGAAAAGACAAGATACAAGGCAAAGATGAAGGGTTAAATGTCATCTTACATGTAAAAAACAATACAGGTTTCTGGAAATGATACTTTTAAAAAGTGGTATTGTCCCACATTCAAGGATTAGACACTGTCATTACACAATCAAATCTGCAGAGGGCACCTGTAAAGCTAAATTTCACCTCTGCATAAGCAGATACCCTCACTAGATGAAGAGTGACTGTCTAGAACAACACCTGTGTCATCAAACAACTTTCAAGCCGCCATATATTTTTTGTTTATATTTCTTTATTTAAAAAGGAACAATGGACATTAATCAACATAAGCACAGAATCCAAAATGTAACTGGGCCAGATTTAGCCATGTAGGCTAATTTTCATCTGATGTCCCTAGCAGGTTGATGACTTATAAGAATTAGATCAGATTCAAAAAAACAACGAATAAGCATAAAACAAGGACACACAATATCACAGAATGTCATTCAAATGATCGCAAGCATTAAATGACATACAGATTAGAAGAAGTTTTAAAAGTAGTAAACCAAAACCAGCTGCTTAAAAGAGTTTGACAGGACACAGAAAAAAAATAAGTACGAAATTCATTTTACGGTAACAGCTTTCACGAGTTTCCTGGAACTCCCAAACTAGTGTTCCAGTCATGAAAACACCTGGAAATGTATTACATACAATATATACAATTATTGTATAAGTATAATTACATTTAGCTGTTCCTACTCATCAAGCTAGTGCTATAAGAATAATAAATAAAATGAAAATTATAAATATATACTGTATGTGTGTGCTGCCCTCTCCTGGCACGCAACATGATGACTGTATCTTTAAACCCATTAGACATTTTGGGTTTGAGCTTTGACCCTTACAGCTATAGGCTACAAGGGGTGCATGTAACAACCTACTGTATTACAATACTATTTAAGTTAAACAATGCTTTGACAGTAACACTCACTTTACAGTAGTTACATTCTCAATTTATGTCTAAGTTTGAAGTTCATATGAGGGACCCGAAGTATCAGCCAGTGCTTGAAGTGAGCATTGTAACTGCCACATTTCACACTCCCTCTTTCACTCTTCAGCCACACCACCAGAAATAGATAAATTGTGTAGGAAACACGTATTGCAAAAAGAGCAATGCCATCAAATAATCAGTATAATCTAAATATAATATAATTTGATTATTGCTTTTAAAATATATTAATCCCCAAAATGATGGTGATTCAAATGCAAATCACATTGATGCTCTGCTGTTGCTTTCATGGCCACATTTCAATGTGTGATGCCTCAGCAAAAGCATTTTGGTTTTGCTCATCATGAGTGAAATAGAAACGGTAAGAGTGGTTGTGGGTCTGTACCTAGTGTGGATCTGGTACGTCATCATGACACACTCAGGCGTGTGCTTGATCCTGCTCCACAGTGGGTTCTCCACCTGAATGTCGAAGCTGTGCTGGTGCTCTGCCGGTGCCTCCTGGCTCTTACGGGCTTTGCGTGACGTGTCCGATGAATCATTACTTGCAAAGTATTTGCTGCTGTTGCTGCTGCCTGTAAGCCAGGGAATGCTCTGCATCAGTCACTTCACCCTACTAGTAAGTGAAACTCTTGTTCTCCTGTCTGGCATTGTCCTCAACAGTTAAATTTGATTGTTTTACTCATTTGCATTGTTCCATAAAATGTATTATTTATTAATTTGGGGTTTGTTGATGTTTGTATTGTATGCATGTGTGTTTTCCCTTTTACCTGTGAGTGAGGTGGAGGTTCCGTTGGAGCCAGATCCAGATCCCAAAGAGCCTCCAGACTCCCCCGATCCAGACCCTGACGCATTGGAGCCAGTCCCTGACCTGGCATCCTCCTGCAGAAGCAGGTCAATCAGTTCACTGGATGTAGACTGGGCATCATGGTTCCCAGACTCTCTGGGGTTATCACCCTGATCAAGGCAAAGGTTTACAGTCAGAATTTAGTCAACCACATATGCTGTGAATACAATTGGGAGAGCTATGTACTCTATATCAACAGACACTGGGTATGAATGGCAAACTGACCTGGTTGGCATGTTGTTCATGGAGGCTTTTAGCGTGGTTGTGCCCGATGCTGCTCTGTCCTTCACTTGGCTCTTCCTGCAGCAAGTTCAGCTGCAGCGGAGAACTTGAGCGAGAGCTGGAAAAAAGAGCCTGAGGCCCAGCTGCCTCCTCCTCTTCCCCAACAGAGGAGCTGGCTCTGGGTGTGCAAAGCAGAGGGCCCAGGCTGGTCTGAGTGGTGGGGACAGGCTGGACTTGGAACTGAGGCTGGGGGAAGGGGACACTGCCAGAAGCAAAGCCTGCCATGTCGATGGGTGCTTGGGGCAGCATGGAAGGAGTGGACGGAGGGTAAATGGATGGTGGGTAAATGGACGGGTAATCTAGAGTTGGGTAGCTGGGCAGGATGACAGCCATGACTGGAGTCATGTAAGGATGGATGCTCTGAGTTGGAGCCATCGGCTGAAGGTTGTGAAAGTTCTGGATATTTTGTAGATTCTGAAAGGGCTCCATCTGAATTGGTTGCACGCCTGGCAGACTCTGAGGAGACTGCATGATGTTGAAGTTGTAGCTGAGCTGCGTTTGGTCAGAAGGCTGCAGCACCATGGGGGTTGCTTCAGGCAGCTGTTGTAGTCTAGGTGGTTGCTCCGGGCCAGGCTGGGTTGCCATCACGGGAATGAATGGCGCCTGTAGTGGGGATGTTTGGCTGTAGGGCGCCCTGTAACCACCTGGCTGAAGGCTTGCAACCATCTGGGGCTGGGAAGACTCTGAGGAGGGCCAGGAGGAGTCTGGGACACGGCAAGGAGGGCCAACTGGGGAAGCGTAGCTGTCTGAGGAACCCTGGGGTTTAGGGCGCTTGTGTCTGGGCTTTCCTTTCCTAGAGCGGTTTAACCCACCAGCGCTTACTGGATGTAGGTGGTTGCCTGTAGTGAAATGGACACAGGCTGCAGAATAAGTTTGATTAAAGGTGCAAAAGTGCCCCTTATAAAATGATATAGTCACTAAATCCATGCATGCTGTTATCCACATTTGTAAGTAAATACATACCTGGGTGATGGGAGTGAGCCATAGAGCTGTTGTCCAGCTGCAGATAGGAGCTGTAGGGGCTCTGGAGGATGCGATGGCGGAATCGATCCACAAACTCTTGCTCCTCCTTCTGGGTGTGAGCTGACAGCACCTCCTTGGTGAGACCTATGAACCTTCGTTCCTCTGTGGCGGGGCTCGGGGCGGGACAGAGAGGGGTCGAAGCAGCATCAGTAGGCTCACTGCCCATCGGGGCATCCTCCAAAGCTGCGGCCTCTATGGGAGAACATTTAGGAAAAAATATGTTCAATACTTTACAGGCCTTACCTTGTTAAAAAAAAAAAAACACAAGAGAGTCATACAAGGTATTTCTAAATACAGATTGAACTCCCATATGCAGTGTGTTTAAACGTAAGAGTAAGAGGGTATGTTTATGTACCTGATTCAGGCTGTGGCACGTGGACAATGGTGCTGCTGTACGAACACTGGCTGGTGACAGAGACTACACTCATGGCCTTAGTGGACATTGTGATGTCTGTCAGAGGCGCTCCAACAACTGCTGCTGCCGTTGGGGCCACGGACGCCGCACTGTCCAACACCACTGCAATGTGAGGAGAAACAAGTAGAACAGTTCATGTTGATTGGGCAAGGACCATTACAAAATAAAACTCAAATGATAATAATTATGTGTTGTATGTAGTGTTTTTATACCATCTGAGCTGGCCTGAGCTGTGTCAGTGGCTCCAGCAGGCTTGTTGTCTTCAGAGGTAGAAGATGAGGAAGAGGAGTTCGCCAGGGAATAAGAGTCACTCTTCCGCTTAAGAGCTGGGCCTGTGCAGCTCTCCAAATATCTAGAACACAAAAAGGCACACAATTAATAGTGTGACAGGAATAAGGTGCTTTTGCATGCAATACACTTAACGACCACACACCTGATGATGTTGTCCACACAGTTGATCTGCTGATAGGAGGGAATGTGCGTTTGCTTCCTGCCTTCTTCATGATCTCTGACCTCAGGGTTGGAGACTGCAGGGGGTAGACGTACTGGAGGAATAAAGGGTATATATATATATTTTTTTTATTTATTTATTTATTTTCTTGTATTTGTACTTAGGAATCCATTACCTGTGGCTGGTTTGTAAAGATCATTTTTGTGGTTGGAACCCAGATAAGCCTGCTGGCCCCAGTTTTTGACTCTATTGACATCAGCACAGATCTGCTGCAAAGTCATCTGCAATAACACACATATGATGTATCAGCATAATTAACCTTTGCAGCAGCTTTACCAATGGCTTGTGATGTCACTGTGATGTCTCACCGGTTCCCGGTGTGAGTCCTCCCACAGGTTACCATTGCTGTCACTTGAAGAAGCCACGCTGATGTAGTGCTCATGGGAGCCATTACTCCCCAAACTGCCGTAACCGCTGGAACCATTGTTATGGACCGGCTGTGGAGAAGAGACACAAAGAAGTGAAGGAGAAACTCTGATAGAGAAAGTAGGTAATTAAGGAAGTAAGAGGTGTGTGTGTGTGTGTTAGTAAGGGTGTACATCTATGGACATGTGTGTGGTCTAGGGGTGCAATTAAACTATCAATCTATCAATTAATACATCAATTATACAGTTAGGCCAAAAATATGGCCGTCAAATTAATTATTATTTTTTATGAAATTATTAATTATGATAACTATCTGAAAGAACTGCACTTAAATAATGACCTGCAGGAAAAGCTTATAAATCTTTGCTTGCAGTTCTTTTATTTCCTCATGGGTGACTGGGACATCCTTTGTAGTTGGAGCAGCAAACACATCCTCATTCAGTGGACTCCTGATGACACATGACGACAGCACAGTGATGTAATTTCATTTAATAAGTCTCTTTGCAACAACAGTGCTGCTACAGCATCTTCTCATAAAACAGGTGGGTAACAAGACAGAAAAAAATACCAAATCCTCCACCTGAGCACATAGAAAGCATTGAGACTTATTTAATTTTGTGCTGTTGCCACTCACGTCCTGACTTTATGCCGTCCAATGATGAAGGCCACCTTGCGGCTCCAAGGGTTGATGAAGCTGGACCAGCTGGTGTCCAATGTAATGTGGTCTCCATTCTTACAGCGCAGACGCACTGGAGAGTGCTCGAACGGAGACTGGCCCGCATACTTCAACACTACACATGGCATGAAGAGTTTGAGTAAAAAAAACAACAACAAGAGAGGGGTGAAGTTGTAGAAGACTATCACTGATCCACTGTGTGGAACCTTGGGTGGATCTCTAGAAGGGCGAGGACCTCTCCAGTCTCCGCTACAATTTAATATATTATTAAGTTGTAATAATTTTATTATTTTATTTTTTATATATATTTTATGGACAATGGACAATGATAACATATGACTATGAGTCACTCATGAGTCACTCATCAGGAAATGAAAATCACTTCCAACTTTGTGAACTCTCCTCTGCTAACTGCCTCTGGGGTCTGTGTTTTTTAAAATGTAAACATCAGACAAAAAAAAAAAAAAAAAAAGAAGGAGGCGGTGCAAGAGGGTGAGCTTTAGCTACAATTTCCCAACCACCACGATAAACGCCACTTCTCCCTGTTGAGGGAAGGAGGTACTGGATACACAAGAAGCACAGGAGCTTCTACCTTCAGGCCACTAAGATCCTAAACGAGGACCCTGCTTAAGACTGCCCCCGCCCCCTCCATCATATGTGTGTGTGTGTGTGTGTGTGTGTGTGTGTGTGTGTGTGTGTGTGTGTGTGTATATATATATACACATACACATATATATATACACATATACATATATATATATATATATATATATATAATATTATTACTGTTTTAATGCTTTAATGTACTGCATACATTGTAGGAACTGACAGGGTTACATTTTACTGGAATTATATTTTATGTTAATTAACGTAAAAATATTGATTGATTGATTGATTGAACTAAGTATTTGTGTTATTAGTTAATTTACAAATTATTGTTTCCATAAATTAAAACTATTAATTGTTAACATGTTCAAAGTAAAAAAAAAATCTCATCTCCATAGTAACTTGTATTTGCAAACTTTGTCCTTAAACACTTACCTTTCCGGTGCACAGACAGCATGAGGGGGCGGTCGTCTGGGTGAATGCAAGTCAGCAACGATGTGCCAATCAGATCCTGGGGAAGGTATCCTAGCAACGGCACAGCCCTGTGGATTATGACCATCAAATTAGCTTTATCAACACACTCCGTGCATGAAAAGGTCCGGGGTGTGTTTTGTGTGTGTTGTGTGTGTTGTGTGTGTGTGTGTGTGTGTGTGTGTGTGTGTGTGTGTGTGTGTGTGTGTGTGTGTGTGTGTGTGCAGTTAGGTCTAACACGTAAATTGTAATTTCCTCACTGGGGAACAATAAACAGTATAAATGATAAATAAATTAAACTGATTGTACACATGTTTGTGTGTGTACTGACCTGTCATCCACTTCCAGGAACACACAGCCGGCGGAGTGTGTAGTGGTGAAGATGCGCTTCTCCATGGGGATTCGAGGAGCTACATGAGCGGAGGAAGTTGGACAAATATTCTCCATAAGAAAAAAAGCAGCACATTAATAAAAAAATAAAATAAATTGATGTTTATTATTTATTGGGAAAATCTGTTTAAATTGTGCACAACATTTCTTCAGGTCCCTTCAAAACAGACAGTTCCTTAATAAGCATGAGGTAGCAAGGTTGAGGTATTTCACACACTCTCTGCAATAGAACAATATCTCATCAAGGTTTAATTAGGTGAATTTGGGAGGACACACACACAGACACACACACAGACACACACACACACACACACACGTTTTAAAATGTAATTAATTAATTTATATTTTTTTGGTCCGGTCAGATACTTATGTGTGTGTGTGTGTGTGTGTATGTATGTCGGTGCTAACTATCAACGATAACTAAAAAAATTACAACAAAAAAATTATAATAATACTAATAATACTAATAATAATAATTGTACCCTCATATCCAGAGATGATGCGTTCAGCCAGCACTAGGCAACACGGCTCGTCATCTACCCCACTGCTTCCTGTTCCCTGCACCGTCAGCAGGTAGGGTGTTACCCGAAATGGGTTGTAACGCATCTCACCTTCATGGTCCTTCCCACCCCTAAAACATAAATTGAAATTTGAATTATGATTTATTGATTGATATCTTTATTTTGAACAAATAAATAAAAATAAACCATCAGAAAAATAGTAATAAGAAAACAATATAAAAACAAAACGTATATACTCCTACCACTTTCTACCCTGTTAATTAAATTAATTACTACAAAATAATAAGTCTACAAGGATAATAAATCTATAAACAATGAAACGATATATTCAAAAGTTCTATTCCCATTTATATATTTACCCATACACAATAATATTTATAAACATATTACAAATTATTTATTATATTCAATATGAGCCCAGGTTAATGATTGCAATGTGTTTCTCTGTATCTCTGGAATATAATTTCTTTAAACATCTGTTTGAATTGGAATACGTTTGGACATTGCTTTAAATCATTATTTAGTTTATTCCATAATTTAGTGCCACTGACAGATAAACAAAAACTCTTCCTTGTCGTTCGAAAACTGGGAGTCTTAAAACTTGACTTTTCCCTTAAGTCCAAGCCCCCTTCTCTTTCTGAAATTTTTTTTATGTATGTTGCCAGGCAATAAATTATTTCTCACCTTGAACATAATTACAGTTGTTTGAAGTTCAACTACATCAAATAATTTAAGTGCTTTAGACTGTAAAAATAATGAATTGGTGCGTTCTAAATATCTACTGTTATGAATTATTCTTTCTTGATGTATAATTCCAGATTTCAATGAATTTTGATAAATGTGTCCCCAAACCTCTACACAGTACTTTAAATATGGTAACACCATTGAACAATAAAAAATGTGGAGTGATTTGGAATCTAGAATGTGCTTTGCTTTAGCCAACACAGAAATACTTCTAGACAGTTTTGTTTGGATATATTTGATATATATGAGATTTCCAGCAAATATTGTCATCTATAATCACTCCAAGGAATTTCATTTCATTTACTCTTTCTATATTGACACCTTCTATTTGTACTGACTAAGTGCATCGAACAAAATTAACGACTGGATGTGCCAGAACTTTCTGAAATTAAATGAAGGAAAAACTGAGGTGGTTGTTTTTGGAAAAAAAGAGGAACGATTAAAAGTCGGCGCTCAGCTTCAAACAACAATGTTAAAAACAACAGACAAAGCCAGAAATCTGGGTGTAGTCATGGACTCAGACCTGAACTTTAACAGCCACATTAAGACAATTACAAAGTCAGCCTACTATCACCTTAAGAACATATCAAGAGTTAAAGGACTTATGTGTCAACAAGACTTGGAAAAACTGGTCCATGCTTTCATCTTCAGTAGACTTGACTACTGTAACGGGGTCTTTACAGGTCTCCCTAAAAAATCAATCAGACAGCTACAGCTGATTCAGAACGCTGCTGCTCGAGTCCTCACTAAGACCAAGAGACCGGATCACATCACTCCAGTTCTGAAGTCTTTACACTGGCTTCCTGTGTCTCAAAGAATTGATTTCAAAGTACTCTTGCTAGTTTATAAATCCCTTAACGGTTTAGGTCCAAAATACATTTCTGATCTGCTACTACACTATGACCCCCCCAGACCTCTCAGGTCATCTGGGACAGGTCTACTTTCTGTCCCCAGAGTCAGAACTAAACAGGGTGAAGCAGCTTTCAGTTTCTATGCTCCTCATATCTGGAACAAACTCCCAGAAACCTGCAGATCCGCTGCTACTCTCAGTTCTTTTAAATCAAGGCTGAAGACCTTTCTTTTTGATGCTGCCTTTCTTTAAATGAATGCTCATTTCTTTAAATTTCTTATGCTGCACTGTAACTTTTATTTTTGTGTTTTATGTGTCCTAATGTTTCTATTTTGTTTTTAACTGTCTATTCATGTGTTTTATTAATTTTTAATGTTTATGATTTTTAACTGTTTGTACTTGTGTTTTATCTGTTTAACTGATTTCGTGTAAAGCACTTCGAATTGCCCTGTTGCTGAAATGTGCTATACAAATAAAGCTGCCTTGCCTTGCCTTGCCTTGTAGTTGAACTTAATTAATTAATTAACAATTAATAAATATCATGAATTTGGTTTTACTCACATTAAATTATAACTTATTTGTGTCAAACCACTGTTTTATTTTTCTGAATTCTAAAGTGACTAAGTCCAGGAGTTGCATCCCAGGTGTATGGAAGGCCTGGTGAGGAAAGATCCTCAACAGAATGAAGATACTGACCTGATTCTGCAGAAGAAAGACTTGACCTGGGTACAGTCAAACAGAACCCCCGCTGCAGAAGAGAACAGAGGAAACTTGGTTATCTGCCGATTCTTTTCAATCCTTGTTATATGCAATGATTCACAATTATGTACAAACAATTTCAAATTAAGACAGAAAATATATTTTACAAAACACAGCAGTAAAGTCAAATATGTAGTTGATTTAAATATAATAAAAGGTCAAACATAACCAACTTATGTTGTATGTTGTTTACTTTTAAAGTACAAGACAAAATACAATTAAAATATGTGCAAGGCACTTTATATACTTCTTTGTTTTGTTGTATTCATTTAATTATTCCTGTCAAAGTTACTTGTCAATGATAGCTTTTAAGATGTCTAACTAGAAGTGTTTAAGGGTGCTGAATCCATTCAAGCCATTTGTTTTGAATAAAAATGACTCCTTAATTATATTTAAACTATGGATTTTGGATGAAGAATGGATTCTAAACATTCAATTCGAGATAGGCCACTCTGAAAAACTTTTTTACAAGACACTACAGTAATGAGACCTGCTATACACAAGCCACTGTGTTCAAGGAGAGGATGGAGAAGAGGTTTAAAACTTTGGCAAAGGGAGGAAGGACACCTGCACTCTGGGTCTGGGACTATGGCAGAATCATCCTCATCTAGGTATTTATCAGGAGTGAGCGTGTCCCAGACCACACAAGTCACTTCAGCGGCATAACTGGAATGCTGAACACCTTTGCAGCAGCAGGCCACCATCAGCATGCAAAGAGAGCAAGGCTCTGTGTACAGGCAGGATCATTCCAGGACACTCTATCCAAGTTCACTGTGTATGGAAACCATGTAGTCCGGTTCTCAGACCATGAGTGGTCAGGCACATGGACTGACATCACAAAAGAAACCACACTCATGTGTGAGGCCAAATCCTCAGGTGGTTTAAGCAGAGGGCAGTGCTGGAACAAATCTGCTCACAAGTCTTGGGTTCAGACACTGAACCACTTCTTGTTCCTTCACCAGGAGCTTGAAGGAGTAATGAACAAACGTGGAGTACCTAACCACACAGACGTCACAAGAGCCCAGATGGAGAAAGCCAATGATGCCGTTTGATGGTTGATGGAAGTCAACCCCTTTGACTCCATACGGGACAGGAAGACCCTGGTATCTTTCTCGACGGGGTTCAGCACCACTCCTAGGGACTCAGTCAATATTGATCAAGCAGAGGATCAGACCAAGTTGCATGGCAAAACAAGTCTGGATACCATGGAAACCAAGCAAGAAAGCCTCAGATCTGCTCCGAAATTAATGGAGAGAAGCTAATCACTGACTCACTCAAGCTCTTCAACCGCCTCATCATCATTAGTGAGCGCAAAGTCAAGACCAAAGAACCTCTGCATTTTGAGTTGACGCCAACACCAATGTCTCTATTAGACAAAAATCAGAAGTTGCGAAAGCCAGACAAGGCTGCCCTAGCTAGGTTTCTGAAGGCATTTTAAAAAAAAAAATTGTTCCAAGGGAAAAGTTCCTTGATAACAAGCACAACAAAGCCCAGCTCCTTCTGCTCCTTGCTGAGACCTTCCAAAGAAGTAGGATCAGTGTACAACAATGCACTGATGATGCTGACACTTCTATTGTGTGTGCAGCATTAAATGAGGCACTAGAGTCCTCTGTTGAGGTGAGGGCCAAGGACACATACGTTATGGTTATGCTGGTCAATCATAGGGCAAACCAACTGGTCTTCCTCACAACAGCTAAAGACACATCTTACAATGTCGGAAAGATCCGGGAGGCCCTCCCAGAGAGGTCCCATAAATACCGGAATTTCCTAGACAGAAGGGACATCATCAAAGCTGGCTGCAAACTGTTCAAGATCATATTCTGTGGAAATCCATCTGAAGATTTGGAAGACTTAAGATTTGATATCTTCTGTCTAGTTGCTGTGGATAAATTGTGAGGTGTTACTAGACACGTATAGGAACACATGGTAAAAAAAAAAAAAAACTATTAGTAAGATTTTTTTTGCAGATAGGCAAGAAAATGCTTAACTTTCCCTAAGTAGATAAACAATGCACTTAAACTATAACTGTAGTTGTAGAATTACTGTAAAAAAAGAAACTGAAATGAAAGCAAAACTGAAAGCCATATAAAACTAAAAACCACGTTTAAATTATAGTAAATGTGGTCCAAAACACACCTGTATGCGAGTTGCTCCAGGGTGGCAGATGTGGCTGAGCCGTGTGCGAGTAGAAGACATTAACATCTTGGTGGAAGAGCAACTGCACAAACTTGGCTGACTCCAGGAACTTCCTCTTGCAGCACAGGATGCTGGGAGCCTGCTCTGACGCATATAGCACGCAGCCACTCGACAAGGAGAAAACCACCACGAAGGAGTCCTACAGACACGTAAACCCGCACACGCAGAAACACATGCACACAGACGAACCAAGTCACAGCACGCAAAGGCAGTAAACACACATACACACGCCCAGGTGTGAGGCAAATGAATGTGCAAGTATTTATGTAAGTGAAAGTGTGTGAGTGTGTTTATACCGTGTTTTTAAGGGTGTGTTCAGAGGTGACCCTCTCCAACTCTTCCAGAGTGCAAACAGTGGCATCTCTTCTATCATCCTGGCCATTTCGCATCAGCAGTTTGTAGTATTCGCTATTGGCTAAAGAGGAACACAAACACACATGCTGCTTTGAAACAAGACTAACTGATGATTTCAGGCTTGTTGGAGAGAGAGAAAAAAAAAAACTACTCTGATTTCAAAGAAAAACAAAACCCAAGCGTAACAAAGGTTTCCAGGTTACCTTGCACTTGTTTGACACAGTTGAGTGCGTAATGTAAGGCCTCCACAGTGCTGGCTTTGCTGCGACTGCGTTTGTCTGATGGAATCCTCTTCTTCATCTCAGCCACAGTGACCATCACCTCTCTGTGGGCATGCCCTCTGCTACCATCTGTATTTTCACTGCTACACACACATTCATTTAACTTCATGAAATGCAGTGGCACAGAAATATTTTAAGCCCTGAAGAGAGCCCTAAATATGAGCAGAAAGCTGGAGCAGATCAAGTTTTCTGGGAGTCCATTCCAGATACGGTGCCTTGCTAAAGTACTACACCCCTTGACGTTTTTTCCTATTTTGTTGCCTTGCAACCTGTAATGTATCTGTCCATAGGACCACTTCTAACTCTACAATCCAGGGACGAAAAAAAAACATGTTTAGATTCTCCCACGTACATTTGCCATACATGTTTGAAACTCCAAACATGTTTTCTCATTTTTTTCTTTAAGCGTTAGCTTTCTTGGTCACTTTTCCATGAAAAAAAACAGCTCTGAGTAGAGTACGGCTTAAAATGATCCTATGAACCTTTCTCTTTATTTTTTATTTTTAAATAAAGCTTCTTTTTTTTTAGTACAGTAGGCTACATATCATGCCACAGAAAAAAAAAACAAAAAAAAAAACTTGTTTTATTCTCTTTCCATGTCACTCAGGAATATCTTTGGTCTCTTTGTTGCCTCTCTGGTTAATGCCATCCTTGCTTGTTCCGGGAGATATTGTGGCTGTCCCTCTTGGCAGGTTTACTGTGGTGCTGTTTTCCTTCCATTTTGTAATAATTGATTTAATGGTGCTTTGTGGGATGTTCAATGTTTTGGATATTTTTTTTAGAACCCAACACTGATCTGTACCTCCAGAACTTTTTCCCTGACCTGTTCAGAGAGCTCCTTGGTCTTCATGGGGCCCCTTACTTCGTGTTGTTGCGGACTCTGGGGCCTTTTAGAACATGTGATTTCTGAAGGTAGTTGGTAGAATTGGTGAATTACAGGTTGTAGTGCAACAAATTAGGAAAAGTACCAAGGGGGGTGAATACTTTTGCAAGGCACTGGATGTGGTGCATAAAAACTGAATGCTGCTTCTCTGTTTAAATGTTGACTCTGTAAGCAGGAAGCAGACCTGTCCTAGACCATCTGAGAGGTCTGGAGTCTAGACATTCATAACGGCGCAGGAGATCATTAATGTATTTTGGCCTGAAACAATTTAGTGCGTTCATTTTAAACCAACAGTAGTATTTTAAATACATTTCTCTGAAAACGTGTCGGTTGTGAATATTCATCACAGTTAACAGAAAAAAAAAATTTGGTTCAACTTTGACCTTCCCTACTTGCCGTAACTATGTGCACTCATGATTTCCCTGTGCAATTACTTAACAACATTATGGCTGTGCTGACTTTTGTTTTTACCTCACCTATTAGTTTAGTGAGTACAAACAGTTATAACAAACAGAACCAAAGGCCAGAGCTACAAAAATAAAACCCAAGTTGGACTAAACTTTTAATATACTTATTTATGTACTGTTGAAAAAAGAAGTCAACATTTTCACAAGAATGCAAGTTGATATTCACAGAAGCAAAGCCACTGCTATAGTATGTTGTGGTGCATTTTAAAACTTCTTCTGAGATGAATGAAGAGACATCAACTTGGTCAGTGTGTATGATGTGGATACAGGCCAAGAAGTCAGGGCACACGCAATTAAGCAAATACCTTTTGGTTGAAGCTGAGGTGGATCCTGTGACGCTACCAGGGCTGTGATTGGCCGAGGAAGAGAGGTCATTTGATCCACTAGTCATCTCTTCGTCTTCCTGTTCTACTTCTCCACCTGAAGCTCCACTTTCCCCCTCCTTGTGGTGCTCTGGCTGCCCCCCTCTGTCCTGCTGCCCTGACAACATCCTCGCCTCCTCTCCACCACCTCCTGTTGCTGACGGTAACGCGGGCTCTTCCCCATCTGGACCGGTATCACCTGCAGGCATCTCTGCGCTTTGGTCACACATCAATTTGTCCAATTACCGTGGTCAGTAGGGGTCTTCATATGTTCAACAAAGGGAATGGGTTCCATGTGGTGACAATAAATTATTATTATTATTTCAATGAGTGCTGAGTGTAAAGATGGATCCGCCTTTAACACTGTAAGATAAAAGGAAATTTAAGAGAGATGATAAGAAACAGTATCAGCACAATGTTTGCAAGATTGAATTCACAACATGGAAGAATGAATTACTAATTTCTTAAAAAATGTCTTAGCAGTGGAACTCCTGTGACTAAAAAAACACCTATCAGAAAGTATGCCATATGAAAATGGGACGGAGCTAGGATGCAAAAGTATCATTTTACAGCAGGAAAAGCACGGTGTAATTAATAACATTGATGATTGCTATTTAGGTGGGCCAGTTCTTGGCATGTTTTTC
This sequence comes from Etheostoma spectabile, assembly GCF_008692095.1. Taxonomy (NCBI): domain Eukaryota; kingdom Metazoa; phylum Chordata; class Actinopteri; order Perciformes; family Percidae; genus Etheostoma; species Etheostoma spectabile. Next base: position 21,714,144 of record NC_045736.1, read on the forward strand.
AAATGGGGCATTGAAGGAAACAGAATCATCATTCATGTAATTAGTTACACTTGTCCTTTTCTGCTATGCAGTATCAAAATGTGAGGAGGGGAAAAACCCAAATCAAAATGTCAAAAACTTGTGCCAAGTCTGAATGGGGCGAACACACTAAATGTAAAAGCAAGCATAACAAACATATAATGTGCTGTGCAACATGACTATGTTTTTCATTTCTCTAATGTGAACAAACACAATCTGCCTTGTTATCTAATACTATTGGACCATATGACTATCAAACTGGCTCACTGCTTTCTGACTCACCCCCGTCATCTACGATTCACACACGGGCACATTTTATACATCAACACTTTTTCAGGAAATTAAACTCGAACATTACAAAGAAAACAGAGGTAAGGTAACGCATTTGCTTTCTTCAGTCATCTACTCTTTGCCAGTTTTCTTCAGCCATCATTATATCAGTTATAAATAAAATTAGAAAAAAAACACCACATACACATAGCAACAGCACACAGTGATAAAAAAAGGAGCCTGTGAAAACAGCCTGCGTCTTTCAACAGGTCGTCACTGCAGGATTACATAATCGCCTTGCTCAATTTGGAGCGTATGAGCATTATTTGAGACCTTATATCTGTACTGTGTGCGTACAACATACACACAGAAACCTGTGATTACTGTGGTGTATAGATAATGCTCTGGCCTTACACAATAGACAAACAAAACTGAGAAGGCTATGTACTTTTCTACCCAACTTCTTGTTCAAACAACATTGTGATCCAAATGTAAACAAAAGTGTAGTTGCACCACTAAAATAGGTGATTAGAACATACTATCACTCCCAAATTGATGAACCATCAGTAATGTGTGTAGACATAGGATTACTATTCATGATTATGGCCAAATGTGAATTTGCAACACCTACTGCTCCACTGAACCATGAACCATGGAGTGTCTGCGCTCAGGTCAACTGAATTGTGTCTCTTCAATGTCTTGTCTGTCTCTAAATTTATCTTAAATATTTGCATGCTTGATAACTTAATATGTCCTCTTAGATACTGTCAACTTTATGTGTAAATGAATGCAACAACACAGACAAGCAATTAAGGAGCCTTTCTTGTTATCTCAAAGAGCTTCTCAGAAACAATGAAAGGTCATGACGTGAACTATTTCTGGTGAATGAAATGCAGTTGAGCCATACTTGCATGCACACACACACACACACACACACACACACACACACACACACACACACACACACACACACACCACACACACACACACACACACAAAAGTCCTGCAAATATGGAAGTAAAAGCCGAGCAGGATATGTATCCCCAGCGTAACATGTGGTTAATATGAAATAACATTATAAAATGGTATTCACAGAAGGGCAAATTGTAAATGTAGGTATTTCTTCACCTCAATGTTAACATTTGTTTAATAAGGGAAAATACCGTACTAGGAAGAATTAGGTGAAAATGGGCTGACTGATCTATGACAACTAAGTTAAATGTTTTTGAGTTACGGTACATGCAGCAACAATTAGTATAGTGAGCCTGTAAGTGAACCTATTACTCCAATAACCAAGAATATCATTAAGTAAACATACACAAATAAAAATCCTTGATATAAAATCAGAGCGATACCCGTTTTACATGGTTCCATTGACTAAAAAACGAACAGCTTCAACAATTCACAACCTGATCACACTCAAAACAAACCTCACACTCATATGACGTTTCACTACACATGCACCCAGTAACCTCAACAAACCCAGTGACTACCACTAAGATCTGCATCTTAAGGCTAGGGAGACACAGGCAGCCACTACTCCACCGAAAACTAAACACAACCACCATTCGTCAAATTGCATTATTGTGTATGTTGCCACACATTTGCATCTACAAATTACATTTTGTGGCAACTTATTACAGTGTAACGTTAACGTCATCTGCTAACGTTGGTGCATTAGCTATTATTAACTGCACTTATTATTGACGCAATCTAAGCTTGTCGGAGCAACAGAGCAGTTAAGTTAACGTTACTCACTGAAACCTACCGCAGCTCCCATAATATGGCAGACATGTTATTCAGTTACCATATTAGCAATACACATTGACCACTGCTTACAGCCAAGTCATACCGTATTGTTTGGAAATGTGCAGTATCACCACGAGATAACGACTACATTTAAATTGTTCAGCTATCCTCTGTTCTCTGGTTGGTGCCTTATTGGGCGAGGAGGCTAGCTTAGCTAGTCTGTTGGGTCAACTCGCTAAGCCATCTCAAATCTTCTGATAGAATATTTACCTTTTGCACTCCACGTCTGTCTCCGCTTCAATATCCAAAAAACAGTATTCTATCAAACTGATCAACGGGCCGCATTAAAAGTATTATTTTAATTCCCAGTCACTTACCTTAGCTAGTTAAATCGTCACCTATTCCGAGGTACTTGACACATTTGTGCAACGTGAGGCCGGAGCAGTGTAACTCCGCCCACTCTAAGATGATTGGACAGGAGAATATCACATCTATCATGTGATTGGACATAGCACCTATGAATGGGCGTGTCTTATTCAGCGGTCTGGCGTTTCACATGGATCCCCACGTTTCACAACAGAGTGACAAAAACGAGAAGCCCGTAAGCTGCCCAAACACCAATTTAGTACAAGCCAATGCTTTATCCACCCCTCTATTACGGCATGCATAAATGGATGAACCTATGGTCCAACTGATAAACTTCACATATCTTGATGTCTTTGACGAGAAATTATGTTTGCATTGTCAGCTTTCTGACATATTAGCAATGCTTCTGTTGAACCACATAGCAAGAATCACAAGGAAATGGGCGTAATGAATAATGAGGATCGTCATTTTGAATTTTGTTAGCATTGCCTGCGCGATAGTCGATCCTTTGGATTTTGAGGTATTGGCCAAACAAAAAACACGACCCGATCCTACTCAAAACAAACCTGAAACGACGACGTTTTAACATGCACCCAGTAACCTTAATGAACTTTGTCACATGGAGTGAGCAGAACCATCTCCAGCTCAATGTGACAAAGACCAAGGAGCTGGTGGTGGATCTAAGGAGAGCCAAGGCAGCAGTGAGCCCTGTTTCCATCCAGGGGGTCAGTGTGGACATCGTGGAGGACTACAAATACCTGGGAGTGCACTTGGACAATAAACTGGACTGGGCCAAGAACACTCAAGCCCTCTACAGGAAGGGCCAAAGCCGTCTCCATTTTCTGAGGAGGCTGAGGTCCTTCAACATCTGCAGGACAATGCTGAAGATGTTTTATGAGTCTGTGGTGGCCAGTGCTATCCTCTTTGCTGTTGCATGCTGGGGCAGCAGGCTGAGGGTAGCGGACGCCAACAGACTCAACAAACTGATTCGCAAGGCCAGTGACGTCGTGGGGGTGGATCTGGACTCTCTGTCGGGGGGTCAGAGAGGAGGATGCTGTCCAAACTACATGCCATCTTGGACAATGTCTCGCACCCACTCCATGGCTTGTTGCTCAATCACAGGAGCACTTTCAGTGACAGACTCATTCTCCAAATGCACTACAGAGCGCCACAGTGGCCATCAAACTTTTTAACTCCTCCCTCTAAGTGTCTCTCACACCACACACACACACACACACACACACACACACACACACACACACACACACACACACACACACACACACACACACACACACACACTTAGAGAGGTTGAAACTGGACAATATTATCTGTATTATCTGTTTTGTGCAATAACACTGGCCTGACATGTGTGCAATCTCAAATACCACAATTATTATTATTATTATTATTATTTAACTTTTCACCATTCCAAATCCTTAATTAGTGAATTATGTAATAATGTATAATAACATTCCTTTATGTAAATACCGTACGTATCCAATTCCTTATATTTCTTATTTCTACTCTATTTAATATTGTGCAACTACAACACAGAGTTTCCCTTCGGGGATCAATAAAGTATTTCTGATTCTGATTCTGATTCTGAACCCAGGGAGCACCACTAACGTGCCATCTGCATCTTAAGGCTAAGGGAGAGGCTGCACCAAGCTGCGAGACAGTTCCCGCCTGCTTTTGGGAAGAGTAAATAAAATAAAAAAAACTCAGAGTAGGCTTTGTAAGTTAATTCTGTTGTATTCAAGCCAAAGGACATAGGACCAAATAATAGAATTGCATATTTCCAAATGCATTCCCAGTCGGTAGACATGAAGCAAGAGTTGGAAGTTACTGGGTGACACATTTCTGCTGTAGACCCTGGATGGTGTGACAGACAACGGAGAGGATGATGACAACACCACAAACCTGTGATAAAAGACTGGTCTTCCAACGTATTATTTAGTGGCCTTGAAATATATATAAATATATACACACACACACACACTTTCATTCTAGGTATAACGATGGTGAATTTGGCTAACCTTTTGCTGTTCATGAAAATTCCGAAAACGACAGACCTGTCATGTATGTCAACGGTTTCCATACCAACTGTTTCCATACTTGTAGTGTGTGTGTATATATATATATATATATATATATATATATATATATATATATATATATATATATATATATATATATTCCATTGCATGCATTGTAAAGGTCAAACAGCTAATACCTTAAAAACTATTGAAACATGCAACATCAACAGTTGTAATTTCAGATATGAAATTCCAGAAAAAGCCAAATGAATGAACAAAGTAATCCCAAATTGTTTATCTCATTAAAATACATTTATTTTTAATAGAGTTGGAGGCAACAGAATGCAATCATCCAGTGTTGGTATATAACACTGTCATTGCCCAACAAAGTTTTTCTCTAGACTCAAGAATGCATGATGTCGAGCAGCAGTGATCTCCACAACAAAAAATACTATACAGTCTTCTTAAGGTTAGATCTACATATAATAGATTACAAAAAGCTATTGTTAGAGGCATAATAACACTAAAACATCACATGTGAGAAGCACTTTGCATTAATCAAGTGGGGGAAAAGGACAGTGTGACTAAACAGACGACTTTATTAAAGGCTACTGAGTTCAGCTGAATAAGCAAGCGGCAAAGTATTTGTTTGGACAGTTGGAGCATTCAGAAGGCACTACTTTACTGGCTGGTATAGATGAGCAATACGGCGGGCCGCATTTTGGCTGTTCTCCATTGGAGAAACCTATGAAGGCATCTGTCCAATATTAAATTTTCTCATTTTTTTGTGCTTTAATATATCACAAAGGCAAACTTTCTAGCATGTCCTTGAGAACACCTGCTTGAAACAATACGCCACTTTTAACCCAGTGTAGCACTAAGTGAAGTGTAAAAAACGTCATAGCAGTTTCTCTAACCTTACATAGCTGTAAGGCTGTAGGTCATAACATAAAGACACTTCTCTAAACACAAGTTTATAATAGTTTTTACTGTCCTACCTGACAAGAAGATGGACAATGACAGGTATGATCAGGTGGTTCAACAGTGTGTTAACGGTTAGCTTATTTGTTGCCTGGTGACCAATGAATTTCCTCCTAATTCAATCTGAATTCAAATGTCTTGCACAGAGAAATAAGCAAATAACCTTGTATATAAATAGAGTAAGGCATTGGATCCCAGTCTTCCACGGTCAACTGTAATTAATCTTAAAATGATAAGAAAATTTAAATGAGAAAAATCTAAATTTTGGCTTATGAAAAGTACAAATGTGTATGTGTTGGAAAGGGGCATCTCTTCAATGATATGCAGGGTTACTAACACTATGTTAACTAACACAGAACAGCAATTCCTCAAAGGCACTTCTTTTAGCTTGGCACACAAAGTCAACAGCTATTAATAAAACATAAAAAAAGTCTATATAAATTGAGGAGAGTTTACAACAACATTCTTTCCTTGATGTCCTGAGGTTGTTTTATGTATGTACATGTACGTGTGTGTGCCTGTGTGCGCGCATGTGTGTGTGGGCTTTGTCACACATTCTTAAAGGATTCATTTAAACAGGTTTTGGTTGAGATTGAGTTTTTTGTCATTTTTGTATGTTTCTGTTTTCTTTGGCAAGTGCAACTGAATTCTAAGACAAGTGTAAATATGTCTGGTAGGATGTAGTAATGCAGGGTAAAACTGGTATTGTGACAATCTTTTACTCAGACACAGACACACCCACAGACACACCCACCCATGCAAACCAGGCCAAGGAATGAAGACCCCAGTCAGAAGAAAAACCTTGTGAAATACAGTAGCCACTAATCATGTGACATCTTCCTTTGAGATATTAATTATGTATGTTGCTCCTCTCCATTGTTTCCTTCACTCCTCCTCTTGTTGCTGTTTTAGGAGTAATTCCAAACTGTGAATAAAGAAGGGAGGAACCTTTTAGATAAAAGACTTATCAAGATCCACAATTCAGATCAAACTAAAATCTCTGTAAAATAATTATAATTACACTTGAGTGGTAATTAATTGAAAATCACCGCTTGTTTTGAGCATCTGAAATAACACAAACTGCAACAACAGTGTCAACAAGAAGCTTGTCTAACCACAGGCTTGATACTCACTAACAATGATGATGATGATGATCACTATGACAGCTATCAGGATGGCCCACATCTGCAAGGGGGAATGATACAGCAAATTCAGTGTGACACACATTAACTTCAATGACTGACAGCAGTCCATCATCATTTGTAAAACATTTTGTTTAACAATATCAATTTTGTTTGTTTCACTTTAAGACCAAAATAATTTAGACTACTTCCAGTCTGGAGATTTCTCATAAGGAGTTAATTTTATATCAGTCAATAATTTAGTTGATTTGATTTAGTCTTTCCAGTGAGAAAAAGGGTGTGTTTTTTTGTTTAGGCACCTTGCAGTTCTTCCACCAGTACTTCCTTTTCAGCTTAGCTGCACTGGTCTCGAACTGGGAGGCTCCAGCCTGCAGTGCGTCGGCTCTGTCATCTAGTTCAGAAAGCTTCTGGTCACGTTCCAGCACTTTGTCCACATTAACACGCATAATATCCACAACCTACTCACACACACAAACGAGAACAAAAGATTTGGTTTATTGTCAGTACTTTTTAAAAGACTGTCCCTTGGTGTACTGGATCTGAATATTAAGGCGCTGACATACCAAACCAATTATCGGCCATCGGGCAGTCTGGCGAGGTCAGTGACTCAAATCTGTACGATGTGTTCCATGTTGTTGTCAGTCGGAGGAGCCGTCGGCTTTCATTTTTGCCGATTTGACTTGTTGAATTGGACAGTGGGCAATCGGACTCATTGACTAATCTGATTGGTGGAGTGCTAGAACTTGACAAGGGAATCAGTGCACGAGAAAACTGGAGCTGACAACAGCAGTATTTTCTTATTACTAGGCATCGTATTTTCTTCTGTTCAGCAAGTAATGACAACGATCCTACTTGACTACTATCAACACTATGAGAAGAAGGACTGACGACAGCATTCTCTGTGTTTATTATGTCTAGAGAGAAGTTCCATCATTTACAGGTTTCATTTTTTGTGCAACAATACAGATTAGTGCCGCCTGCTGTTATGGGGACTTATTATGTATTGTGCACGCGCAAAACGTATGCTCAAGTCGGCATTGCTTCAGTGTGTTCCAAGGCACTTTCTTTTTTCTACCTTGGGGAGCCGACTGATCAGTCCGACTGCCTTTTCTGCCGATGGTCGGCCATCGGGCTGGTGTGTCAGAGCCTTTAGGTAATCCTTACTAGTCCTACTTGAAGATCAATTTAGCACTGCCTTAATTATCTATTTTAAAGATAATACATTGGAAATGCACATACACTGTACATAAAGAATGATGACATCAATACTGTAAATAGATGCTTGAGTAACCTCAAATAATGTCACCTAACAAAACCACAAAAACCACAAAATTCCGCCTCACTGTAAAATGGTTAATAAAAAATGACTTAATGACAGAGTTAGAACATGACAGGCATGCATGTGCGTGTGCACAGACAGTATTGCGGACTACACATAACCCATATGTTCCACTGATCCACAAATCTCACAATTGCCCCTCCTCTCAGACTGGCAGCGTCGAGAGAAGCGTGCAGGCCCATGCAGGTCTTACATAACCATGGTAGCAGTGGTTATATAATTCTCTGGCAGCCCTGGTAGCACTAACAGTGATTATATAATTCTCTGGCAGCCAATCGGAGGCTTTGTTTGTGACATGTAAGGGAAAAGTTCTGTTTAGGAGGGACTAACATCAAGAGGGCCAAAACTGAAAAAGAGAACAGTAATTATTAAGAACAAAACCACAGGGGGAGTGAGACTTAGCAGCCATTTGTTCCTGATGGCGTCACTGACGTAGTTTTGAATATCAATTTTCTCTGGCATGTGAGCTGACATCTGGAGGAAGAGCACATTGTGGGGATTCATGACACACTGCTGCCAGGTGTTATGCAATCTCTGCTTCAGACAGACATTAAGGAAAAAGGGAGTTAAGGCACTGACAACAAGGAAGCTGTTGCCTGTGAGCGACCGTCACCCTAGTTTTGGAGATGTGTGTCCCGCACCATTGCTAGGCAACGGCTTTGAACTGCCTTTTTGAATCGGCGTCGGTCGAATAGCCAATACATCTGATTGGCTGTTCCGTTTGAAAAATGGTAGTGAGGAAAGCAAACAAGTGACTGAAGAACACACACACAAGACTCTTCCCATTTATCATCTCATCTGATTAATCCTGACCTAATTTCCTTTTAGAATGTCATAGATTACCTCTGCCTGCCGGCATGGAGAGTTATTTCCTGTCACACAGGTAGGCCTGCACGACTTGGGGAAAAATATGAATCCCGATTTTTTTGCTTAGAATTGATATTACGATTATCTTCCACGATTTTTTTGACCATGACTAAACCAAACAAAACAAATCAAATTGTCAGTACCAAACTGATTTTTTGGCACCTATGGCACATTGCGCATCACCACAAGCCTGTAGGCCTAGAGGCTTCAACGCCGAGAAGGGAGAGCACTGCAGCGCTTGGGAGTACTTTAAAAACCTATTCCATACAGTCTATGTTTAAAACTCACAGAAGAAAGTAGTAGCGTTTGTGATGCAGTTGGCTCCCAAAATTTATTGAGATTCAAAGTCATTAAAAAAATTCAAAATTAAAAAATGAATCATGCAGGCCTACACGCAGGTGCCAAACATAGGCGGTAGTTGGCCGTCACTGTTAGTCTCTGTGTTGTGTTCAAGCACAAAGTTTTGACAAAGGGCAACGTCCGGCGATAAAAGGCGATGCCACAGTCAGCCTGCGTCGGCACTATTTTGTGGCCGTCAGCTTTGTGTGTCAGGGCCTTTACACAGAGTGGCTGAAGATGGAGAGAAGGCAGCAATCAGACACGTATCATACCTCATCCACCTGGGCCTGGGTCTGCTGCAAGCGCCTGTTGCCCGACGCTGCACCAGAACCTTCTGGACCGGCTGCTGACCTGGTGAAATTAGGAAAATTAAGTGTAGATATTAGCCTTCTGTGAGATTACACAAAAAAGGATTTTGCATACCATGTCAGTTAATCTGCATCTAAACTATTAAGACACATATGACCAATAACAGCTGGTAAAAAGTAGGGGTGGAGGAAAAAAAAATGGATTCTGCATAGTATCATATTTTAAGTGGCAATTCTGTACTGATACACAGGCGCTAAGTATCAATCTTATATATATATATATATATATATATATATATATATATATATATATATATATATATATATATGTTGGTCAATTTGTCTGCTTGATAATCCCATTTTGCAGCAATAAAATTGAAGTGATATGAACAAAGAGAAATGTATATTTTTAGACAAAACAGATGTTGACAAAGTTTCCTTTTGGGGACATCATTTGAAATTGGGAAAAAATTAGAAGTTGGAAAAAAGGTTCCAAATTGCAATATATTTCAGAATATTGCAATATGTTTAAAATTGCAATAATATCGTATCGTGGCATAAGTATTGTGATGATATTGTATTGGGAGGCGTCTGGTGATTCCCACCCCTAGTGGTAAGTGGAAGCAAACTGGTCTATCCCACTAGTAATATAACCCCTGAACACAGTCAAACCACTTTGACAACAATCAGTATGATTGACCAGGCGGTTCGTGGCGACCATGCGCTCCGTCTGCACCGTCACGATCATGCTGAACGCAAGAAGCATGAAACCCGTTTAAGAGTAAAATGACGTCATGCACCCAGCCCCTCTCAAACAGCAAACATGCCTCTGAATTCTTAATTTCCTGAAGCTTGTTTTGTAACTTGGGAAGATTGTTTCTAAACAAGGACAAAAGTATAAACCATGGTAACTGGAACAAGGAAATTAAACTGTTTGCTTTAATTATTTATTTCTGGGTTTCAGCCTTGATATTTATCCTTGTCCCTATTTTCCTCGGTCCCTACAAACCTTTTTACAGTGGTTACCTACTGCCACCATCTGGCATGAGACAGTAATGCTCTGCAATGATCACACTTTTAAGAAAGACAATAGCTTATTATTACTATTACAGATTATTCAGGATTTATAATGCCTCCATAAAAGAAACAAGTGGGGCAATTTACACCACATGCTTAGACTGTAAAAGACAAGTTCTGATTATAGACTCTGGAACAACATTTTAAATCAATAAAATCCTTCTTTTTTTTTTAATCACAATTTTGTGTCAAATTATTGATGTCTTTACTAAGTAGCCATGCAATAAGATGGATAATAAAAAGAGAGCGGGTCGATATTGGCCTATCATAGACGTATTGGTTGCAGTGTATATGTTGTCAGATATGAACGTTTTCTTACAAAACGTATGCTTGGAGTGATTTGGAAATGTTGTCATTAGGTTGTTTGCCCAGCAGAGCGTAGTCAGCAATTGACTGATACTGGACATAAAGTACTGATGTTTAACTTGCTATTTATTTTAATATATTATTCATCTAATTAAGACCTGCATCACCCTGTTGGAGTTTAATTTGCAATAATGACCGCTTGCTTTACATTATGAAAAACAATTGGGCTGTTGCAAATAGCAAGCAAGCACACCCATGCATACTAAAATACAAACACAAAGTCCACAAAACAATTTAAAAGATCCCTTATCATCCCTTGTGGCAAACAAAGCTATAAAATTAAATAGCTTCTTGGTGAAAAAATTGTAATATCTGACTTACATTTAATCGAGGAATGAAAAAAAAAAGTAAGAACTGAAAAGGGCCAAAGACCCTGATGACGAGCAGTACAAATCCTCACATTATCTTTCACAATTCTCCTGGCATTACAGAAACGGGGGGGGGGGGTCTGAGTTTCACGATTACACCCTTAAATATGTTTATGAACATGAGGAAGCAGAGTGGATCAATAATGAAAGGATGTGTTACCATATATTCAAGCTAACTACTCCATCCACTCTCTCCAAACTCCCAGTAAATGTTCATACCCAAGCATTATGAGCCAGAGCAAGCATACCACCAGCGCTTTGGTTTAGAATCAATATGTTGTGGCCAGGTTAGCTCAGTTGGTAGAGCAGGCGCACATATATAGAGGTTCACTCCTCAACACAGCGGCCTCAAGTTTGACTCCGACCTGCAGCCCTTTGCTGCATGTCATCTCCCTCTCTTTTCCCTTTCATGTCTTCATCTGTCCTGGGGAAATAAAGGCCTAATAATGCCTAAAAAAATATCTTACAAAAAATCTAAACGACATGTTAAAAATCCTGACGTACACTGGTAGGTCTGCACGATTAATCTTTATAAAATCGCGATCTCGATTCACCATGTTCACGATTAAATTTCGGAAAAAAAATGTAAATGACCTTGATTCTCATTTAACTTTACGAGCCAACTGCATCCCAAACGCTACTACTTTCTTCTGTGAGTTTTAAAAACATACCATAGCGCGCAATGCTCTCCCTTCTCTGCATGCCTGTAAACATAGGATTCAATTGAAGGCTTGTAGAGATGCGCAATGTGCTATAGGTGCCAAAAAGAAAATCTATGGTTGTTACTGCCAATTTTGTTTTGTTTTGTCATGGTTCCTGTGTGCAATAAACATTAGACTTCGTAAGAAAAAAAATCGTGGCAGAGAATCGTGATAACAATTCTAAGATAAAAAAAATCTTGATTCATATTTTCCCCGAATTGTGCAGGCCAACTAGGGCAGGAGACAAACCTATTTGACCAAAAGCTTGTTGATCATACAACCTGTCTGTCATAGAGCTGAGTGGCTTAGAGATAGACAAACATCTGTCAGCATTTCAGAGGCGACTGCGCCTGCGCCCCCCGTTTCCATAAAGCGTATATGTTAAGTGAGAGATACACTCACTTGCATTCCAGCCAACAACTTAACAAATTAAACTAAACACAAAAGGCATTTAAATAAAAGAAGGATATAGATTAAAATAACACATCAGTCACGTAGTGCGTTCTTTTATTTTGTGGAAGCGTTTTTAGTCAAAGGTAAAACACTTTAATTAGCGTTACTCTCTTCTTTATCCAATTATTGACTAACGAACTGAAAACAAAACGTACGTAAGCCATAAATACATTTCCTGTTTTAAATTGACATCTTAAAGTTACCACTAGCTAATTAGTTACTTGGAACGTTACTTTGCTCGAATTGTTGCTAATTATTACCAATTACAGTTACACTATTTAAAACTACAACTAAACTACAAAATGTTTTCAGCTTGTTTTTAACTGAATGTATACACGTATAGCCAGACAGGTATTTATGGTATATCCGTAAGTAGCTCGCTCAACCCATTACGTTACATATAGCTAGCTAAAGTTTTTATACATAAGGTCAACAAAACATAGGAAAGGCTAAACTAACTAGCGTTAAAGCTCATTGGCCAACTAAAGTTCCACTGCGGACGTAACACAAGCCTGTCCTCTACAGCAACATGTTTCCTTTAATTGTCTACTTTATTAACGTTAACAAGTGGACGTTAAGAGTTTGTGTTGGCCAGAGTTACCACGCTCCAATGTAACGCTGCGATAGTTAAATAGATAGCTAGCTAGCTTAGCTAACTCTCAACCCTTGCTAGCCATAGACAGATAATTAAAGAAAGGTGCTAGCACTTGTTGCGCGCTAGCTAGCTAGTTAGCTAGTTGCAAAGTTTTGGGCGTTGTTTTTTTCTGTGATCCTGTGTCACCAAAGTACCTGGTATGTTAGGCAGGTTTTCCCAAATGACATTTGAATTTTTAAAAACGGTTCGTATAAACGTGATAGACTTACATTGTGAAAGGAAATTTCTTTGAACGACAACGACGCTGTTTCTCGACTGTAAGCTAAAGTGTCAAGCAGTAACAGTTACTGCCGTGGAATGCTGCCTTCCAATGCTATCGGAAATGGGAAAAGTCATACGTATGCAAACGAAATAGAGGCTAATGTACTAAATAAAACCAGTAAAATGAGAATTTTCTTTTTTACTCGGTGTACCAAGATGTGATGGAAATTAATATTATGATAATAAAGTATATAGAATAATTTTTAGTACAAATAATACACAAAAACTAAATTGTAAGCCTATTTCTGATTGTATTATTCCCTATTCACCGTGTAATCATGCACAATGTAACTCTGTACAACTAAATAAAATATCAAATAACCGGCTCATGTTATCTGGTACTTTTTGTTATTATTAGATTAGAAAGAATTAAAATACACAACTTGACGAGTACAACAATACGCTTGCGATGACAACTTGAAGGCAGCATTAAAGAGGCAGTAGTCTGTCGCCCTCCGTGCATAGCTCCAATTGTCAACGCATTACATTAAATTCTTACATCAATGGGAGCTTTTACTTAAAAATATATAATGATATGTCATTAAATAGAAGAGAAACGGTTTAAATCTATCTAGTGCGCCTCTATTCATTCTATAGGTCAACTGTCCAGTAGATATGCGAGCGAGGAAAAAGCGACCATAAAGCCCGTGATCAGCATGTGACATGGGAACCTGATGTTAACAAAAACTTTACATTGTACATTTTTAAAGTTAGGAGCATTCCTCGACACGTATTTCACAACTGCAACAGAGGAAAACTTAAATTTAGTTTAATTTAGTTCTTTAAATGTGAAATGGCTACTTGGAGAAAGAAACAAAACTGCTGGACCACTTTTCTTGATTGTGTGAATTCCTCCTACTTATAAATAGAAACAAAACAGAGGACAATGATATTCTTTGTGTCACAGAACATATGAAGTATATTGTACAGGCTGCAGGTCAGGACACGATCTGAGCTATTTTCCTGGCAGTGAGTGAGTTGCCATTTATCAGTGGGTTAGGGCTAATTCCCTGGATTGTTTTAATTAGATTTACTACTAATACCAACATTATAATAATAACAAAACATACAAAGACACACAGGTCCACAATGCAGAAGAGATGACTACACACAGACTTGTTTACAACCCTCTGAAAAAAATCTTAAACTCCGAAGAGCTAAATGATTAATTTTGTACAAACTCTGTGACAGCATTAGCGAGTCATCACAGTGACAAATGATTACAATTAGCCATAAGAGCATTGAAGCAGTTCATGGTGGCCCAATCTTACGAAGACTCTTAATGTTACAGTCCTAAATCATCCATCCATATCATTTAATGAGAAAAAATGAGCCAACATGCATACATTCATCTATACGTTCATATAAAGCTTTGATTTCAGCTTCCTGAAAATGTAGTTTTTACTTAACATGCACAGAAGCTTTATGGTAATTCAAATAGATTTTTAAATGTTAGTTATAATATACTAAATTAATCTAATATTTTTGTACTTTTTAAAGTCTTAAAACTTTGAACTCTTTTTAAAAATGAACAAGAAATCCTTAATTCAATTTTCTTACATACTGGACACAAACTTTTTTTTTATTATTATTTCCAACTCAAAAGTCCCAGATACTGAGCTGTAACAAGTGACAGTATCAATTACTGAACCTAAAACAATAACAACTGGAGGTAACGCATAAAACAATCTTTATCCCAATTTTTATTATATCAACTTAAACAAAAGGATAATAAGCATGCAAGTTTAATCCTTGAAACAAATCTTAATTGAATAATTCCTGTGTTCAAAGGTTAATATTAGTACTTTATTTTTTATATTAATAGCGTATTGGTATTTGTAATGTTTTTCACTGATATGCAATCAATCAAAAGTTGCCCTTGGTACCAGAATATTTTTGGGAAAGCCGAGCTTCTCTCGACACAACAACAACATGTTGTCTTGCACTCTCCCTCTTGGCTACATCCCGGATCCTTCATCCACTACGGCTTCCCCTCCAGAGCTCTGCTACAAGACAAATGTGTGTTTAGGCATAGGTGGTCTAACGGTTTTATTCATAAACATTTTGTGTAATATGACTTTTATTTATGTGTTAAAAACAACAAAATGACATTAAGATTCAAAGCCACAAACTACAACTTACATGGTTTATTTCTTTGTGAGCAGCGCCTCCGTTATACAGCAGGCTGGAACTCTCCTCCTATGAAGAAGTTTATAGTTTAAGTGTCTATATGTATATATTTATAGTTTAAGTGTACTGTATTATATTTTTCAAACAATGTACATAATACACAACAATACAAAGCTGTGATAGCTAATAATATCCATGAGGTCTCTCTTGAAAAGTAAATTGGTGTATGGCATGACTTTACGTGGTACAAAGGAACATCATAAATGTCCTGCAACATGACAGAAATCCTAGTTGATCACATTCCACCTCTCTATTGGCTTTTATGCTGGTCACTTGATATTTGCAGCAGGTGGACTAAGTAACAAAGTTGAAGTTAATGGCCTTCCTTCACTCTGTCTTCTCATTGCAAGCCTGGTATGTAAGAACACAGTAATGGTAAACGCCTGAGTGATTTGCACGATTGAGTTACACCTTATCCCTGTCGAACAGAGGAGTGCTTCTAAATCCTTGAGTCAAAGTTCTGGACATGGTCTTCATTCATTTCATGTGGCTAGAATCTCCCTCGGTGCAGAGACTCAGCTAAACAGAATTGAAATAAAACCTTCCTGTTGGCATTGTCCATACTTACTGAATTCTACTTGTTCTGAAAAATGAGAACTTGCAGAGTACTTCTAAATAATTTCAATCAGAATATTTCTAAAATAATCAAATTGTGCTTTGAAATGTATTGTTTTTTGTTTTTTTACTGTGTTTTATCACAAAGCTTGACCTGAGTAAGTTTGTAAGAGTGAGTAAGATGGCTGATGATGACGCTACCTTCTATCACTACTTTCCGCTTAAAAATAATATCTATTATGTAGCAATTCCAGGTTTTGAACAATGACTAAACCCTGGTTTATCAGAGTGACAGCTATACATCCTGGTTGAAGGATTTACATAAAAACGAACAAAAGAAAACATGGTAACACAGGTAAATGTTTTACGGAACCCCCTAATGGCATTAAATATAAAAGACAGACCAAATGACGGAAAACTTACATATCCTACATCTTCTGCTTCCATCAGTGCTCCGGCTTCGCTGACCTCTGAGCTGCAATCTCCAGGAAAACACTCGGATTCACGCTTCTCTCTTATTTTTTGTAAGAAGTCCATTGCTGTTGATTTTCTCAGCAGCGCTTTTGCATAAACAGATGACACACAGATGCGTTCATTTCCCTTCAGATAATACCTGAGAGCTTGCATTTTCTTATGAACTATAAGTCATGTTGTGTATTAAAAACATCTCACCTCCCTGGCAGATGTAGGGGATCATGAGCATCATAGTCAGCAGCGTGGCAGCCATCTCCTCATGCACACTCTTCATCCCTCACACATGTGAATGTTTGCCCCCTTGCAGATCCTCGCAATTTGTGTTTGTCGCCTGAGAAATCCCTCCGCCCCCACCCCCCAGCGTAACTCACAAGGGGACAACAGACGTTGGGTGGATTTGTATTGTATTACAAGTCAGCGGTGGTAAGGAGAACAAACGTGTCAGTGTGTGGAGAGAAAACACATAATATCTGTAGTGTGTTTTCAAGGCCTTGTGATAGTGATGAGAAGTATATGTGTGGTTTGTTGTGTGTGTGTGTGTGTCTGTGTGTGTTGTGTGTGTGTGCGCGCATGCAAAGTCCTCAGAATAGATTTTGGAACAAGTTTAATATTTTAATGATGTATGTACAAATTGTAATTAGGTATTTTAAATGTTAAATACAATGTTAAATAAATATAATTTTTGGTTTATTTTTATTTGGAAACTATTCAATTCAACTATAATAACTAAAATTTATAGTCTCAAATCATAACAAGAGTTATCTCAAGACACTCTAGAGATGTAGTAGGTCTAGACCACACTCTATAATTTACAAGGACCCAACAATTCCAATAATTGCCTCAAGAGCAAGCATTTAGTGTGAGAGTGGCGAGGAAAAACTCCCTTTTAGGGAGAATCCTCAGACAGACCCAGGTTCTTCGTAGGCGGTGTCTGATGGTGCCGGTTGGGGGTGTGATG
This sequence comes from Etheostoma spectabile, assembly GCF_008692095.1. NCBI lineage: Eukaryota > Metazoa > Chordata > Actinopteri > Perciformes > Percidae > Etheostoma > Etheostoma spectabile. The sequence goes on from NC_045736.1 coordinate 21,731,620, forward strand.
AACAGTGGCAATAATAGTCACAATAAAGATAATGGAACTATGGCTTAAAGTAGTATTTATAGTAGTTAATGGCGTAGCAGGGCCCTGCAGAGCGTAACAGGGTGCAGCAGGGAGTAGCAGGACGAAGCTGCACTGCAGAGCGTAGTCGGGCATAGCAGGGCGTGGGGCGGGACCACGGCGACTGCTGCAGCCATGATATAGGTGCCATCCTAATCCAAGGAAAACTGCCGGGCAAAAAAAAACATAAGGACTCCAGGGAATAATCTCCCCAGAGCTAAGTTAGTAACAAGCATTTCAGGGACATGGATGCACACAGATACCACTGTTGTATTCAAGTACAGTGGATAATTCCACAGTTCAAGTAATGAAGCTTTAAACAATGAAATAATTATCAGAATATCCTCATGTGATTCAGGGTAATGTAGGCCTATTCAGTGCCTGTACTTGTGTTGAATGGTCTGCAAACCATGCATTTTATGTGCTTATCCAGTTGAGTGAAGAGAAGCATGTATGCTTGATGTTGCTGCCACCTAGAGGTGTATCTTTTTTAAATATTTTTTTTCAAATTTTTAATATCAAATGTACTTTCACTGCATGGGAGCCATTTTGGACATTTTGTGAACACAACTGGTTCCTAACCTTACACAGCCAAACCTTTCTTTTTTGACTGATTTCCAACGCAATGCAATGTAACTTTTTATTTTAATTTGCCTACATTCCATGATGTTTAGCCTGACATCGCCAAACCAAATCGCAAACGCGAGTTATCTGGCACAGAAATAAAGCTTTAAACTTAGCTTTTAGCAGCCTGCCACTCAGTCTCTTGCTGCAGAACAGCAGGCCTTGGCCTCCGACTCGGCCACTGGTGTGACTGCTGCAGATCCGGGGCTTCAGATCGACGCCACGGTCTTTCCTGCTCCTGTACCTGCACCTGTCCGTAAGCTGACCGGACGTGTACTGCACAGCGCATGTAAAAAATGCTGTCAGTTCAGGACAGCTAAGACGGGACACAGCCAATACAGAGGTATGTTTACTGCTCCTCTGTAGAGGCTGTTCCCAAGCAGCAGTGGTTGGAGGAAATAAAAAATGAAATAAAAAATAAAAAGTTTATTCCTACCTCCCAACACCCCCAAAACCAGAGTCATGGAACCTTTGTTTCTGTACATAGTTGTGTTATTGCATGTTGTGTTTTGTCATAAATTGTATTATGTTTAGTTTTAGTTCTAAGTCATTTCAATTATTGTCATTTAAGGACTGTTAACTAGTTATGTCTTCTGGGTTGTTTAACATTTTTGTTTCAATTGTAAATAAAAGTTTGTAGTTTTTCCCATCAGTTTTCCTACTTTTATTGTTTTAGAGCTGTGACGGGCCTTCCCAATCTGCCGGCCTGTCATGTTCTGCTCCCTTTTGTTTTTAGGTGCTGAGAGTGGGCGGGGAGGTGAGTTGGGAGGGTAGTCTGTACCTGGCCAACTGGGCGTGGCCTCCAGAAGGCATAAAGGCCGGCCCTTCTGGGAGTCTCACTAGGCTCGTTCGAGATGAACTGCGCCTCGCCTGTAAAGTGGACGAGAGCAGGCGGGGGCAGCGGGGGGCGGTGACAAAAAGCTGCGGTAAAGTCGGACAGTTTCCAGCCGATTCCAGCCGCCTTCAGGCTGAACAGGAAGTGATGAAAACACTGTGGTGCGATTCCGATTTAATAAAATATAATCAGACCCTCATACCAGCTGGTACACAGTCTCCAGTTGTTTTAATTATGACAGAGTAGCTGGCAAAGTGCTCTACATGCGATCTGTTGCTGATTGTAATTAACAACAGACTGGAGATGATCCGTGATCTGAACGGATTTAGTCTCTCTGACTTCTAAACTTAACTATCAGCCTCACAACATGTGTTATGTACAGAATAAGTCTTTAAATCAGACAAATAGCAATTAAAATCCTTCCGATTCAAAAACAGTAAAAAGTTTATATAAAACGTCATCATGTTGTAAACCAATCAGGTGTTAAATCAGCTGAAAAGCCGGCGTTTCCCAGCATGCTCTGGGTCCGCCTGGCTCTTGCAGTCGGTGAAAAGCAACTGCGCCGCCTGCGTCTCAGAACTGCGGCCGCCTTGCTCTCGTGAGATTTCCGTTGCCCACGTGTGCATGACGTCAGAGCAAGTCGGGATCAAGTCGGACACAAATCTAACCGGCATGCAACGGGCGCCGATCGCCGGTGATCGATTCTGCGCAGACCTGGCTCATCTCGAACGAGCCTACTGTCTTTCAGCTGGTCCTACCGGAGCATCCACCATTTTGTTCTTTGTTTGGTTTGGTGCACCTAACAACACATTTCACTTCATTCATTCACTCATCCATACATGGCAAACACGACTGATGTCCTCTATACTTACACACCCCACTGTTACATTTATGTTGGGTTAAGTTATGTTATGAGGGTATTTAGTTGAATAAACTAATTTTTGGTTACGTTAACTTATCTGTGTGAGACCTCCCTTTTTGTTGCTGGCTTTGAGCCAGGCGGTAACAGAGCAGACAAATTCTAATATCAATATAGTAAGTCCATTGCAACTGAAACACATTGCACAGGTCTTCAAGTAAGGTATGCTTTATTTTGGACTTGCTTTCATCAGGTTGGTACATCAGGCAGCATGTGATTTCATTATGTATAGTCCATTAATGCACATGATCCTTTATTTCCCATATGTTCATTTTAAAAAGATGATTGTTATTTTGGTATATCTGAAAACCTGAAACAGGCTTAGACCCCACCCTAAAAGCAAAAAGTTATTTTTTTAAGGAACACTTGGCAAAAATATTTTTATATATAATATACTTTATATAAAAGATATTGGAGATACAAAGATTATATGTAGGTTATAGATAGTCTAAATATGTAATCTAGGCTGTGCATTAGTTGTAAGTCAACAGCTTGAATGAATTAAAGTTTAAATGGGCAACGCAAACAATTATTCTGCATGTTCTAAAACTCAACCTTTTCAGTGTTGGGATTTGAATGGTTGATCTTGTGGACATGTCTTCCTGCTCTAAAAATGCACAAAACTAACTTTTAATAAAAAATGTTATATTCTATGGGGCGCCGTTTGTAAAGCAGCTCGTGCTGAAAATAACAGCAACATTTGTCACATTAGCTTTAAATAATGTTTTAAATAAACTGGTATGAATTTTGAGGGTCACTTTCTTGCACATTTACAACAATATTTGTCAACCTTGGAAATATTTTAAATAGTTAAATCCAAATATTAAATGTTACACCTAAATGTTAAAGTTAAATCTATATGCTAAATCTAAATCTAAATGTTAAATCTAAATCTAAATGTTAAATCTAATGTTAAATCTAAATCTAAATCTAAATGTTAAATCTAAATATTAAATCTAAATCTAAATCTAAATGTTAAATCTAAATATTAGATCTAAATCTAAATGTTAAATCTAAATCTAATTCAAATGTTAAATCTAAATATTAAATCTAAATCTAAATGTTAAATCTAAATCTAAATGTTAAATCTAAATCTAAATGTTAAATCTAAATCTAAATCTAAATGTTAAATCTAAATGTTTCGGGTGAAACTAAATATTTAGCTAATATGCAAATTAATGTCGGTAACGGAAGTACCAAAATAAAAGCTCGAGGAGGTCAGTGTTGTTTATAGTGTCAAATAACGAATAAAATCCTTCATCGGGAGATATGGACTCTTGAACTGGATAACCGTGAAAATAACTACCTAAAATAAAAACACAGTTGGGGAAAACTGTATTTGAGAGTACTTGAGTTTTTAGTGTCACTTTTATGAATGGTGTGGGAATTATAGCCACTATAGCCAGCCACGGGGGGCTCACTTTGAATGGTCTGTCACGTTCGCTTGCATTAAGGTCAGCAAGAGCCTATCCCGCCCCGCCCCCGACAAGGTACGGTACTGTTGGCCATGGTCACCCTGCGTAATGTCCAACGAATCAGCGTTAGCCGAGAACATCGGCAGAGCCGTCCTGGTGGCTGAAACAAACTTATTCAACAGCGACAGCAACAGCCTCAGGGCCACACGCAGGCCACCTCGGTAAGTATGTTTTCCAAATCACGGAGCTAGCAATGTTGTCAAGGCTAACTTAACTAAACTAGCTAACGGTAGATAGCCAGTAGAGATTTGCTACTACCTTGACAACAAGACAATGCTAGCTCCGTGATTTGGAAAACATGCTTACCGAGGTGGCCTGCGGTGGCCTGAGGCTGTCGCTGTCGCTGTTGAATAAGTTGTTCAGCCACCGGGACGCCTCTGCCGATGTTCTCGGCTAACGCTGATTCGTTGGACATTTCGCAGTGTCTTGTCAGTGCCTTGTCGGGGCGGCGGGGATAGGCTCTTGCAGTGACGTTAATGCAAGCGAACGTGACAGACCAGTCAAAGTGAGCCCCCCCGTGGCTGGCATAGTGGCTATAATTCCCACACCATCAAAAAGTGACACTAAAAACTCAAAGTACTCTTCAAATACAGTTTTCCCCAACTGTGTTTATTATTTAGGTAGTTTTTCACGGTATCAGTTCAAGAGTCCATATCTCCCGATGAGAGGATTTTTATTCGTATTTGACCACTATAAACATACACTGACCTCCTCGAGCTTTTATTTTGGTACTTCCGGTTACCGACATTAATTTGCATATTAGCTAAATATTTAGTTTCACCCGAAACATTTAGATTTAACATTTAGATTTAGATTTAGATTTAACATTAGATTTAGATTTAACATTTAGATTTAGATTTAATATTTAGATTTAACATTTAGATTTAGATTTAGATTTAACATTTAGATTTAGATTTAACATTTAGATTTAGATTTAATATTAGATTTAACATTTAGATTTAGATTTAGATTTAACATTTAGATTTAGATTTAATATTTAGATTTAACATTTAGATTTAGATTTAACATTTAGATTTAGATTTAATATTTAGATTTAACATTAGATTTAGATTTAGATTTAACATTTAGATTTAGTTTAATATTTAGATTAACTTTTAGATTTAGATTTAGATTTAACATTAGATTTAGATTTAATATTTAGATTAACATTTAGATTTAGATTAGATTTAACATTTAGATTTAGATTTAACATTTAGATTTAGATTAGCATATAGATTTAACATTTAACATTTAGGTGTAACATTTAATATTGGATTTAACTATTTAAAATATTTCCAAGTTGACAAATTTTGTTGTAAATGTGCAAGAAGTGACCCTCAAAATTTCATACCAGTTATTTAAACATTATTAAAGCTAAATGTGACAAAATGTTGCTGTTATTTTCAGCACGAGCGCTTTACAAACGGCGCCCCATAATATTCCAGTGATTAAAGACTTCAAAATACCAGAGGACTGAAACAGGGATGCCTTAAAATTTAGTTTTCTCCTCGTTTCGCCCTTTGTCAGGTTCCCAGGCTATAATGTTATACGTAACATTGCCTAATTGTTCTCTGCAAAAACGTTGAAGCCGAGTCGGCCATGACTCGAACCTACAGTCCTCTAATCCGTAATCAGATGCGTCCACCTCGTCTGGTGGACGCATCCGACCAGCATCATGGGAGTCATTTAAATGAACTGTCTAATCAGCTCTCTTTCTAATTGGCTCCGTATCTGTCAGTAAGAAAGGCAAATTTAAAACCTCATGTTTATCTGAGCACCTATCTGAAGATTAGCCTAATGATAGGCCAACATCTTAGAGACTATTAAAAAAGTTAGACACATGATGACAAGTTCAAAAAGCGCCATCTATCCATCCATCATCATCATCATCATCATCATCACCATCATCATCATCATCATCATCATCATCATATGCAGTTAGGCTACTTCAGCATATCAAGTAGCCAACGTCACAGGGGGGGGGGAAGGATGATACTGTACCGAGACTCCCACACACACACACACACACACACCACACACACACACACACACACACACACACACAGCTTGATGCTGTAATAATAAAGGCTTTGCTAAAAAAAAGTCCACCACAGTAAACAATGACTAAAGATAAAAATAGCACGAGCCTCAAATGACGACTCTAATTACGTCCCGTAAAGATAGCCACCATCATTTTTACCTGGCTTGTCCTAGCAGTCATTTATCATCATTGGTAAGCTATTTCTAAAGTTTTGCCAAAAAAACAATAGCTGTACTCACTCAAGCTTCATGTAGGAAGCATAGTTCAGAGTTTGTGGCGCTTACATAACACTTACAATAAAGTAAAAAAAAAAAAAAGTCAATAAATTTACCAATAAAGGCTCGTTCGAGATGAACTGCGCCTCGCCGGTAAAGTGAACGAGAGCAGGCGGCAGCAGCGGGGGGCGGGGACAAATATCCGCAGTCAAGTCGGACATGTTTTCCGTCAGCCTTCAAAGCATATAAAGGAAGTCACAAACATGTTTACATCCTGTTTGATCATCAGTAGGCTACCTGTAGTTGGTAGAAATGGTTGATGAAATCGCAGATGTGTTTTTGATGGCTGAGGAAATTCAGTATGAAGAGATGCCCATTTTTATCCAAGAAGATCAACTTCAACAGAGAAGGTGATTTAAGGCTGAATATTTCAAAGAACAGTGCACACGTGGCCACAGTTAATTTGACCTAACTTTTATGATCGCATTTAACATTTTTGATGATGCTCCTAAATTATCAAGTAAGTTTAGAAATGTCCATACATTCTTTGAAAATTAAAACATTCATAAAAATGAATTAATAGTAGAGGAGTATATATAATATACAAAGTTTATTTTCACGCTGTTTAAGAGAGGGTTCAATTATTATTTCATATAAATTATTGACTACATCGTTATCATTTGTTAATGATAATGATAATGTTAATTAACCATGTTAATGAAATAACTGCCCCAGGAAGCACAATGCGTTTTTTTATAATTCTGTATAAAATCAGCTTGATTATTCTTCTCCTAGGTTGTTTCCAAAAATACCACATTTTGTTGAGGAAGTCGTACCTTTGTAAAATGTGACTGACTTTAGAAGTCATTTCATACTGTCAAGAGAACAAGTAGAGGTAAGTAGAGGTAGATTATCTAAATCATTTTAGTACGCTATTATCACTGATGTTTGTAGCCTACGTCAATTTGATCATTCGTTCTTCTTTGCTACAGGATGTTACGATGATGTTGGGACCATTCTATACTTGTAAACAGACAGCATACCAAGTTGCCTGGAACCTACGCTGTTCTTGCCTGCCTGTGGACTGCCTGTGGCAATCAGGAGTCGTATAGGGGTGTTGCAGAGTGATTCAACATTTCGAAATCCACCATGTCAACCCATCTCCATCACTTCTGTTCCCTGGTCAACACACATCTGTCACATCACACAGGGGAAGCACTTAACACATCGCAATTACATTTTCAAACAGCCGGCTTTCCAAATACATCCTTGATGGATGTCACATTCCCATTGTCAAACCATTTTGCAACAACCCCATGGCCTTTTATAACAGGAAACAGTTTTACTCCATCATTCTCACCGGATTCTGTGACAGCAAGCGCCGCTTTTGTCATGTCAATGTAGGTCACCCTGGAAGTTGGCATGATGTAAGAGCATTTCAATACACTGATGTAGCACCTTACTGTTTGTCAAAGGCGCTTTAACACAAAGCTCAGTGCAGCCTGTGTGGCTATTGAGCATGCATATGGCATCTTAAAGTCAAAGTTCAGGAGGCTCAAGTGTCTGCACGTGAAGGAATTGGCAAACATCCGTCACAACACGTTGCATTCTACACATTTGTTTAGATTCTGGTGACCGGGTTAATGAAGATGAGCAGGGTCTTCTTCAACAGGACATTGAGGAGCCACACCCACCACAGCCCAACAACCATGATGCCTCTCATTACAGAGACATGATTTCTGCCCACCTATAAGGATAAGATACACTTTAGTTTGCAGTCACAACTTATTTTTAGTGATTCTTTCAGCAACCTAATCATTTCTTGTTCCTGCTTTCCAATTTCTTTCAGTTGGTTAAGACTTGACCCATGCAGTTCTCTTTTCATGTGGCCTCCTTTTTTTCTCTTAGGCGTCTCCACCTTGTCACTTCTGGCCTTACCAGTGACACCAACGCGGCCGTCCTTCTGTCAGCCTGGGACCGGTATGTCTCATGGCATGATGTGGTGCTCTTTTTCTCTGTGGTACGTTTTGTAGTGGGGATGGCAGTTGAGGGACCAGGCTGGTGATCTTCACTGTCGAATGGATGAATAACTTCTGAGAGAGTCTCACTGGGGAAGAGTGGTGTGGAAATAATGGTGCCGGGTGGTGCACTCCCCACCCCGGAGCCACCAAATATTTCATCCATTTACTGTAAGAAAGGACAGAGTTTTAGTTTTAGTTCAAATCAAGACAGCCATAAATAGGTATTTTAACATTCCTTGCTGTGATAATTCCCCCCGCCCCCCTTCCAGAGTGTGCGGATGAAGCCCCATAGCCATGGGTGGAAAATACTGAGAATGAATTATGAAAGACTGATAACTTTTCAGAAAGTCCCTATAACATTTAAGATGTACATAAAGAGCAGGCACTTAACAGGTAATTTTTCCAGCTGATTTTGCCCTCTCCTGTTGCTGGAGATCTGTCCTTAGCTCTTTTGTAAGTGGTAAGCAAGTTACCAAGTTTCTTCCTTATTTCATCCAGTGTGAATGTGTATCTTCTGCGAAGGCAGGTTCCAGTTTTTTGTAAAAGGCTGTTTTGTTGATTTGTATGTGGGTGTATTGTCTGGTCAGCACCAGTAGCAGTAATGTAGTTCTGTGTGTGAATTCTGTACAAACATTGCAGTGTTGTTAAAAGTATTGACATTATAATGTAATCTTAGATTACAAACAAACTCACTGTACCTGTCTGGGATTCTGGCTATGCGGATGAAAATGGATGGAAGTTGTCTGAAGAGGATGACTGCCGTGGTTGGTTGGTTTCAGGTGTAGGACTCGGTGTGACGGTTGCTGGATGTGTAGGGACTGGAGTTTTGGATAGGGGGAACTATAGGCTGGGGAGTAGGAGTAGATGTAGGGCCCAGGGTCAATAGAGATTGAGGAGTGGGTAAGACAGGAGGTTGGGTCACAACCCTTGCTATTTGTGGAGAAAGAGAGCGATAACATTGAAAAGAATGGTCATCATGCATTTTCACATTCATGTTTGGCATAGTAAAATAAAGAGAATGTACCTTGATTGTTTTCTGTAGCTCTAATCTGCTCCAGTATGTCACTGGCATATCTGCTGTCTGAAAACATACAGATAAATCATTTCAATAACTACCACCCACATGTATAATGGGACTAAGGTTACTAATGTTTCTTTTTTTTTTACTCTGCTTTCAGTTATTTCTCTGCTCACTCTAAGCATGATAGCACCCTGGCTATCCCTCACGGTGACGCAGATTTTGTCCCCGATTGTTTGTGATCTAAACCAAGTTCTGCAGGTGCCTTTTAAACCCACCTAGTTGTCTGAAGAGACATCTTCACACACGTGCTCTATTGTGTGGGAACCCCATTTTAATTTCCAACCGGTTGTGCCTATCTGAGTAGTAATTGCATAATGTTTTGACAGTTCTACTGATGATGTTGTTACTACAATTGTCAAATAAAACAATACATTTATTGAAACTGAACTTTGACTCTGTGTGAGTAATTTGTTTTTTGCAGTTGTTATGTGATATGTAGACACAATAACGGTTACACAAATTCCACAGTATTAATGAACTTAATACACACCTAAGATGTGGTTTGTGTTTGTATGTTATTCTCACAAACCCAACAGAAAAACAAACTTTGTATGAGTTAATTTATTATTTTGGTTAGTTTTAATGCCATTGTTTTCCCTGTGTTGTGACTCTCAGGTGCCTGTGTTCTGAGGTTCACGCAGGATTCTCTTCTGTCTGGTTTATTATTGGAGTCAGCTGATAAACATATCAACATACCATACCAGAGCACCACCTCTACATAATGGGACAGCCGGCCTGCGCATTTACTGTAGGCTCGTTCGAGATGAACTGCGCCTCGCCTGTAAAGTGGACGAGAGCAGGCGGTAGCAGCGGGGGGCGGGGACAGAAAGCTGCGGTAAAGTCGGACAGTTTCCAGCCGATTCCAGCCGCCTTCAGGCTGGACAGGAAGTGATGAAAACACTGTGGTGCGATTCCGATTTAATAAAATATAATCAGACCCTCATACCAGCTGGTACACAGTCTCCAGTTGTTTTAGTTATGACAGAGTAGCTGGCAAAGTGCTCTACATGCGATCTGTTGCTGATTTTAATGAACAACAGACTGGAGATGATCCGTGATCTGAACGGATTTAGTCTCTTTGACTTCTAAACTTAACTATCAGTCACACAACATGTGTTCTGGACAGAATAAGTCTTAAATCAGACAAATAGCAATTAAAATCGCTCCGATTCAAAAACAATAAAAAGTTTATATAAAACGTCATCATGTTGTAAACCAATCAGGTGTTAAATCAGCTGAGAAGCCGGCGTTTCCCAGCATGCTCTAGGTCCGCCTGGGTCCGCCTGGCTCTTGCAGTCGGTGAAAAGCAACTGCGCCGCCTGCGTCTCAGAACTGCGGCCGCCTTGCTCTCGTGAGATTTCCGTTGCCCACGTGTGCATGACGTCAGAGCAAGTCGGGATCAAGTCGGACACAAATCTAACCGGCATGCAACGGGCGCCGATCGCCGGTGATCGATTCTGCGCAGACCTGGCTCATCTCGAACGAGCCTATTATATAGCCTGGAGCAGGCACGGCGTCATGGGTGGGCCTGACGGGCCTAGGCCCACCCACTTTTCAACAGGCCCACCCACAAATTTTCATTAAAAAAAAAAAGAATATAATAGGCTATATTTAATTATAAAGAATTATTAAAAAGTGTCAAATTATCTCATAATTTGTGCTGAATTAGTCTAAATCTTAAGTAGTTTTTAACTTAATTTAAAAAAAAAAGTTGTTTGTCTATTAAGTGACATCGATCTGCGCAACATTTCCAACGCGCTAGACTGCCAGTTTAGCCAGTGACACCTACGGCCTCATGGCATCTGCAGCAGTCCTGATGTCTCCTAGCCTTCATACAAATGACACCAGCTGGTCAATGAGGACATTTTCCCAAATATCCATGCTTTCCTAAAAGCTCTGATAACACTGCCGATGACTTCCTGTACAGTTGAACGCGTCTTTTCCAGTGTCAATCGGATTAAAACACCAAACAGGAGCACCATGCTTACGTCTCGCCTTATGTCTCTGTGTCTGTTGACATACGAGAGCTTACAGTATTTCTTGACTTCGATGATATCATCTACATTTTAAAGAGCAAACCCCGCCGAGTACTGCTGTGATTTGTGTCAGTGTGTGTGTGTGTGTGCGAGGCGACCTAAAAACATGCGATGAATCCGTAGGCTACATGTTGAAAGTTAGTAACATAGCAGAGAGAAAAAGAGGAAATGAGTCGTTCCCTGTTCGCTTCTTCTAGGCCTTTTTAGCGAGTTTAATTGTTTACCACGAGGGGATAAGAGTATGTGAAGGCTACTCTGTCTGTATTGAGATATATTAAAATAATCGATTCATAACCCGTTACAAATCTACAGGCGCATTTCTATTTCTATATCAGCTTGTTACTGTTCTTTTTCCCTCCTGGGCTCCCCTTGTTATCAGCGCTGTGTCTGTTGTTAATGTGATTTATTTCCTTTTGTTAAATAATGGTTATAACATGAATCACACTAAAGTAACAGTTTGTCTCTTTCGGAAATAACTTGAGTTTTACACGACAGATGACGTCAATGAACCAGTTCTGTGCCCGAGTTATGAATGAAAACTGTCGGGAGGTGTTGTTGATCTGTAGTGTTGAAAACATAAAAACAATTAAACAGAATTGTGAAATATTCGGCCTCCTGTTATACGAGCAGAACTAAATTATGTTTTGGGGAAATATTAAATGCCCGACCACTGTTCCAGTCTTAGGTCTATGGAGCTTTGCGTAACAGCGCAGCCAGGTATGGTGCGTAATGGAGATTCCAAAGCGCTCCTCTCTGGGCAGAACCTTTGAGAGCGGTCGCGGATGGGGTCGACCTATACAACCAAACGTTTGTACAATGTTTTTTTACAACATATTTAAAGAGCATCAAGCTATTGAAATCTCTATTATGTTAGCACATATAATATAACAGTATAGTAGTCATTTGTATTAGGTTAAACAGTGATTTGATATCATGTTTTAATTTAAGGCCCACCCAAAATTGGTCTGGCCCATCCAAAACTGAAATCCTGGCGCCGTGCCTGGCCTGGAGTGTGCCAAAGTATGGAGAAGGTCTCTAAAGTCAACTCCACTGAGCATGTGTTCATGTTGGCACTAGAGGGCGCTACTGGTTTATTCCAAATTTACTCTTACGTTATTGAAGTAGAGACTTTTGCAACGGTTCTTTGTTGCATTAAATGCGCTGGACGATTTTCTGTAGCCTGTTATTAAATGTATTTATTGGCCTATTTTAGATAAAATTATTAGTTTTGCTTCGGAAGTTTCACACACAGGCCTATGCACACAAACTTGCACACCTCCTGGTCTCATTTCAAAGGTCAGAGGCACAGTTTTTGCAGGGGATGCTGGTGTGGAAGGGTTGATCTACTAATCGCAGGTATTGTGGCTGGAATAGGAAGCAGGGGCCACAGAGAAGTAATCGATCCGATCTATCTATTTTCTATTATAACGATTTAACTATTTCGTTGCTTAAAACATAACTTACTGTAAATATCTGTTGAGGCAGCTTTTTTGGAAGTATGTACATGGAGTGAAAGCCCTGCAGTTTCTTTCGTGATTTTATCCATCAGCGGCATCGTGCGCATGGGTGCACCTCACTGACCCACAGTCGTCTCATCTCTGCCGGATCATGTGGATTATTTGGGCGTTTATTCTGGCAGCGGCGGGTCCTGATAGGAGCTGGGGATGTCAGCTGCCCCGCGACTGGAGACCGCAGACAGAAGCGTGCCGTGCCGAGCTAGCGGAGATCATAGTCTTTGCCAAGGTGTTGGCACTGCACAAGGAGTCGTACAATGTGTATAACGACCTGCCGTCCGACACCGAGCTGCTTTTCTCTGCAGAGATTGAGCTGCTGTGCGACCAGGCGTGGGGCAGCATGCTGGAGGTCCCAGCCGGCTCCAGGTTCAATGTCACCGGTCTGGGCTACTTCACCTGCTTCTCCTACAGTGTCACCAAAAACAACAACTACTACTTTTTTCTAAGGTGAGAAGACAGGGTGTCCCTTAATGGCCAGTCATGAAAAAGATTTCTCACAGATGCATTTAGTTGTATTGTAGAATGAGTAGAGAGACTTTATGCAATATATTTTGGCCTACATAAAGTAAACCTTTTTATGATTCATTTCCAAACAAATAAACCTGTTTAGTTAGGGAACGCTTTATCACATATATGTATGCACTCTGGTTAAGGTTTCTGAAAATTAATATTTGTCATAGGCTGAAAATATTTGTAAAAAGATTGTCAATGTGACTGTTGCTCAGAGAGGACATGCAATACCCACTTCAACCCTCTTTTTTCATTTGTGTGTCTTTTATTTTCTGTTTAAGCTCAAAAATAAAGCCTGAACAATGTCTTTGGATGCTTAAAAAGAAGGCCTCAGCTTTGGCAAGTTTTGGTAAAACAGATTATAAACTCAAACTCAGCCAGCAAAGATGACAGGACTGCCTCCTTTTTATTTGGAAGTGATTTTATATCCATGAATGATCAAACGTAATGATTTGATATTAACCGATTGTGAAAGAAAACTGCATAGCCTACTATATTTTAATCTCTGTAAACGTGTGAAACAATGGGGTAAGTAATTTTATGCATGTGGTGTAAAGTCTCTCCGGAAAACATGAGATATCCAGTTAGTATAGTTGATTCAACTTATCCATCCAATCATATTTCTCATTTCTTTTAAGAAATTACATTGCAAAACAATGTTGGGGCATTGTTGCCGTTATTCACTAGGGACAGTAACCGTTGAAAGGATACATAAAATAGAAGGGGTCAGAGGGGGAATGCCACTGAATTGAACACTAGTCCTCCAGTACATCTCTTAGTAATGTATTTTCTAAGTATGAAAAAGTATAAAATCCATAGATTTAACCTCACCTCCAAATGGCCTGTCTCTACAATGAAAACCAGAAAGTCTACAGATCAGTGCACAGAGCTCTTACAAAAAGAATTAAGGACTCTCAGAGGATTCAATCAATTGTTGGCCAATGAGGAAACAGTCAGCAGTCAACAGCAGAGGATTGGCCCTACCCACACATATTCTCTTTTGATTAGTATCTGTCCATGTGGTACAATATTGATTTCAGGTTAATAACATATTTAATAACCTGCCAAACGTTCCACTTAGATTTAAAAAAAGTATGAGGCACGCTAATTCTTAAATGTCTGTGTTGGACAGAAACAACACTGTTACTCAGGAAACGTCTATGCATTCCAGCCAGTATAATTACAGAGCCAGGCAATTCCCAACAGCTTGAAGGTAAACCCGGTTGATATAGGACCACCTTTTGTCTTGCTGAAACACACAAGTTTGCTGCTCAATCAAGGGAACGTGTGCTGACAGGCCTTACTGATATATTTTGTCTCATGCAGATCAGCAGTTAGATATTCAGAGGGGGCACTGAAAAGCATTCCTGAAGTTTAAAGTGTGGCTGTCCCACATGAGGGTCTGCAGCAGGGCCAGCTACTATAGTATTCTTTATAGCATATGTTATGCATCATATGCACAAAATCCCACTCACATTGTGTCATTGTGTATGTCTGATGATGGCTAAAAGACTGAAAAAGATGATTTCACTGGTTTTAGTTCATTACACCTCCAGGGATGACGTTGCTGCCCAATTTTGCGATGGCAAAACATCCAGACCTTATCCCCCTAATAAGCCTGGCGACCACCATCGGAAACTCCCTGAAGCTAAAGTTGCAACAGAGTTGCATTTAAATACAGACCTGATGATAATTAAGAAGCAATGATTGCTCCAGTAAACCAAAGCAGAGATTTTTATGTCAGTGTTCCCCAAGGATATAATGGAGGGATCAACTCCCCAAGAACGCTCATGCACATTTTCCTTTGCAGCATACTTTAGCCCACAAAGCACTCGCTATCAGTCCACCATATGGACCAAAGTATGGTGCTGGATTGGTAGCTGGAGAGGTGCCATTTCACCTCCTGGGCACTGCCAAGGTGCTCTTGATTAAGGCACCAAACCCCCAATGGGGCTCCTACCCATCTACAGCTGCAGTCCCCTCACTCTGACATCTCTCCATGGGTGCACATATAGGTATTGAGCATGTGTGTGTATTTCAGCCTTGTGTGTGATGTGTGTTCTAACAAAAGAGTCAAAACATTGTAATTTCCCTTGCGGGAAATAAAACATAGTTCAGAAGGGTAATACATAATGTCCAACTTGTCGTTTTGGCATAATTAGTGGGCTTTATAGTGCTGCTAGGTGTTTTTTGTTACCTTTGGGATGAGCCAGGCTAGCTGTTTACCCTGTTTCCAGTCTTTATGATAAGCTAAAGGTATGCTGGTTTTTGCTTCATATTCACAAAATCAAATAAGATTTCCTAAACTGTCTGAACTTTTCCTTAAATCTTTTAGTAAGCTACTGGTATTAAACCTCGTATAGATGTATCACTATTCAGAGTAAATGTCAAGTTTCATGAAAATTGAAATGAGCTCCATGGCATTCTCGCAAATGTTCGACTCCCCGTCATAAACCTAAAACAGACCTGCATAGACTTTCAAAGGAGTGTTGTTGTGGCAGCTCTGAGCCCCAGACACTGTATGAGCAAGCCAAAACTAAAAAGTTCTCATCGCAGTCTCCAGTGGATGTCTATTTCCTGTTATAGAAGAACAACACTTATCTCAGACCAAAATAGTCTTTCCAATCCATCATGAGCATAATCTCCCAGGACAGGACAAATCCGAGCCTAGCATGGAGAACCAAGGATGTCCCTCAGGACCTTTAAATAAAACAGATTGACAGTTCTGCTTGAGCCATTAGTTCACTGTAAAGAAATGATACCTACTACTTCTACTACAAGGTTTTTAATGTGTTGATGTGCATTTGTGCTTCAGTGTAACATATACAAAAAATGTATTACATTTTCACAATACATTATGCAAAGGGGATTTATGTCACTATTGCTGTACTCAGTTTATTATTGTGTTCTGTTTAGTTATGTTTCCATCATTCAAGACGAGTTCTTTTGACCCACACTCCTTCTGACCTCCTGGTCACTGGTCCCCCCCCCCCCCCACAGACACACACAGACACACACACACACACACACACACACACACACACACACACACACACACACACACACACACACACGTCACTGATAAGGATAACCACACTTTTGAAGTCCCTTGAGGGATACAAGATGGAATCCAGATGTATGGGAACACACTGCTTCAAGACTTCCTTTCCTCACACACTTCACATTGCAGGAGAAGATATGAAACATGCACAGTAAATCCATTTGGCTTGTAGTTTGCTGGCTTGACTGATCCAGATAATGCTTGAATTTGCGTAAGACCAGGCTCTGCACACAACTTTCTTTTTTGATTAAATTAAATTAAATTAAATTTAAAATCCTGATGACATGAATAATAAGTATTGCATATTCTTGTTGTTTTATGACTTCTGGTTGTGTGCATCTGCTTCTGTTTTTACACATGCACAGTTATACGTTCATTTTTTGTGTATAAATACAATCGTTTCCTTTTCTACCATGCAGGATGGATGAGAACTACAACATTATCCCTCATGGAGTGAACTTCCAGGAGCCCATCTTCCCCGACACTGTAGACAACCACCGCATGTTTGCCAGCCTTTTCCAATTTGCCAACTGCACGTCTGAAGCCCAGGTTCACAGCTACACCCCGGAGTGGGAGGCTCAGGAGGACAGCCGGGTACGTAGTCAATCAGAACCACCATCCTTTCATGGTCCCTAGTGTTGTTTGTCTCTTTTGAAGTGCCTTTCTCACACTCAGTTAATGATATGTTGATTATGTATATTTACAATGGCTACACAAATGGTTTGGGAAAAAGAGTGGAGTGAGCCACAATAGCCCAAAGTACTGTGGTGCACACATAAAATGATTCAATACTACATCCTGTTGTTTTCAAAGGAATACAAAAAAGAAACTGGCAAGTGAGATATGTTCTTAGTGCATGGGGAACAAAACACATTGGCAAATGCTAACACCTGGTGCTCCCTGAGTGTAGGTTTCTTAAATCCTGTCCCAGAACCCATGTGTCAGTATATGAATGGTTTACAGTCAATCACCACTGCTTTATCCCCTTTAATGAATCTAAACATTTGGCCTAATCCACCTGATTTAGGTCAGTCTTCTTCTGTTTCCAATCATTTGCTGACTACTCATGAAAGCCCAAATCCACCAGTTCAATCAGGAGAGACTTTGTTGCAGACATGCAAAACTTTATTAGTAAGCTACATATCAACAATATGAAATGAAGAACAATATGAAGTGTACAAAGTCTTTGGAAATTACTTTATACTCCATCATACAAAATATGTTTTAAAGGGTTATGGAAACCCATACATACCCCCCAATGGACTCTAGACATTGGTGGTGAGGTTAAGGAGCACAAAGACCAGAAGAAAGGAGCCAACAGATCGGACAACCGGAAGACCCAGGGTGCCGTTTGCTAAGATGACTAGAGGAAGAAGGGGAGGAGGAGGGTCGCACTTTTTCTTAAATGACAACTGACAGCCGCAGAGGAGAGAACAGATTTTAAAGCAGGGATGTCACGCAATGATTGGCTTGTGAACACATGGCCAAAACTGATTGGTTTAACTGAAAGTAAAGCCTCAAAACAGCTGATCAGTTTAGGATATAAGGTATAAAGTTATCAAAGTCTCCCTGAATGAATTTACGCTCAGCTTCATAAGAGAATGAAAACATGGTTTGTATTTCCATTAACAGCAAACTTTTGGGTCAGGCCCGTTACTGTAATTACAACAACATTTAGATATAAATGCTGCTTTGTTACATCATTCTCATGATTAGATTTCTTCCCGGCTATATTAAAAAAGACTTTGTTTTGCAACTATTGTTTGGACAACTAACTTAAAATCACATCAGAACAGATCATGACATCACATAATCTCAAATTTAATCAGATGGTATGATGTCATTTTCAGATTTACAGTAATACCAAACAGTATCACAATAAAAACATTATTTTAAGCAGTTTCCCACAGTTTTATGGTTCTAACACTAATGCAGAAATATAAGCTTGGAGGGGCTGTGAACACTACCCTGACTTGATGGCTGGATACAAAGGAAGATTTCACCTTTAGTTAACGTGGTCCATCTATTTGTCTCAGACATGAAGCATGCCTCCTCTGAGAAAATAACACATAGAGAAGGCTTCGGGCTTGCTTAGTATATAACCCCTTTTGTTTTGGCCTTGTTACAGTTAGGTTAGCATGACATCAGAGTGGATACAATCCTGATGGGTACCTAGGGTGTGCCCCATGGATCCATTTTGGGGCCTATCAAAGACTGGGGATCTTGAGTTTGAAAGGCACCGGGGGGCTCTAACGAAAGCGCTATGTAACAAAGTTGCATTGTGGGAAATGTAGGAATCAGTGTTTTTGGAATTTGAACCATACTTTTCTGTTTTTGATTGACAAATTGTCTCAATGCCAGTGGTATGATTTTACAATATACCGAATTTCTGTATCAGCCATTAAGAAATAACAATATATATACACGGTTCTTAAGAATGACATTAGATTAGTAGTGCAAATATAACAAAATGTATGTTATTTTTGGGATATAGATGTATAGATGCATTTCATCCTTTCACACTCTTTAATATTCACATTAAGTGTCTTGAGTGTCTTGGCATCTGACATGATGGAATATTTACAAATATTTCAAACAAGATTGTTGTTAAATTGTGCCAAAAAACAAAACACAAACACTGCTTCTTCATGAGTTGTACAAAGCATTATGGAGATATTATTCATGGATATGCGACTGTGTCTGTTCATAAGCATTTTGATTCTTTTAAAACTTTAAATCTTATGTTTACGACTGGAGGTAATTCAAATACTCACTGCTGCACTTTTTATGATAAATAAGTTCAATGTGCCTTCCATTATTGAGAGACTTAATAACCATTCAATATTTATCTACAAAACCCTTGTTGGCCCTTGTGATGTCATATCTCATCTATGCTCTGACCCGTACTTAACCTGCCCTGATGATTGATTAATGCTTTTGAAACAAGACAAGCTGGTGTGAACCAAGCTGCAATGTAACCTAATGGGGCAATTGTGCAGCCTTAATTTTTTTCCTCTAAAAATTATTATTTATTACTCCTGACAGGCTTACATTGTTACTAAAAGTGTCTAACAACACTATCAATCTCAGGACGAGAGTGGAACGCAAGTTGAGAAAAAAAACCTGGCAGGTGATTGGATGTACCTTCTGTCTATCACGTTGGTCATGGTTGTTTTGAATGATTCGTCGCGGCCATCACACACACCTGAACCACGCCTGTAGCTGCCAGTAGCTCCTCACTGGTGTTGATTGGTTTGGTAAGCTGGAAGTTCAGACCCAGATTTGTGATCCTGTGATTCTAGCTGGATCGCGATGACCAGGTAGACATGATGAAAACTGATTAAACATGTTAAAGTGCCCTCTAGGGTGGCCTTCAAGTGGAGAAAACGTGATGAAAGGCTTTCTAGGGTGGTCTTAAAACTGAAAAAAACAGGATGCAAAAAAAACTTTCTGCACACCCTGGGCCCACTACATGCAGCTGTTCCCTTTTAATTCTTTTGCACGTGGCCCTCAGACAGCCTGAGCCCGCCACTGCCCGCTGCTTTACATAACTAGATTGTTCTGCTATTAAACTTCATCTTTTGCATTATAAGGTTTCATACCCCTTTTAAATCCCTTATGGGACATAAGTCAGAGCACATGGAAAAAATCCACGGATAATGTTGCAGAAAGTAATGCACTAACCAGTGATGTGGGCCGGCAGCCAGCAGCACATTTTTAACATTTCCTCAAAACCCTCAGCGGTTGTTTTCTGATGGCAGGGAATATACATCAGTGTTTCATGCTGGTCCCATGTGGAAGCATCAGGATCTATGGAGGAAATCCACACTCAGGCAGACAAGCATGCAGTCAGAGGCAGCTGGATCTAATTCTTTCACCTAGGAAAAGGTCTGGGCCTTTGGATCGTCTGTTGCAAGTTGACAGGCATGTTGAGTTTAACCTCTAGTTGGTGTCTCGCTGAAACTGGCAGAGCATGTTGTGTAACCAATTTTCTTCCCTCAGAGACACCTTGGTCCCTAGACCTAGAGCAACAGTGTGTGTTGTCTTTGGCTTTAATTTGGCTGGTAAATAAAGATCATACAGAACATGGCAACTTTTAAAGTGAATTTAATAAACTGGGGTATAACCTAAAAAAAGACTTAATAAATTCCTTGACCTTTTTCGCCTTCCCTTTTCTTTATTTTTAGGCTGCAAGCAGCCCAAAAAATGTTTTTTTATCTCGCTCATACATAAACAGTGAAATATGCTGAAAGACTTACTAGCTGTTGGCTCTACTTGTCAGCCAAAAGAGCATGCCAGAAGTGTTCTCTATGTGCAAAGGAAATCCAGTACCAAAAACATGTGCTATGTGATAAATGTAAAAAAAAAAGCTTACTTAATATGACACTAGTATTTAGTATGAGCAGTTATGGGATGAAACTCTGTATATGATTTCATTCAAAAGGCAGAGGGAGATGAAAATCTGTTGGGAATCTTGCAAAATATATGCTAATGCTGGCCTTTTTCATGCAAGTGACGTAAAGTATTGAATCAATATGTGAAAGTTCAGTATTCAAATGGGTCACAGTTATTCATGTTTGCCTGCAGTACACTTAATCACATGCTCCTCACGCTTTCCCTCATATTTCGTATGTATTTGATCTTCACAGTTGTTGTGCTCTGCGGTCCAGAAGGCTCTGTTTGAGGAAGAGGAGAAGGTCTGGACTCTATCCCAGAAGGTGCGCTCTCTGGAGAAAGCCAACAACCACCTGAGGGAAAAGGTGAAGACCATGAAACGTCTGCTACGCCAGGCCCAACGAGAAACAACAAAGGAGCAGCAGATCCTCAGCCTCAAACAGCTCTACGAGTCCAAGACGGCCCAAACTCACCCTGATCAGGACACTACCAAGGACCAGAGGAAGCAGCCACTAAAAAAAGCCCTCTCCAGGAAGCTAAAAAACTAGAGTACAAACAGTGGTGATCAATTTAGAGTAACACCATAGACTTTAATTGTAATCTCATTACATTTTCCACGTCTTCAACTTATTTACAGTAATAAGCTTACTTCAAAAGGAACAGACCAAGTTTCAAGAAACTTAATCTGCACAATTAAATTTGGCCATTTTGTTGGTCCAGTTTCATTTCCTGGTACAATTGAATTGGGCCGTTGAGACTATCACCTACAAAGAGAGCACATCTACTATTTACATCCTTATCCATAATATACTAAGTACTCTGTGTGTGTGTGTGTGTGAGCGTGTGTGTGTGCGTGTGCGTGTGCGTGTGTGTGTGCGTGTGTGTGTGTGAGATTGTGTCAAACTGCGTCTCAGATAAATGAGTTGAATAGTTTCACAGGAGTAAGAAATCTTCACACAAATCTCCTCAACTCTTATTTCACCCTAATAGTCCAATATGATATTTCTGTCTGAATAACTTCTGTCCCCCCACCCCAGCACAGATATTTTTAAAACATCGGAAAGAGCTCTGAGCAGGCGGATGCACTGTTGAACAATGTGAGGTCAATGTTAAAGCATTGAAAATTGAATATGTTGTTTCTTTCTGTGCTGGACACATTATGCATTGTATAAATATTAGAATTATTTCTTACATCATGAATACTATTGCCAAAATGCTCCAATCAACTATCTTTTAATGGTCCACACTTGGACAAGGTAATATGAACATGTCTCGTCTCTCTCATAATGCTCTGACTGTGTTTGTGAGCGTATACTTACAGAGAAGCAGCTGTGTCAAAGTTTAAAAAACTGCAAGACCTAACATTATGTCACATCATACTTTTCTACCTTTGCCTGCTTTTCATACTTGCGTAATTTATACCCAAGAAACTATCCCAAAATGTATGGTTCTTTAAATTCAGTGACTGTTTCCCAAGAGTGCCTTTTTCCCGCAAGCTCTTCCTTTATTGTTGTTGGGGTCCAGTGTTCATACACGTTGTGCTGAATGAAAGTGTATTTTTTGTATTTGAAAACAGAGTGCTGAGCACTCATTAAATCCAGCCAGTGAGCCTGGCGTGGTACAGGATTGGCTTTTTCTGTGTCAGAAATGAAAGTTTTCCATTTATTATAATTTCTGTATTTGCTTATATTATGATTTTGCTTCCTCTAAACTATAAACATATGATTTGCTTTGCCAATAGCATAATGTGTGTAACACATGTATTGTAGTTTTTTTCATAAATAAATGGACTTTTACAAAACATCCTATGTGGTCATTTTTAGTTGTCACAATTTTCATAATATGCAGTGATGTATATTTCTTTTTTGGGGGGAATTTGAAAGAAATTAACTAGATTATTAATTATTTAGTTCAATATATTGATTAATTAGATCCTCCTTGAGTCATCAACAACTACATCTACAAAGCATTTAACATATAAATCAAAGTTGTACAAGTAGCTTCCTGTGCTTAACCACAATCCCTACTGTGAGAAAAGGAATGAAAATCTTCAGTAGTTGCAATCTAGAAATGCAGATTGTAGTTTTGGTGTTCATGCTTGTATCTTCAATTTTAACTCATTGACTTTTCAAGACCTATTCAATTAAAGCAACAATTTGAACCAGATTTGTGGTTTAAGCGCAAACAACAGTAAAAAGAAAATTTTTCTCTTTTCATCCGCAACACACTTTAAAATCAATGTGCCAGGCCAAACACCAGAACAAAGTGACAAACTCAAGTAAAGTTTCTAACCCTAATTGTAATGCTTCCGACTTTCAATATATTCAAGCCAGACATGATAAATGCTTTTTGGCATGCACAACATGTTTAGTGCAAATAAATGAAAGCTTTAAAGTTTTAATTTCTCAAGCTGTTGTCCAGTTTTTGTTGTGGTGCACTTTTTGGGGGATCACAGGACCCTTTGAGACGTAAAATCATCGTGGCAAATTACATTTTCAACACAATTTCGAGGAGAGTTGAACAAAATTCCATAAGGTGGCGTCGCATAAAACCAAGGGAACGAGAGGCAGGGTTTGCATGGCAAGAGGAGAAACAAAAAAATGGACACTTTTCAAATATGTTTTACTATATGTCAGGAACTCTCGCAGTATCGTTCTGCAGTAAAGCTGGATGAGAAGCAGACATTTACAAGCTTTCACTCTTATGCGTCATTTGAACCGCTTCAGCAATGAAGTAGTTACTGTAGGTCTTTGAGAAGATGCACCTTCCCAGCATTTGTTTTTAGTGCTAAACCAAAGTTTATAAAGTTCCAATGTTGAATACCCAAAGGTAAAAAAGGTAGCACACACACAAATCATCAGGACAAAGCAATTTATTCTGGCCATGTCAAACAAAAATAAATTGTTGAAATTGAGATCAGTCCCAAAGAAAGAAAGTGTTGAAGAGAACAGCTCTTTTTATTGTCTCCTCGTTAACTCTTTGTTCTCCCTGTGAAACCTTTGCATCAAACTACCTTGCCTGCAGCCAACTGTCAAAATCCCATGGACCCGGGCCAAAGATGATATACACACACTGCTTTCTCAACATAAACCACCGTGCACAGCCAAGCTGCAAAACAGATGTCAGGCAATACACTGCACAGTGGTGGTCCCTTCCAGAGGACTTGCTATCTGTGGATATGGTTTATTTTATCTAGTCTGGTTTTATGTTTTCAAATGTTGTTACTTTCTCGGGCTGCTCTGGTTTCAATTTTTCTTTTTTTGTATTGATAAACCCAGAGCATCTGACTGGTCAATACAGTAGGCTATGTGTCCCCCCCCCTCCCCTTTTAGGTTAAATTATTCTGTCTGTCATTCATCGCTCCACATTAAGAAATCCACCAGAGAGGTTTCTAACTTAAAGCTCTCTGACCTGTCATTGGCTCCATTATTTCTGGAGCTAATAACTTGAATCTGCACTTGGAGAGCCGGTGTTTTTTTTTAAGAAAAGAACATCAGCTCTTTGTGTTTTAAATTAGTCAACCCTGTTACATTAAACTTTACAGCCATGCAAGTGGTGGTGCTTTGAGCTAAATACTAACATAGCAAAGAGTTTATGATTCTGCTTCTATCTTTTTTCCAATTATCAATGTTAAATAGTTTTTTTGAAATGTTTGTGCAGATTGTAAGGCAATATATCTAACACAGAATAGACCAAAGTGATGGATACAAAAGGGAGACATTGACAACACCAGAATCTGCTATTCGTGTCAAACTTTCTAGGATATTTGATGTTATGTTGCACCCAAGTGCAAGTCAGCTGAACCTTTGGTCTTTTTCAGTTTGCACCTTCCTCACAACTCTGTCCTTCAGTTTTGAGTGAACATTACCCTGCACCTCTGTGAATGTGGATTCAATTTGAGTGGAAACGCTCCTCCATCATCTCTTCACACTTGACCAGCCGTATACTCTGGCAAAGAGGAGGTCATTTTTCATTGTTGCCTGTCCACGTCGGTTTCAATAAGGATGACGGATGTGTGTGTGTGTGTTTGTGTGTGTGTGTGTGTGTGTGTGTGTGTGTGTGTGTGTGTGTGTGTGTGTGTATGTTTGTGTGAGTGTGTGTGTGTGCCCTCAGCGGCCGCTACTGTTCCAGTCGAACTAAACTCACAATATCGTGCTTTTAGCCTCTGCACTGTAATCTCAATCTTGAGACATCAGAGAGGGAAAAGCGGAATTTTGTGGAGCCAAAAAGAGTAATGGTACACAAAAAGACCATGGCTCACACTTGAGAATTTGTATTTCATTGTTGTTTTTTCACTCTGGAAAACAATTTGTCATGTCTTCAGTTCCTGACTAAATATGACACAAACTTTAATTCAGGCTTGAAATCACCTCAGGAGTACTTAGTGTGTGTGAATTTAGTTAAATTATTCTGTCATAAAGGTAAACTGCTGTTTTTACCTTCACGAACAACCTACTTCTTCCCCTCCCTCATCCTCCTCTTCCCCTCCCCCCATTTCTTTCTTTCTTCCATCCTCCGTCTTTTACTTGTAATTATTACTTTCTTCGCCTGGGTTGCTGACGAAGTCCACAAGACTAGCAGGAGGAATTTGACCTCATGTGTTTGTTGTTAGCGCTGCCAAGCGGGTTTCTTTACATCTGATGGTTAGACTCTGGGACGTTAGGTTAATAGTTGCTGTATTTTCCACCCTGAATGTTTACAGCGGTTCTGACATTGTTCAACATTTGAGGCTTTTTTTTGATTAATTCTGGCCTGCATGTGAAGTATTTGCATAGTTTCCAGAGAAGAGTATCATACAGTGCGGTGACTGTTGTTCCACCAGTGAATCCACCAGTTGGTGATTTATGTTACTAGTTTGATAAAAACTGAGGTGTTGGATGCATCTCCGATGTGAATATACGTGAGTTGGTCAGTGCTACAGATCTGATCATTAGTTTTATAAGCTGAGTCAAAGTGGTTCATAGGTGGAGCTGACTGGGAGACCAGAAGAGTCTGAACATCTGTTTCAAAGACAGAAAGTCGGATGTGGCTGCCTTCTAGTCAATCAACATCCTCTTGAAAGCGACCAATGAGACCAGCTCATTCAGTGTCATGGATTTCTGTAACTTGTTCCATGTAGAGGGAGCAGCAAACTTAAAGGAGAAATGAACCTAGGGGTTAATAACGCATTTTCATTGAGTCGGCCATTCTCTGGGATATGTTTTCATGCTAATTGAATGTGACCAGTCTTAGCACAAACTGCTAATTAGCTTATAACTGTAGTGGTTGGGGCACTGGTAAAGTAAAAAGAAATCACTATTTCTATACCAATAACAAGGCTCAAGATAGCACCACACTTCCACGGTAGCATAATGACAGTGCCTACATGTAAACCGAAGCATTGTAGTGTACAGACAGTTTATTACTTAGAGTGTCTATTTGCACCCTTGGATTTAGTCAGGAAGTTGAATGTGAGTAGGAAGCCTCATAGTTTGTGTGACCATCTCTCCATACTGTCCACTTCAATCTCCAATGCCTTTGTAAGCATTTTCAGTACGTGAAATAGATGCTGAAATACTGTTCTGATATCTCTATTAAGTATTGTCAGAAAGTTTGATATGCAATACGTATATTTTTGATGATTATTGACAGCTCATATTAGACTGATGGTATGCTTCATTAGAGGTTTGCCACTTTCTTCCTGGGTTATGCGACATGTGAGTACATTTTAGTTTAATTAGATAAACAATATAGGTCACACTACGTCCACTGTATAACAATACAGTACGTGTTTCCTTTATATCATCTTACATTTTAGCTAGCCTACTGTATATACTACCGTATTACAATGTTGTGAAGTTATATATTTTTTTTACAATTATCATTATGCAATGTCTGTGAGTCATTAATATCTAAGTAATTGGTCATTGTGTGTCATTCCTGTTTCACCCTTTGTAAGGCGAATAAACAGAGTTACAATGATCCCAGTCTCCAGTGCTTGATGGTGGAAGGAGTTTAGCTGCTGGTCAGATTGCACAGGGTGCAGGACAAGACATATTTCATGGTAATTTAAGAACAACAGAGGTGAAGAGATTACCTGGAAACTACCAGAAGCATTTCCAGGGAATCTCTACACTTTTGGTATTCCAATATTACCATGTAATAAAATAGAAATGGGCAGTTTTGAATTTTGCACCACTGATTCATGGTTGTTACGCTGAATATACCAGACATGTTTCTAGGAAAGAAATTACAAGAACAAACACATAATTTTTAAAGTATTACCTTGAAACCAGAGGGAAATATTTTGAACATAAAGGATGGATAAATTTCAGCATCATGATACGGTAATTACCAATGTTAAATTTCAAGAGGTTTTATCTAACTTGGAAGGTATTACGCTAATCGTAGCCTTTAACACTGTCAAACGTCAACACATTGCCCCATTTTTATCATTTTATTACAATATTAAATTACCACTAACCAACTTTACATACGGTTATCATCAAACCCATCACCTTATTACCCCAGTATTAAATCTTATTACTGTGTTGTATTACCCATTTGTTACTTTGGTAATTACATGTTATTACCTATATATTCCCTTTTTATTATCACACTGTTAACTCACTATAACCATCTTATTACCGTGGTGGAATGTAAAGTGCTACCATTATTTCGACATCCCAATGTTGACAAAAGGTGTAGGGGCCAATACATTAATTGTATTTTCAAGTGTTTACTATGTAAACAAGAATATAAATCAGTGGAAATGAAGCAATGAAATGCTTCTGAAGTAGCTGCAGTGTTGGACTGACCTGATGTGGGTGAATGAATGAATGAATGAATGAATGAAACTGAGTTATCAAGAAGTCATTCACATAGACATTTGCCACATTTCTCTGTCAACATTATAGTGACTTCGACCCCCAGTGTGACTTCAGACAACTCATAATTCCACTCTGCATCCTGTTGGATGTCTGCTTTGATCCATTGCCTCCACAAAATCTGTCAAATCCCATTCTAATGTGCTAAGGTGTGGAAGCAACACTCTCAGGATTTTCCTTTGTATATATCCTGCTCTTTTCAGTGTGTTTCCTTTCCATCTGCTGTGGTCTGGGACTTTGTGAGTCGAGTAAACTCCCAGCACATGCCAGTACCACATGTATTACTTGTGCAAGTAACATGGATGTCAAGTTTCTGCCAAGTTTCTGCCTACGTTTGACCCTAATTGCAGGCTAAATTTTCCCAAAAGTGGAAAATTAGTGGTGCTCCTCATAATGCCAGATACCCTCCATCCTGTTTATTATTACCTACTGCGGTTTACACATGCCATGTCATGCAGGACTTTTGAGGGTCTGCAACTTTTCATAAATTGTGGTTCTTTTGCTTCAGGAGATGCTGCTCTGTGTTGATGCTCCAAAAAGGGATCAGAATTCACTACACGTTTCTTGTAAAAAGAGATCCCTGACCATCGTTTTGGATTCAAACAAACTTTAAAGAACTACCCTTTGAAAGATTGTTGCAAAACACTTCCACGTAGTCTCTCCCACTCAGATCTGCTACAGTGAGTCATTCACAGCAAGTGAATTGTTCAAAAACTGCGCGTCACTCATCTCCAGGGCCCGGAAAGGAGGGTGATCTCACTGTGTAGTTAAATCTCTTTTCCTCTGCTGTGCTCCAGCACCTCAGGGACTTTGACGTGCTCAAACTCAAACAACCTGGTTTTACTCCGAAAACAATGTGGGGCCAAAGGACCAAAGAAAAATGGAAATGGAAAATCTTTTTATACTAATGATTTGTGTCTGTTTTTCCGTGTTTTGGTCCAAAGAAAATATTTTGCCAAGATGCTCTCAGCTATCTGACATTGCATCCCAAACAAATGCACAACTGAGATATAAGAAAAGTCATTAGGTGTGTGTGTGTGTGTGTGTGTGTGTGTGTGTGTGTGTGTGTGTGTCTGTGTCTGTGTCTATATTTATATAATTTATTTGGTATTTTATTCATAAAGCCACTCTAACTCTATTCACACAACTATCTGTTAGTAAAGCTCTCAGGCAGCATGCCACGGTGTGTGTGTGTGTGTGAGTGTGTGTGAGTGTGTGTGTGTGTGTGAGTGTATGTGTGTTGACCTGTTCAACACACAGTCTAAGAAGTGTGTGTTAGCTTGAGTGTGAATTTAGTCTTGTTCAAAGCTGAAGAAAATTAAAGCTGAAGAAAGAAATATTAATTGATTTGTATGCTAATTAGCTCCTCACTCTTTAACAGCAGGTCATGTGGCATGAGACATTATTTGTGCAGTATCTGCATGATGAGATTAAACTTTGGATGTCCTCTTGTGTCACATGAAAATAAAACAGCATATCAGACAAGACATGGCGTGTCATTGAATTTGTTGTTACCTCCACCAAGGAGGTTACGTTCATTTGTTTGTCGTTTTCTAGTCAGTGTTTCAGAGTACAGATTTTTTTCCATTATTTTTGGGGCATTTTAGGCCTTTATTTCCATGACAGCTTAGACTTGAAAGGGAAGAGAGAGGGGGAATGACATGCAGCAAAGGGCCACAGGCGGAGCTGAACCCAGCGGCTGCTGCATCGAGAATTAAGCCTCTTTATATGGGTACGCGCCCTACCAGGTGAGCTACCCAGGCACCCCAGTTTAGTACAGATTTAACGTTTTGTACTTTGATAAAAAAGAGTGGAAAAAGAGTGAAAACCTCAACTAGTGACATTTCTCCACACCTATGACAGCCCAAATGTTGAAGGACAACATGCACAATAGACGCATGAACCTCCAGAGAGCACTGACAGACAGAAGCACTATAGGTTGCTGCTGACAGACAGGAAGGCAGAGTGTGTGCTCGCGCTTTTGCTGTACACACAACACATTTGATTATTAAACCTTAACTCAACACTTTGACATAAGGTGAAACCTTGAAAAGTCAGTCAACCAATCAATTTTATTTAATGAAGGTTTAACAAGAGTTTTTTTTTATTTGATTTGACTATTTCCCAAAATATACCATTATAAACTCAGATACAGCTTGACCTACACAATCTTATCAGTTATCTTCATAATTATTGGAGTATACATTTGTGCCAGGTACAGTAGGTCACCTTGGATGGGAGTAACAAAGGTTTGTAGACACGTGAGAAAACTTCTCAGAAACCCACTGAGGCCAACAGTGTTTTAGCTTTTCAGCATTGTTAGCAATGTTGGTCTGTCGGTTGGTCCACCACTTTGGTCCAGACAGTAACATCTCTTTAACTATTGTGCCCAGACAATGAATCCTCTGACTTTTCTTGACAAGCTGCATGATTAAGTTGACATTGTGGTTTTAAGTAAAATGTCTTGAAAACCGACTTTGGCAATGCTCTGACTTTTCCTCTATCATTTGGTCAAAATTCTAACTTGTCCAATACTTTAGTTTATGACAAAAAAAACGCAAAACTAAGGACATTCCCATCAGCATGACGTGTACTGTTTAGTGCTACTTAGTAAATGCTAGCATGCTAAAACACTGAACTAATATGGCGGACATAACAGTCATTATACCGATACTTCAGCATGTTAGCATTGGCATTGTCAGCATGTTAGCATGCTGACATTAACATTTAGTTTCAAGCCCCAGTATGACTAACTCAGGCATGACTGACTGAATAAACTACATAGGATGTTTGCCAGTAATAAAGCTGAAATATGTAAGCAAACAAGTTGGCAAATTAACAGTGGTCTCATTACAAGCTCCCACTTGTCATGCAGCTCAACTGTATACTGCCTTCATATTGAGTGTATGCTAGCGATTTTGTGCTTTGTTCATTTCATAGCAGCCTATTCATGATGAATGAATTTGCTTACAATGGTTGTTTGAAAAAGGTTTGAATTGCTGACACCACTCAGATGAATCCACTATGCAAATGAGGAAGTTGTGAGTCAGTAATACCGGTGTTGTTCACTTCTGGTTTGTTTCTGTATCAAGTCTCTATTTCACATTCCATGCAAGCATGGACAACAGCACTCCAGATTCATAATGGGAGGAGGATGTGCACAATCTTCATCAATGCTGCTGCTTTCATACTGTCGGGGAAATTAAACCCAGGCATAAAGTTATGTAAATTAGCTTAAAACATGTCTTCTGGGCCCATCCTTGTTTTAGTAGTTCTGTTTTACACTATGTCAAGTTACACCCACGGCCATTTCACCTAGCCTTTATCCACTCTTCCACATCTTTACACTGCCTGCATCTTTCAGCAACCTCTACCATTAGATCCATACGATCTATGTCCCATTATTTTAAACCAGTCCCTTGTTTCTGGTTTGACCGCATAATTTTTACTCTGTCTGCTGTCTCCTGAATGAGGTCAACCACCAGACTCATGCTCTCGCTCGGTTCTCTGTCTTCTCCAGCCCAAACGATCCAGAGAGCCAAACCACAAGCCTCAATTACCCAGCATTCTTCTGGAGAGGAGGAGAGAGGCCTCATGTAGCAGACTATAAAATTAACATTCATGACAAACCTCTCAAGAAACAAAACTATTTCATGGGAGCAACAGTTGCAGAATTTCCCCATTGAGAAAAGTATTAATTCTACATTATTATTATTATTTATAACTTTTCTTACAGGTTTCTTGTTTCTGACAAAGGAGAGTAACTTTTGAAGAAATCTGACACGTTTATACCCAACAAGTTAAAGCCACATTTGGTCAAAATGTCGACATTTATTTGACCATATTACTTGTTCTTATGCCGATAAAATATATAACTAGCCTAGCTTAGCAGAGTAGCAGTTCAGCTTTTAACTCAGTTTTTGACTTAGTTTTTGAAGTGGCATTCACGTTTTGATGTGGTTAAATCACTTGTATTTTAAATTGCACATGTAAAATTACTCATTCATTTATTAAATTTGTTTAAAGTAATATTGTTAAATAGAAAACTGGAAGGACAACTTTGTTGGTTGAAAGTTGCTAATGTTCATCTAATATTACTATCCATTATTACTATTTGTTGTAAAATAAATAAATAAGATAAGGCAACAGCGGACATGCCATCCTATATACTGTGTATATTAGGGCAGTAGTGGTAGCATTATTTCCTGCTTAAGTGCAAAGTAATACATTTGCCTAAAATAATTGTTTTCCAGAAATAACCCTGTGATTAAATGTTTTGACATATATTGTTAAAGATGTATGTGACATGAAATATAAGCTTACAAAATGTATTTTATTTGTTACAAATGGACTCAGACAGATTCATAATGCATAGCAGGGAATTTAATGTACGTTTCACTCACAAATCTGTTTAAAGCACAAGCCACTGGCTTTCACACTGAGCAGTAATCATCACTTTTCAACAACCCATGATGCATCGCATCTATGTATCCTTATTTTTAAAGTCTATGGTGTATACAACGGGTACTGTAGCCCAAAACAGCATTTCTTAAAAGGCAACATATTTATTTAACAATCTTATCACACATTGGTCATAATCTAAAAGTGGTTCCGGAGCGATCAAAGGAGAAACCTTCACACAAATCACTGAACTCTTTCTGGCTGATGCATTGTAAACTCCAGGAACGAAATAGGCCTACAGTATGTCATATCACTCCTGCTATTTTCCTGCCAAGGTGGTTGAGTGGTGAGGTAATGGGATACTACTTGGTTATGTATTTCATCGTCATTTGGTTCATTGCACTGGAATGTAAAAATCTTTAGTTTCCTGTTTCCAGGTTCTTTGCCTCAGCAAAGAACAGCACAAGAACAAAAAGATTAGATTGTAGTTAGGTTTGCGGGTTCAATCCTCACTCACAGCGCTCAATGATAACAAAGTGAATGCTAACAAAATTGTTTCACTTTTCTAATATATCTTGAGATTTTTTCCTACAAATTATTTTTAATTTTTTTTGGGAATCATTTTTGAGCACTTTTAGGATTAAGTGTGCTAAAGGAGCTGAAGTATGTAAACAACTTTGTATATTAATACATTAAAATGAATTATCAGTAGGCAAATTACAGGAGTTAAATAGGACAACAGGAGATTTATGACTGAATGATTGAAGCTATAAGTCAAATTAGCAGAGTTGTTTTAATTAATTATTTAATTAAGAAGATTAATTGTGATATTGTTAGTCTGCCAACATGACAAGACTGAGGACAACAATTGCCACCATGCCACAGCTTTCCTCTGCTTGTTTGGGTCTTTCTCTGTTACAGTAATTCATGAAGTACGAACAATTCACACTGAAAATCTCAGAAAAATAAAAATCTTTTATCTACGCTTTACAGTTTAGAGTCACCAGTTACATTACTTTCCAAATACACTACAACGCCTATCCAATAGGAATGCGGAATAAAGCTCAAAGACTTTGAAGCAGCACATTGAACTTGCTTTGACCTGTTAAAACGTTAATACAACTTTTGTTGCTCTTTACTTATCTGCATGACAAACTTGAAGAGAATGACAAAGTATTTCTTTTTAAAAGCACTCATCTCATGGCAATTGTTACATTATAAGAGGTGTACACATTATTCATTGTTGATCATGGGATTTGACAAATTCCAAATTCCTACATCATGCGAATCACATCAGTACCGAATGTCTATACGGGTGTAATACAGAGAGAAAGAAAAGGTTAAAAATAAAATGTGACCCTGTTAAGGACAGGACGTTGCCATCAGAGGATGGATGAAACTATAGTCGGTGGAAGATCTCAGCATCACTTTCACTGTCTTAGTGGAGATCTGTGAGCCATATAGGGCAGTCAACAGCGAATTACAGAGGATTCGAACAAATCTGCATTAACATCTTCTACATCTGATAGTCTCAGCACCATTCTCCTCTAAACAATTTACATTGTAAAAGAGCAAACACTGCTATAAGTTTGTCTATACATGTTTAAATAAAAGAGTTAGATGAATACAGAGATTGTACTCTTCATGCACACAAAAAGCACCGGTGGATATGCAGTATAGATGAAGCGAGTCAATCTGGTGCATATTCACATTTTTAATCCAGGTTTCCTTTTTAAACAGACTGCATGTTGAAGACATGAGTCTGTAAAAGAATGTAAAAAGAAAAGGATTGGAGTGACGGTACGATTACAGTACAAGGTGACAGACACATATCATATTTTGGTTGCAGTCTCTTTTTTTGCATTCACACAAACATATTTAATCCTACTAAATCAGCCTAGTTTGGAGTATGGCTAAATACACCGATCAATGATTTTTCTGGTTTGCAAATGCAGGTTTTAAAAAAAAAAATTAGTACTATAGGATTTTTGTTGAAATACATCAACACAGTTCCTTTATATGTGTCATTGAGAGAGTTGAGCTGGCAATATACTAATAACTTACTGAAAAACATGTGTTTGAAGGATTCTTTTTGAAAATACTCCTGATGAAGCTCTCCAGAAAGGCTTTAACATTATTATGGTTTCATATTGTAATGACGACTGCCTTTTAAAATTGAAAATGGGACACAAATATGGAGTTACTGAAAGAGTCTATGCTTTGACAAAACATTTCAGAAGCTACCAAAAATAAACTCATCATACTGTATATCCTAAAGGCACCTTAGACAAAGATATATCCCTGTGCTCAAGTGGTTAAAGAGGTTGGGGTTGAAAAAAGAGAAGGGAGAAGCAGCTTCCTCTCAAAAAGCCTAACCTCTGCATGGAAACACTATATCGCCACAAGAAAGGCTACATAGCCAATAGATGGAGTTTTCATTGCATAAACTATTCTTACTGATTGTCTGAAAGCACGACTTAAAGACAGAATGCAGATCTGAAAAATTACAAGATTTGACTCAATTTCATTTCAAATACTACAACGCATCAAAATGCTCTATGCCTTAGCAACTTTACATGCAACACCCCATCATTTGCATGGTACTGTGATATTGCATTTCTGCAACAGGGTATATTTCTTAGGATAAATAAACATGCATGGGGAAACGCTCTCCTCATCATGCAGATAGTGTCTCTGGATTTACACTCCACAGTAGGATGTTAAAAAGACAACACAAATATATATATACAGTATATGTATAAAACAATAAACAATAAAACAAACAAAGAGAAAGGCTGAACATAAAAATGAGTAAAAACAGTGTTCAACGAGCTCTGTCTTGCTTCAGCAAAAAACAATCCCCCCCTGACATGCTGGTGGAGGAGGTTATTTTCCCCTCCTTTCTTTGTATCCTCTCCCCATTTTAACTCATTCCCAACTACCATCCCAGACTGTAAAAGTAATCCTCCGGTGCATCATCACCATCATCAACAAGTCTCTCTACTCCTCCTTTCATCCCATTTTAGGTCTTCCTTCTCAGCCTGGACAGACTTGCTCCCCCTGCAGGCGAGAGGTTGGAATGACGCTGTATTCCTAACCAGATAAGGGGGGAGATGATACCTCCCGTTCAACCGAGGGGGTAAAATTTGAAAAGTCACTGGGATTAATTAGGCAAGTAAGTGGAGCAGAAATCACACCCTGCTGGTTGGGTGGCAGCGGTAGGTGCAGTTGGACAAGGGATCCGCTCCACCGTCGACGGTCTGGGAGCATCCTCCGTCGCAACAAGCATCTGAGAGAGAAAGAGGACATACTGTCAGTACTGTACCTGTTTGTCATTAAAGCACTATGTTACACTAGAAAGGACAACAGCTGCAGTCCATATTCACTGGTGTATTTTAGGGGTGTGAATGTTCACTGGTCTAACAATTCAATTCAATTATAATTATCCTGTCAACGATTTGAATCGATTCAATATCACAATACATCCCAATTAATCCCCTCCTCATTATTATTATTATACATTGCAAATTCAAGCAGTCAGATATATATAAACTCCCTTTTTTTATTGTATCTGCTCTGAAAAAAAGACACTTCCTGAGTCTAAACACAGCAGACAACAGACTAAAGGCAAAAACAAAAAAAGCAGCGACTTGAAAATTAACAAGTCACATCAGTAGGCAATAATCAATTACGGTCTGTCACTGCATTAACGCAGAATCACCCACATCCGCATCCTGATGCATTGATGCAATGATTGAATTTCAACGCCCCTAATGTATTTACAGTGTTTGTGTGTGTGTGTGTGTAACTGGTACCTGCTCCTTCCTCAAGCAGATGAGTTCGGCAAAGACTGGCCAGGGGGGGGTTGTGTCCCTCATGGCTGGTACCCAACTGGAGACGCCTCATGTGACGGACCACTGCTGTGGCGTTGAATGCTTGCTGGAGAAGAAAAGACACAATTGCAATATGACCCAGAAAACTGTAAAATCTCATTCATCTGAAACTGAAAGTGGACCAACCTCGACACGGACAGCAGCCTAACGCAGTGGTTCTGGACATTTTTTTCACAAGAGGGTGCACGTCTGAGTTGTGAGCAGTTTATTCAAAGAGTGTTTCATGTTAGTAGTTTTTAGAAGCCCCAAGAGTTAAACTGTGCACAGTACGAGCAAAGTTTAAAGAAAAGCATTACAAAGAAACCAAATTCTAGAGAGGCACACTTTTTTCTTCTTATTTTCCACACTGGTTATCATCTTGTGACGGATTCATTTAACAACCCTTGAGGGGGGGTCCCAACACCAGGTTTTAGGCACTGGCCTAAAGGTGTTTTGCAGTCCTAAATCTTTACCATTCTAGCTATTCTTCAGTTCAGACCAAGACAACACATTTTATTGTAGCTCAACTGTATTCTCTCCATGTACACAAAAAAAAAAAATAATATGGCCCACATCCAAGATAAACTGGAAGTCTGACTTACCTTCCACTTGCTCTTAGCAAAATTCTTCTTGATCTGAGCACTGACAGACTCATGGATGTTCTTATCCAGAGCAGTATCCCCGGCAATCCTGACAAACAGAGGGGTAAGGAAACATTAGAGTGTGTCTGTGTAAGAGTGTATGCCATGGATAAAAGTGACAAGTACAGCCACAACCGGGATTAGTTAAATCTGGTAAAGCACTAAAGTTGAGAGTATCAAGGTTTTAATCAGACGACAAAGGAAGGACCAGTACCAGGGGTGCTGCAGAGCCTGATCACAGGTGTAGCGTGTGTTGGGGTCTTTCTCCATCAGGTGGACTATAAAGTCTTTAGCTATAATGACAAAATAAAGATTTTAAAAAGTCAGTGTTAAAAACGTTGCACCAGTTGCATCTATGTAATAATGTAAGTGCTGTCAACAAGAGAAAACAAATCCTGAAGTAATTCCCATATCCGCTATAGTATCCGCACATACCGCTGCATCAATTGTATACTTTGTTCTAAATGTCCAGAGCAGGTAACAAGTATCAAGTCCAAGAGCCAGGACTGGGGGATACAAAAATAAACATAGGCTCATTGCTTTTGCTTGTGGGCTCACTACCTGTTAAGTGAAAGGTAGGGATTGGATAACATATTAACTATCTAACTAAGAAAACTTAAGACATCACTCTCTCTGTATGACAAAAAGCTAGACTGGCTCTAGAAACACACTCCTGGATAAGAGGTGATCTCTGTCTTGTACTGTGTGTAAGGTGAGGTAAGGTAAGGTAAGGTAAGGTGGGTACTAACAAGTCCAGGCGGCCTACTTGTTTTTCCTGCGGGATGAGAAGGTCTGTGTGTTGTAGAGAGGAAAACTTACTATCACATAAATGTGCCAAACGGCTGTTCGGCGCTGAGAAAGCGAGGGTACTCCAATACACTTTTTGTCAAATTTAGCAAACAGTCTTTTTTGTGCTGAAAATAAATCTGTTGTTTCTACAAAGCCTTGGCTGTGTAAATGGAAAAACCAACAGAAAGAAGAGCACGAGCACCATGACACATTTCCAGCCAATCAGCAACAGGCGACACCAGTTGCCCGTGCGAGCAAGTGATGGGGGTGGCGAGGAGGCAGCATGTGAATGGGCCGCCTGGCCAGGAGTTATCAAGAGATCGCTGAGAAACAGCAAAAGCTAATCCGCGACCTAGATAACATTGATTCTGCCATATTTCCTTTCACTTACTGCACATTTCAAGGAGAAGGTGCAGGAAAGAACGTGGTTTAAACATGTTTTAGATTATTTGTTGTTACTGTGAAGAATTTCATCTTATTTCAGTATTTATCAAGGCAATATTTGTACTAGAAAATATTTCAGCTCAATCTCATCCTTGAACAAAGATCTAGTTTCAGCTAATATTATTGTAATTTTGTTGCACTAAAATTCTTTTCCTATTCCTTTCTAACATTTCTGGAATTTAATATTCAATGTCATTTGCAGGGTTTTTTTATGACTGGAAGATGCAAATTCAGTAGGTTTGGGCACTAGGAATACCCAGGAGGTCAGGGGAAGCTGTTGACAAAAATAAGTTCTGGGTGGTTTAATAATTGTCCGCCTGTTGACTTTTAATTGATTATGCACTTCAAAAAATCTACAGAACTTAATGCACACTTGGAGATGTACATATATATATAGACGTGAATATGTGTCTCTCTGAAAAATCTGCTTTTTTAAGAGAAAAATAGCCTGATAATTACTGTACCTGAATCAGAGATATCATCCCAGTAAGGAGAATCAAATTCGTATTCTGCCTTCAAGATCTGTTCGAACAGTTTGGCATCATTCTCATGGTAGAACGGAGGGTAACCACATAACCTGAGACACACAAGAGAGCACAGATGTCCTGTTTTTCTACTTGAAGCATCCCAAGAGGTTAAACTGACAATCCCTGCAGTTATAAAAGCAGTCAGCAAGGAGATAATTTAAACTGCATCAATGACTATAATACCTGAATCTATCATGTGTTAGGCTCGGTTCATGTCTTAAAAAGTGTACTTACAGAATATAGGCTATGACACCAATAGACCAGCAATCCACTGCTTTACTGTAGGGTTTCTGAGCCAACACTTCAGGGGCTGAAAGAACAAAACAATGTTATACAAGAGCATTAGCAATGATGTGTGACACATGTTCAGCAGTATTAGTACATTAAAAGAGTGATTCATTTTTAAAGTTGAGCATGTGAGTAAAATTAGAGTGTGACCGTGATTGCAAAAATGATTTAGAAAAATTAAACTGGATTTCTTTTACTGGGCTAAAAAAATATTTACAAAAATTAAACTGGATATCTTTTCTTCACTTTGAATATTTATATGAGCTTCCGATTAGCTGTAGATGGTGTTTAATGAAAGATTTTATATTACAGTACCAGTCGGATATTGGCATTGTGCTAATATTGCATGATACAGTGTTCCCTGCCATGTAACATGGATTCATTCTAAGCCGAATCTCTGACTTCTTTACCAACATATCCAGGTGTTCCACACGCTGTCGACATCACACTGCCAGAGCCCTCGATCTTAGACAGACCAAAGTCACTGATCATGATCTTGGAGTCTTCATCCATGCTGTAGTACAGCAGATTCTCTGGCTGCGACGAGGAGGGACAAGACCAAAACCAGAAATGAAAGATGATGACAGAGTACCGTCACACATATCATGCAAACTTTTTCCTGAACACACACAATGACACGCCTATGCTAACTTTCCGTTAATATCTTTAGCCCAAGTACTGACCTTGAGGTCACGGTGCACAATGCCCATGTCGTGGAGGTATTTGACGGCATCCAGAATCTGCTGAATGAGCTTACTGGCATCTTTCTCCGTGTAGAAGCCCTTCTCTATGATACGATCGAAGAGTTCCCCGCCAGATACACTAGAAACAGTACGAGGGATCCAATCATAAAAGCAAAGAAAACAGTATGGAGACTCCACAGTATGGAGACAACAACCACACAAATCCAACTGGACTGGAAATAATGGAAGGAGCCCACTGATTGGCCAAGAGAGCGAAAGATTTCCCTTCTTGATTGTTGCAACGGCGGAATATTGAGATAAAGTCTGATAGTGTAAAATAACATGGTGTAAACATATTATTTTGAAAATATTTGTGAACAAGACCAACTGTCAGAGTGTAAGAGAGAAAGTGCATGAGGGAAATATAAAAGAAGGACTAATCTGAACAAGGATACTTGTTCATTTGTTCAAAGTTGTAAATAACTGCTATAATAATCTGTATGAAATGTAATACAGTTATATGCTTTATTGTGGGAGTGAAAAAAGATCACTGTGGTGTGAATGAAACCACAGACAGTGTGATGATGTCTGCTTGACGTTAGACTTAGAAGCCACTAGATGGAGACTTCACTCTGTCTACAGATAATGTGAAGATGTTCGTCTGAGGCTCCAGGAGAAGCAACCTTTTAACAGAAGATACAAACTGTGGGAGTGTGCATTCAAGTGTTTCTCCTTGCAACATATTGTTTTGACAAAGGACGGGAGGAACGGGGACGTACTCAAGAAAATAATTTCCTTATCTCTTGGTACACCCAACCTCTCTGCCTATGTCTTTTATGTCTATGATTTGCCATTGACTGTGATTAATGCATAAATAATTATTTTTTTCTGGAGCCTCAAAGTTAACAGCACTTAAGATTTTAATCTGTCCTTTCTCTTGTTCTCGCCATTGTTCTCTCTCTCTCTCTCTCTCACTCCCTCTCTTTCACTGACATTTCAGTAGTTGAGGTGGGTGGGAGGCTGACAGGCTGCAGGTGTGAGGGCGAACTCCCCACTGGTGTTCATTAGTAGACATAGTACAGTGATGCGTGTGTGTGTTACAGGGTGCGATTAATAACATGTGACATGCAATGTGCGTGGGGGAGAGTTTGAAACCCACATCACACAAACCCACACACATGTGAATACTCACAGTTGCATGATAAGGTAGAGGTGTGATTTACTTTCAAATATCTCTTCCAGAGATACAATGTTGGCGTGTTTGATCCTGTGAAGGAGAGAAGAGAAATAAGGCAAGACGTTCTTTTAATATCATGTCATTCTGTTGTCAACTCTGTGTTCTGCTGCCCCTTTAGACCCGTGGGTGCGGTGACAGGAATAAAATGATGACTCACCAGATCGAGATTGGTATGGTAACAGTGTGTATCATATCTGTTTTACACTTCAATAGCCACACTTGTACATTCTAATGCAATTTCATGTATGAGCTCTGGCAGAAATTCTACCATTACAAAGGTTGCAAAAACTGAGCATTATAGGAATCATACAGTAAAAGTAGAATTGGTAGAACAGTTGAATTAGATTGCATTTGGTTATACAGGTGTACCTAATAAAGTGGCCACTAAGTGTGTACATGTATTTGTATTTGTTAAAATGTATTTGTTATAATCCTGTTCAACTTCTTTTAATTTCTTTCTCATAAAGCATTTGCAAATTCATT
Source organism: Etheostoma spectabile (assembly GCF_008692095.1). Classification (NCBI taxonomy): domain Eukaryota; kingdom Metazoa; phylum Chordata; class Actinopteri; order Perciformes; family Percidae; genus Etheostoma; species Etheostoma spectabile. The sequence continues at coordinate 21,772,635 of NC_045736.1, forward strand.
TTAAAAAAAAAAATTGTTTTAATATTTGCTTTTGTGTAACCCATTCAATTAATTTACCTCAGTATCTGGACTATGACTGAGGACTTGAGAATCATTGAGTTGACTTGAAGGTTAGGAGGACAAAGACAACACAAAGCCAACATGTGTCTGAGCTGTACCAGAAGTAACTGTGTATGAGTCAACATGAGCTCACGTTGGATTATGCCAATGACTCTTATCCAGATTGTAAATACATGAACACCTTCATTCTGCTTAGCTCAGTGTGGAAGGAGAGATGGACTCAGTGAAGGATGAATGATGGATTAAACCTGCTGAGTGAGCAGACTCATGTAAACAGTGTGAGCTCAAGTCTGCACTTTCACACACAATTATAGAAGATCAAATAAAAGCAGTAAAGGTGCATCTAACTTGAATTTCTGTGCATTAGGGTTTGTGACGAATTTAAGGTACACTGATCATGCAGGGGTTTTCTTGACTTAGAATGGGCCTTTTGGGAGGGGGGGGGGGACTAAGCACGGCAGTAAACATGATCGATCCACGTACAGTGAACGCTAAGAGTCTGTATTACCTTATTTGGCAGAGATGTATGCATGCAGTATGTTATTGCTGTTAATTTGATAAACAAAAATGTCTATTATGCTTCAGTAAATAAAAACCCAGATTAACAAAATTGGTTCAAAAAATATTAATATTCAAATACTACTACTGAGTTTTGGGGTCCTATTCTAATTTATGTTCTGCTTGTTCAACGTTTGTTTGGTAAATTGCTCTAAAAAAACATTTAGAGAAGATTTGAATCACTATTTTTATTCTCAATTCTTGTAATTTTGGTCTGAAATGATCTGAGAAAAAAAAATGTTTGAGAAAAACGTTTTCATACCAATAGCAAAAAATAATAATATTTGAGACTAAAAAAAGATTTGAATATAAATTTTAAATTTTAAAAAAAATTTGAGAAAAAAAAATCTCTCTCGAGATACTTTTTTAAACTCTCAAATATATATTTTTTGCTATCAGTGTGAAAAATATTTCTTTCAAAAACGTGTTTCTCTCAAAACGTTTTTGATCTCGATTAAATTGTTTGCTCTCGTCTCAGGATATTTCTCTTAATGTGAAAATAATGTTCTTTAACTGTCTATGGTCTTGTCTTTGGAGTCCATCTGAATCATTACACCATTGTCACCGCCATAGATGCCTTAGTTGAGCACGGAAGCTAGCGTTAGCTAACTAGCAGCCAGCCCACTTCTAAATAAATACCTTTTAATTTGCTAAACACTTTTTAACACTCAAACTGAAACTCTGGGAGTCAGATCCAGGTCCTGCAGCTGCAGACGGACCGCCATCAGTGGGGATTGGCCAGCGTGGAAACATTGCTACAACGCTTCGCTGGCGACCTCAACCTGATCTGATCTGATCTCTAGTGGGACACGGAGAGCCCCACACCCGGTAACAAAGGCACAACCCCCCTGGAGCTAGCGTTCCCCCGGCCATTACCAGAGCTCGCTTGGCTGATGTTGTGCCCACATTTTGCAACCGTGCCAAAAATTGCACCCGCTTGGGGAGCAACAATAATTTCTGCTGAATAATGCATCTCTAACCCTCATTGGAGCCAAGAATTGCATCCAGGTAATGAAATGATAATAAAACACAGATGTCTCTAACCGTTCTTAAATTATAATCATCGCTGATGAACATGACAAAGGAATGTATATAGCCTAGCTTTTAAACAGTAGCTACTTTGTATTATAAAATCATTATTTTACCCCATTTTACCCCAGCATTAAAATGCTCTCATAAAATGCTTTTTTGCTATCAGTGTGATAACTTTTTCTCAAAAATATTTTTTTTCTCTCAAATATTTTTTTTTCTCTTAGATCATGTATTCTCTCGCAAGTAATAAAGAAACAAATCTAGCTCCATAGATTCCTTGGTCAAAAAAATAAAACCTTGGTCATGGTGACTGTCAGGGAGCTGAAATGTCTATCGAGGGCTGGTCAATCTCTGCAGGGATGATTTTACCCGGACATTTGAAACAGCCATGGTAATAAGCCTTTTCAGAGGTTTAACAGAGCCTCCACAGCAACTTTACACCAACTCCTCTGCTTGGTGCGGCTACAGATGACTAAACCATGATTAGTCACTGCATGTCTGTGTTTGAGTAAATATTTGGTCTGTATAAAATGAGAAGAGGATGAACAGCTAGCTAACCAAGTGATGATATTACATGTCGACATTATACATCAAACCACCATTGGGCTGTGCTGCCATTTAACAGTTATCAGAACAGAGATAAGTTGACTGAATGTATCCAATGAGGATCATCTGGCTACACAACTGCCACAACCCAAACTGGGCCATTAGACACTAAATTGATAATAAATTTAATTATTTTAATATACAAATCAAAACACTGTCACAAGTGCTTTACACCGGTTGGAAACATGAAATAAACACCGATAAATTACAGCGTGAGACATAACAGGAGTCATAAAAGAAAGTCGAGATGAAAGGTTTGGCTCATAACAGGAAGGAGAAGCAAAGATAGTGTGGGCTGTATAATGTTCTGTCACCATTTCAGCCTCAGCATTTTTATTACAGAATAACATTATTGTGTGCCAACTGTCTCCTGTAGTCAAAGACAAGAGAGCAGGTCTACTTCAGTGTTGAGGGGAGGGAATTTTCATTAAATGGGATAAGTACATTGCTGACAAAAAAGTGGGATTTGATTTTCAACAATTACACAGGTACATGATCAATATAGTGTAGTAATACTTTACTTACTGATTGTACGTTTGGCTGTTGTAGTCAAACAACTGGCTGTGTTTACACCTTTAACTGGATTGGACTGAATAATCCAAAGACAGGAACTATATTTTGAATCTGATTACTTTATGATGTGGCAAACCAAAGGAAGTGTTAACATATTACACTATTTTAGCTTACAATTACACCTATTCAAAGCATTCGAAACTATCTGGTTCTTAACTCCTAAATGCTGCTGGAAATAAGACTAATGGTATTGGTGAGACTGAATCTAAACACTAACGTTGCAAACCGTTAAACCAAAACAATCATCTAAAAGACTGCCGAGTCGAGGGGGACTGCAGCATTGGGTGATGAATCTCTGTGGATTCATCACTACACCTTTCACCTTTCATGAAGTCATTTGATCCACTGTTAATATAAAAATAGGAATTACTGCAGCTTTAAGGAAATTCTACTCAGTCAAAACTCGTCCACATTCTCTGTGTACCGAGGGGGAGTTGGGGATTACGTGTTACAATGAGTAATGAAACCTTTGTATGAGTCTACACAAACTTTAGACAAAGTAGGCTTACTTTTCAGGCCAAGTTTACTTCATTTGTCAAAGTTTTAACAGCTAACTAACCCTCACCTCTCTTATTCCACCTCACCTCAGGAGGGATCATAGCTGTACATTGGCTAGAGTTGTGTCTCCCGTAACCCAGGCAACAAAAGCTCTAAAAATAGCATGGGACCCAATGTAGATCAGCCCGTTTCACCTGGCCTGTGGTTCCCCACATCTAAAGAGAAGTAAGTTTCAACCGCAATTGTGTTATTGTCACTTGCCTTTGCCTTTCTATAACACAACCATATATCTCATGCACAGGTAGAAAGGGAACATGTGCATGAGCTGGGTTAGGAGGAAGCACGTGTGCTAGCTTTTGAAGGTCTGGATTAACCAGGACATTGTTTCCGGAAATACAAACTGCTGTTAAATTTTCAACCTGGATGGCTAGTTAGTTAGTTAGTTAGTTAGTTAGTCAGTTAGTCAGTTATTGATTGAACTGGTCCTTTTCTGTACAGAATATATGGATCCAAGTCTTACAGTTTATTACTGTTTTACAGCTATAAGGTTACCTTGAGTGACGTGAAAAGAATTACTATTATGTATTATAACAGTAATCAAGTGAAATTAGATAAAGTTCAATATGATGCATATTCAAATCAGTCTTAAAACACACCTTTTTAAACTGGCATATTCGGTCTGATTCTGTCTCCAATGCCTATAACCACATAAGCACTGATTTAAATTGTTTATCTAGTTTTTGTTTTTTACTGTGCATGTAAGGTGTCTTTGAGTGCTTTAAAATGTGCATTTATTAAAATGCATATCATTACATGCATCATATTACTACAGTATTATATATGATATCAAGAAATGTAATGCAACTTACATGATGTAGTAATGGAGATATACAATGATGCCAAATGTACCATCTTGAACCTTGTGGCTAGTATATTAGATGCAGGCTAATGCTGCACGTGGTTAAACATTGAAAAGTGTGTGGTGCAATACAGACTGGCTTAAAAATGCATGTTTATTTTATACAACACATTATTGATTCATAAACCAATGTAGGGTCTATTATTGCTAATAATAGAAGTCCACTTACTTGTGCAGGACTGCTATCTCATTATCAATGCTGTTTTCCTTGCCCTCTAAAGCCTTCTTGGGGATACACTTGATAGCCACCAATTTCTGGGTACCCTTCTCCTCAGCCAGGACCACCTCAGAGAAAGCTCCCCTGAAACAAAAACACACAGGTCAGTCTGTGAGACTTCAGTCCTTTTATCTTTCGGTGTTTACGCGAAGCTCTTCACAAGCATCTGTGACATTTTGGAGGGAAAAAAAGGAAATTCCTGCTTGGATGTTGAATCGGCCAAACACTTGTGCTAACTTGTCTACTTGCATCTTAGTGCTGGTAGAAATTCTAGCTTGCTGATGTCAGATTGGGTTGTTTTTTTAACTTCAGCCTCTTCCTGAAGTCTTTGGGTTGTTGCTGAGTCAAGTTTTGGAGAGGGGACAACTTGGTGGATAGATTTGGAAACACTAATAAAAATCAATTGCTGAAGTTTATCTTGGTGTAGTTTTGATACTGGCCCAAAACGGTTTTCTAATTTAAAGCTTCACTCATGTGATGACCATCAATCAATTGGACCACATTATCATTTTGTGAAATATACCATATGGTAACAGGCCTCTTTTTTCCTTTTAGCATACTTCATTTCTTTTAAACTTAATAATACTACTGAAAAGGTGTCATCTTAGAACAGTACTTGCAAGTATGTGTATGTGGATCATACAGTTCACCATAGCTAGGTTCAAACACATAATAACCATTAACATCACAGAGAGCTAACTCCTTGTATTCTTCAATTTCAGCATAGGACTAGTATAGACATTATCAATTACCAAGCACTTGTAATGTGTAGTTTAACAAACTAGTACTGTATGCTGTCATATGTGTACAGTCTTATGCTAAGTTGTGACATGCTGAAGTATGCACAGCTACTACAATGCCTATAAAAGTATTTAACCCCCTTGGATGTTTCACCTTTTGCTTCTTTTATACATGAAATCATGGTCAATATATTTTGGCTTTTTTGACAAGAATTTGCAAAAAAAAAAAAAACTCTTTAATGTCATAATATTAATGTCAATTAATAAAAAATATATAAGGTAAAGAATATGATTGCATAAAAATTCACCCAATTCAGGTCAGTATTTAGTAGCACCTTTGGCTGCAATTACAGCACTGAATCGGTGTGGATATGTTTCAATTAGGCTGGCACATCTGGACACTGCTATTTTTCCCCATCCTTCCTTGCAAAACTGCTCAGGTTCTGTCAGATTGCCCGGGGATCGGGCATGAACAGCTCATTTGAAGTCCAGCCACAAATTCTCGATTGGATTGAAATCTGGGCTTTGACTTGGCTACTCCAGAACATTCACCTAGTTGTCTTTGAACCATTTCATTTCTGAGTAGCTTTTGTAGTTGTAGTTCTCTTGCAGACTGAGTCAGATTATCTTCCAGGATTTGGCAATATCTTTCTGCATTCATGTTCCCCTCTACCTTTATAAGCCTTCCAGGGCATGCTGCTATGAAGCATCCGCCAAAGCATGATGCAGCCACTACCATGCTTCACGGTGGAATTTGTGTGTTTGTGGTGATGTGTGGTGTTTGGTGTTCACCAAACATAGCGTCTAATCTGATGGCCAAAACCGGGTCAACAGTTGTTGTAAGTCCAGTCTCTCCCATCTGAGCCACTGAAGCTTTTACCTCCTTCAGATCGGTTGTAGGTGTCTTGGTGGCCTCCCTCAAGAGTCTTCTTTGTCACTCAGTTTGTGATGACAGCCAGCTCTAGGCAGATTTAAACAAGTGCATATTCCATCCATTTCTGAATAAAGGATTTAACTGAACTCCGTGGGATGTCCAGGAAGTTGGACATTTTTTTGTAGCCATCTTCTGACTTGTACTTTTCAATTATGTTTTCTCTTAAGTTGCTTGGAGTGTTCTTTTTTCTTCATGTTGCAATTGTAGTAGGAATACTGATGAACCCGAGGCTAGACCTCCCAGACAAAAGGTGTTTTTATACTATAATCACTTGACACACATCGGATAAATATGATCACCATTTCAGTAATTATGACACTGTTGACACTGCCGTTGAATTAGGTCAGTCACTTTTAAAGGGGGTGAGTATTTATGCAATTATCTTCTTTAACTTATATATTTTTTGATTGACATTAGTTTGGAAAAATCCGTTTTCACCTTTTTTGGGGAAATTATTGTCAAAAAAGCCAAATTATACTGACCATAATTTCAGGTATAAAAGAAAAAAAAGAGGGGTGAACATTTTTACAGGCATTGAAGGTCTACATTGTTTGTCTTATTCTCTCCTTGTGTCTCCCTGCCAACGAATATAAATAATGACAAACAAGTTAAATCAACAGAACTTTTTTTGTATTTTTCCATGACCCCATTTAACAGAAAAGGCAGACATTTCTTACAACCTCTGCTGATGTTTAAGGTAAAACATCATAAGGGCCTACATCACTCCCTGTCACTGAAAGTTCCATATTGTATTTTAGTGTGACATATAGGGGTGCACAATTCATAAAATGTCACGATTCGATTCAATATCAATTTTTAGGCTCACAATTTGATTCAAAATCGATTTTCCATTCAAAAACGAATGCAGAAAACAATCCACAGTATGTAAATGTAGTTACTGTCCCCATGTGATAGTATACACTCTTTTACAAAACAAAAAAACAAAAAAAAAGTGACTTTACAAATGTCAATTCAGTTGATTTAATGGTAAATAAGGTCTGCAGTGGAAGTGGTCTCAGATTTATTACATGTATGAAGTCCATGGAGGATTATGCAACATAATGTCTACAGTATGGTAATTAGAAATGTCAGCTGTTTTACAGTATCTCTTTGGCCACATATAAGTGTACGTGTGGGCAGAGAGGAACCAAAATCATCCAGTCAATGGGTTTGTAGATACTTTTTCAGCTTTAAGACGGAAGGACTGCATGGTTCCATGCCACTGTGACCAAAAAAGAAAGTGCATGACCTATGGCCCTCTCACACATGCACTACAACTCTAAATTATCTAGACATTACACGGTTGTGAGAACTGTCAGATGTCAGAATCAGTTGGACCGAACATTAAATGGACTTTACCCTGCCAGCACCCTAGTACAAAGTTGGTGTAATGTCATGTGTGAATAGAGCTGGTACCTGTCCTGAGAATTATTCTGAGCAAGTGATTGAGTGTGCATGTAGCTGACGTTCGTATCATGCAACTGGAGCAAAACTGAGAAAATACATAACATCACTAGCGTTAACTAGCTAACTCCTTCACCACTACTGGAGCAAACTCACCGAAGGTTACCGAACCGGACCGGTAAAAAATGTGGCTGGCAAAAACCCGCAAATATACCGCAAACCCAGACAGAGCAGTCTTCCTCTGTCTCACTCAGACTCACCCTGGGTTTGGTGGTTTAAGTCTGCTGTTAACTTATAACACTAACATTACCGCGCATCATATCCATACTTACGTTAACCGTCAAGCCACTAAGCCTGTTTGGACCTCTGTAGAAGTGTTAAATTCATAAATTATAATAATGACGCGCCAAGTATGGCGCCGCCATCATTTAACAATACGCTACACAATATAAACATGTTCTCTCTCTCTCAAGCTACACACTCACATTTCAAGGCCGTCTTTGTGCATCCAGTGGGAGTCCGTCTCGGTACTCGGTCTGGTTCTGGTGGTTGATTAGTGCAGATTGTTGCTGATTAGCTCTCATATCAAGCCGGATTGGGTGGCGCATATGGCACCCCCATGAGTTCATGTGGCAAATATCTGTGAGATGGGCCTACTCAACATTTTAATTAATATATTTTTTCTATTCTGAATCTGCAAGGTTAAAGTATGAAGTAGAAGTACACAGTAAGTCAGTATAGAATGACTGAATATTAAGTGCTTTGGGGTCCTTCTGTAAGTTATTTTGGAGTTCTGGAGAAAGCAAGCAGCAATAGAAGAGGCCAAGCAATCAACCCGTTCTAAAGGCATGTTTTGAACAGGCACTGTACAAGTTAACCTTACAAACAGAACACTGAACCCATTTCCTGATAAAAGTAAGAGTCATCCTGGGAGTGAGGCCTTGTGATCATATCTCATAATAAAGTATTGTCACAGAGAGACCATTAGCTTTGGCAGAAATCCAGCTGTGTGGAGGAGGTTGTCAGTGCTGCAAGTTCCTCTGTAGCATCTGGAGAATATAGTGGACATTCTCCATACTCCCAGTGAGGGGCCCTGGGAGTGTCAAACTGTGGGTCACACAAACACTGAAAAATCTGAGAACACTAATGGGTTTTTAACTATGGATAGTCCTATTGCCTGTTAGTTTGCAAGCAAACCCCTGCCAGTGACGTATCCTTTAAATTGTTCCCCAAATTAAGTGAAACAACAACCCTAGTTCAGCTGAACTATAGACAAAGCCTGTTTATCAGAAACAGAAGTCTTTTTACCCCACACTTCCTTGCACCGAATGGTGCTGCACATTTTTTTTATGTAGTTCCAGAAAATACATCCTTCTTTCTGGATGTCAGTGAACTGCAGGGTAACATTTTTATTGTGTTAGGGAACAATCTCTAACACAACATAATTTTAAACAGGTGAATTCTGCATACTGTGGATGTGGACTATGTAGCACATTTCATACAAGGCCTTTTTTCCCATGATTATGTTTATTCTGGGCATAATATCAATACGGTAATTGTATTAAGCTATTGACTACATACGTCTGCTATTTCCTAGCTGGAGTGTGACGTGAAATGTGTCACATGCAGGTGCGATGGGTGGCGTACAAACCAATATGGTGTTGGAATGGTATATGTTTATATTTTTTATCCAACCACAATCAAATTCACCTTATCTGGATGGCGGGATTTGTCTGGATAGGTTGTTTTCTTTTTGTGTTTTTTTGAATGATGACAAGCCGGAATAAGAAACAAGCCCAACAGAAATAGGAGTAACAAGTCTATTTTTACAATGTAGGGAGTAGAAAGTACAGATAATTGCGTGAAAATGTAGAAGTAAAAAGTCTTCTGCTATATAATTACTCCAGTAAACATACCAAAAATGTTTACTTAAGTAAGGTAACAAAGTATTTGTACTTTGTTACTTGACACCGCTGGCGGCAACTAGATCAAAGTTAAAATAATTTTAAAACTTTGAATGCGGTGTAAAGCGGAAAAATCCGAGCGGTGTGTAACACCAAGGGTAGCGCAGCACATACTTGGGCGTCACTGCTTTCCCCATAGGAAATAAACTGTTTCCGCCTATCATGTGTAGGCAGCTTTACTTGCCCGACTGGATAGACAACAATGATGGGTGGGTTTGGGTTGGTATTTGATTTGCATTCCTGACTTCTTCAGCAAAAAGTGAAATCTACATTTGTATACTGCATGCATGACTGCAACGGGTGCAAAAAAATGTTATTAGGCAAATTTCCACTAATCTTAGTGTTGGTTTGGTTTGGTATTCCTGCATGTCCATGTTTTATGTTGGTTTGAAGCAAACCATGAAATACAGATGGCATATATGTGCCAAATGAGTAGTGTAAATAAATGTCCTTAATTTCAGAAAACGGTCATTTTGGGAAACTGAAACCTTAAAGCATTTTCATTTAACTAATCCATCAAAACTGACCCCATTGTTCTCAAAAACTCTGCCTATATAGAAGTGCTTACCATTGTGAAAACATTCTCTTACTTGCCTGACTTGAAAGATAGGAATGCTGGATGAGTTAGTGTTATATTGGCTTTGCATGTCTGTCTTCTTCAACGAATAGTGAAATCTACATCCATATACTGACTGCAACCGGCGCCAAACAATGGTTTTACAATTTCAAGGGACCTCAATGGACTCTTTAATGTATATCTGCTTTTTAAAACCCCCCAATATTTTATTTACTTATTTATTTTTAAAGATTATTTTTTGGGCATTTTAAGTCTTTAATTGACAGGACAAATGAAGAAATGAAAGGGGAGAGAGAGGGGGAAATTACATGCAGCAAAGGGCCGCAGGTCGGAATTGAACCAAGGAACGGCGGCGTAGTCATTAGGTTTCCATTAAAGTCAACGTGGGTGTTTTCACTGACTGCGGAACGGCTGCGTTCCGACTCCGTTCCAGCTCCGGCAGTCCGCAGCCCTCCGGAAATAAAACATCCGGTTAATTTTCAAAATAAAATAGAACATGCTCACAGCGGGTCATATTTCCCTGCACTACAACTTGAAAACACAACACAGAGTTGTTTCCCCTCTACTCCTCTGGATGGAAACAAACTGTTAGTTTTGTTGTTTTGTGCGATCTTATGGGTCCTCATTACTTCAGCTGTCAGTCATGGATTCAGCCGTTCCGCAACAAATGCGGACCTGGTGGGTATCGATGGACGGCGGAGCACGGAGCCGACAACAGAAGAGCGGATCCGCAGCCATTCTGCAACCGGTGGAAATTGGGGCTAAGAGTGAAAAAAAAGTCCATTTGCTACTGACACAGAGCAGGCCCATAAAATATGAAGAGCATAATCGTGTTGAATATTTGATTGGTATTGAGTAGTATGTGGAGTTTGGAGAGAGCTTAATTCTAGCAAAGGTTTCAACTGGAATAAAAGGTAAACAACTGTGTTTGCTGAGCAGTTCCTGGTCCTAACAGTACATTTTTATTATTATTACCATGGGACCAGGATAAGGACATGAGGAGACACAAACACACACACACATACACACACAGCTATTAGCCACTAAACCCTCTGTAAAAACACGCTTACTGCCACTATCCAAACAGTAGGGCGGGTTCTTAGCAATTTACTGTGCAAATACATTACACAGGAGTTTAAATATGGACAGGCAGCAAGAACATGTAAATGTCTGGAGCCTCAAACAGAGTAAATATTTACAGGATGATAAAACAAAATATATTCTAGTGATGGACATTGTGCTGTCCAAAAACAGCCTTTTTACTTTCACTGCTCAAATAGTTCAATGTTAGCATAGTTAATTTACTCTGTATTACATCACATATTTCTGTCTCTGATTAAGTTGCTCATACTACAAACAACCTTTTCATCGTGTAGGTGCATGATGCCTCACTCAGTGCATCAAAGCAATTCAAAACCAAGGAATTAGAATCTCACATGCAATCATGCATGCATTTATACTCACTCCCATACTACAAACACACACATAGCAGAAATGCAAACATGTAGCAGCAGACCATTATACAAGGCTGTTAACTATTAATACTGACATACTTATACAACTAAGCCTAACACAATATGCCTTTTTGCAGAGCCAAGGAAGGCCCACTCTTGGTATTACATTACAGCCTCAGACTCTCCTCTTTAAAAAAAAAAAAGAAAAAAGTGTCCTCTGTCCTTTGTTACCATCTGCTGTGTTACAGAGGCATCTGTGCCAATGCGGACATGCAAAGTACAGGCGCCGTGTTGAAGTAAACTCAAATAATATCAATGTTGCTATAACATAAAGAAGGAAGATTTCCTCATATGCTGTGGTGTTTTGAGAATACAGAGCTTCCTTATAACAGGCTCTGCCATGTACTGTTTTCAGTATAAATCCCACATTTCTCACTCTCCAACCAATTGTGCCATCTGTCCTGCTGAGAAGTTGGTAAAGAATGTATATACGCAGATGACAAAATGGTAACTGTGGAAAGGTCAAAGAGACATAGGGAGGGCCCATCTGGTCCAATCAGAGCATAGAGATACCCAACTGTGAATCTGGCCCTGAAACAACAAAAAAACAACAAAAGACCATCTTTGCACTGTGGGCCCTCCAAACACAAAGATCTGCAAAACCAAACCATATGCGCTCTCCTTATCTGGTAATTAACACAATGCATTGCAACAGCATCTAGATTTAGAGCTCCAATGCAATATATTGAGCAATTTAAATTCTAGAGACAATAGTATTATATAAAAAAATGGTATTCATACACAACCCTGGCTCTGTAACTGGGAAACAAACAAAATAGCTCGGACCAAGCCACACAAGCCACACAAGCCACACAACTATTCCAGCCAAACAGTCATCTATGTCCACGCCGCTCCACTTCCGAGATTGCAACATTGCTGCCGGAAATTCCACCGAATTTTACTCTTTTTGGTCGAATGTACCTTCTGCTTTCTTTGTGTTGGAATTTTAAACTGTTCAATTCACAAGGACTAAGGTAAACTGCTCCTCAAATCTCTGCAGGATAAATCCAGCCAGCTATCTGTCCAATCTTAGTTTATTGTTGAAGGACTAAAACCCTTTTTAAAACGTACTCATGTTCCACCAAAACAAGTTCCTTCCCGAGGTTATTTTGCAGCGGTACAGTGGCTTTGTCCGTTGCTCAACGCTGACCATGACGATTGTGATTGGTTTAAAAAAAATGCCAATAAACCAGAGCGTGTTTTTCTCCCATCCAGGAAAGCAGGGTGAACTAGCCAGACCCTTTTTTGCAGCGCTGTAAAGAAAGGTCTGGCAAAGCGAGACTGCCAAACAGCAACAGCTGTGTTTGTGCACAGGAAAGGATTCCTATGCTGTTGATAATTGCTTTGGATGCACACCGAACTGATTCCAGATGTTTCCGGATGAATACATGTACCCCAAATGCTGCAATTGTATTTAAAAAAAGATATGTTTAGTCTCCTTTGAACTAATAACAAATACATCGTTGGTACTATCATTTTTCGCTTACGCTCAATTTAATAATCCCTTTATATGGGTGTTGCCATGGTGCCTATGTTTGACTCAGTGCCAGTAACCGTGTCCTTTTTTGAAGCCGTCAGTGCATTCCATACTATTGCTTACCAAGAATGAACATCATGACCATATTAAGAAATAGAAAATGTAAATATTGTCTGTGCTTTTATAAGTTCCAATAAGAAGTGTGGCAAAGCCGACAGTGACATTTGATTTTCACTATTGATTTTTGTCCTCTCCAACCTACTGTACTTCATAAACATTTCTGTCCATCTGTGAATCTTAATGTGGGAATGACTAACAATTTACATTTGGACATCTGGTGTGTACATCATATACCCTGAACCATTAACAACATGCATTTTACAATGTTATATAGTGCTTAACATTTGTAATTATGTAAAATGCTGTAACTGTAAATAGTTATACATAATGTTTTCCCTTTGTTTATTTCTGGTGTGTAATGCACATTGTGGTTGTGTCACTTAGTAGGAACTATTTCTTAAGCTCTAGTACACAAAGTATTATAATCCACTCTGCACTTCTACAGATTCTTAGACACATTTAGCTCATTTCCTCTGTCAGGTGTAAGGCTGGAGGGGATCATGCATTTGTGCGTGTTCATGTGTGTGTGTGTCTGTCTGTCAGCATAATATTTTTTGTGCACATTTAGGTTATGTATGCTTAAGGTACCTTTTGCGGTCAAGGTGATTCATAATTTTTGGGAACCTATTTTTTTGTCTGTTTTGTACCGTCATTGCCTGTTGACTCCTCACAACTCCTAACGGGCCGGTCAGGGCCATAGGTACTTCAGTAGCTAAGGCATTTCCGGCAAATAAAAAGCCTGAGTCGGTTGCCGCAGGCCACATTTTGGCCTTTGCTGTACCTCAAAAACTGACATCCATAAACAAGTTTAGGCTCATTATGAACCGGAGCATCTGCTAATTCCATACTTATGTGTGATATGTTGAGATAAATAAATCCATGGGAGTGAGATTCATCTCTTTTTCATTTGGGAGGGGAGATGGAGACACACCTAGCTGAGATCTGCACCATACTGAGTGCACTTTAAAAGTTGTTTTTGTTTCTATGGTCTGTGCATTTACTAGTTCAGTCTCAAAGCTGTCAACAATACAGCTTCCAGCAGCAGTAGGCCACCCCTTTTAGCAAAAAAGCTCTGATAAACCCACTGTAAACTATCTGCCTCTCACCAAAGACAGACCAACTCAAAAAGTAGTTGCTAAAGAATGTCGGACAAGCTTAACACAAATATTTTGCTTAGAAGACCAAAATGAATACTTACTATTTATTTTTTTGCCGACTTTTAACTATTACTCCTTACATTTTAAAACAAATATCGTTACTTTCCCATACCAATACCAATACTTTATTTAATCTATTTTGACGGGAATATACGTTGCAGTTGACGCACCACTACAAGATGACAGATTTGGCGCCATTCATTCGTGGCAAATCATTGTGGCTTGATGGCGGTAACTTTAGCATATTGTAGTGTGGAAAGCAACATGATTGAAAATGAAGAAAACAGATATCACAGAGATTTGGCAGACAAGCAGCAAGACATTCCCAATCATCTTCGGCCTTATCTGAGAGAGATGTGTGAGATAGTAGGCATCTCCTGGTGAATGTACACACATACATGTTGATTCCTTTAAATATTAAGGGGAAGATTAAAAAAGAGAAACTGGATTTGTGAATTCTCACAGAATCAAAATTGAATTCATATCTTGCTACTCAGTCAGAATTTTATTAATCTAGAGTCCCAGTCTCTGTCACAATAATCATATATGTGTGATAAATGTGTGTTTTAGGCCTGTTGGCACACATCAATTTAAAATGTAGGCAATGGCATATAAAGAGCCTTTTTCCATGTTCACTGAAGTTTCTCAGCTTGCACTCTAGTAACATTTGTGTGGTCTAGATGGCTTTGCTCAAAAGATGGTTCTCATTCACAAGGGTACTTGCTTGTACTTTCATACTTTAAGTAAATGTGTTACTTTTACTTGAGTACATGAGTTAAATCTGTACTTAGCACAGTATTTTTTAATACAAGTATCTGTATTCCTACTTAAGTACAGGAAGTGAGTACTTTGCCATCTTTGCAGGCGGCAAGAAACATGACTCCGATTGAAAGATAATGTTTTCTCTGTTGTTGGTGCAAGATATTACGTGCTCACATTAGCCATTCAATGGCTCAATTAATGCAACTTTAAGTGCTTTATTCTCTATGTAAGAGAATACTAGATCGAGCCTTCCACTGTTTCAAGTCCACTTACTGAAAGGAATTGGTTTGAAACACACATTAAAAAAACAATACCCCTATCTAAGTCATGTAGTGGACCGTAATTAAGCTGCAAAGCAAAGAATTTGCTTCCAGAAGGATATCTAGGACCAGAGAAAAAAAAAGTTTGCTGATATGTGGGCAGCTTGTAATGTGGAGAATATGGGAAATCAGAGATTATAACAATTGTGAAAGACTGTGGGAAGATGTGCATGACAAGCTTGCAAGTGTACTTAAAATTGTAAGGGGGGATATATGGCTGTGAGCAGATGGAGATGCATAAGTGGGCCAGACAGTGGGCATTTATGTGTGGTGTGTGTGTGTGTGTGTGTGTGTGTGTGTGTGTGTGTGTGTGTGTGTGTGTGTGTGTGGTTCCAGGAACTGCAGGCTATGCCATGCTGAGCTGTGCTGAAACACAGGCTTCTGTTCAAATTAGGTCAAGGCAGGGCTGAGGGTGCCATAAGCAGGGATGGATCTTCAGGATTGGGTTGGAAAAGTTGTCATTTTTCAAACTAAAGGTTAAACTGTAACTGCTATGAATACTGGAGTGTCAGAATAAATGTAATTTAGTCTCAGAATTAATCAGAAGCTGGCTTGATTATATATTCCTGTAATGCATCATACTATTGTTGATAACTTAGCTTAACAAAGCTTTTCACAATTTCAGCCCCTCCCTCTGGAACTCCCTACCCATTCACATCTGGGACTGTACTGACTTTGACACATTCAAATCAGTTATCAAAATCTACATTGGGTCAACCTTGCTCACCTGGTTGAGCATGCGCACCATATACTAAGGCTTATTCCTTACTGCAGAGGCCCGGTTCAATTGTGATCTGCAGCCCTTTGCTGCATGTCACCCCCCCCGAGAAAAAAGTAATTGTTTTATTGTTTCACTTGCTTTTGATAGGCTTGTTTTTTATGTGTTGG
Organism: Etheostoma spectabile; assembly: GCF_008692095.1. NCBI lineage: Eukaryota > Metazoa > Chordata > Actinopteri > Perciformes > Percidae > Etheostoma > Etheostoma spectabile. The sequence continues at coordinate 21,788,955 of NC_045736.1, forward strand.
TTTTATTGCTTCACTTGTTTTTAATGTGCTTAATGGTCTGGTTTTATTATTAAGTCTTTAAAGACCTTGAAAAGCTCTATAATATAAATGTATTGTGTATTATTAGCGAGTGACTAGGAGGGTATCAATACACTTTTTGAGTAAAAATAATCTCTGAGCACTGAATCAAAAAAAGATACAAAGTGAAGAGAAGAGAGGGCGAGAGCAAGGGGACACACACACACACACACACGTATGTCACAAGCCTGACTCATAACTCCTGTTCGTTCTTATCAGTGGCTGACACAGCATTACAAGAGCAAAGACACGCTGACATGTTGTCCTGCACGTGCATTGTCCAGTACAGGAGAGAGGCACTGTGTGTGCCTCCTCTTCTTTATTGAAAGACGTCTTTATTCTTATCCTACAGCTTAGACAAACCAAACCTTTTAACAAAAGAAAAGCGAAGCAAATTTAAATTATGGAGAGAGAGGAAGGGTTAGGACAGAAAAAGAGAAACATGGAGAGATACAGACATGAAAAATAGATGAAGTGGGACACCCCTCATGCTGGGAGAGTTATCCTCTCTATAAAGGAAGCTGTTTTCTTTGTGCAACACACTGTACATTTAGCTTTGAGGATGATTTGTTTGTAAATACCAATGCATTTTATGTATGCATTTTCATTCATGTTGGCCATAATATGCCGTTTCTGTTTACTTGTGACAACAAGTAAGTTCTGAATGGTCGTTGTTCATACTGTTTATCCTTCAGCATATTCCTTGTCAAGAACATTTTTTATAGTCGAAAACTTAATTTTTGTGTTGTAAGGGGCACCCTAACTTGCACTTGTATATCCTGCATTGCACATGTATCAATAAAGTAAATGAACTCCAAAGACAATGAGAGCTGCATCAAATATATTACATTTCTCTGTAAAATAAGTTACATAAGGTGACTCACTGCATACTGTTTTGTCTTGCACCTAGTTTATTAATGGTCAACATCTACCACCTAGCTGTTTGTGCAGTACTCATTATTCTCAAGCACATAAGCTTCATAGACCTCGGTATTAAGGAACTACTTTGTTTGTTAAATAGTTTCAACATAAAGAAAGATCTGAGGGAGGAATAAACCTTTGACAATTACACACAGAATTTGCATTATTTTTATCATGTGGTAATTCAGCCATAATTTAAGTGAATTTGACATTAAGGCAGAGTCAAAGCCTAACCTTTTTTCACAAAATGTATAGTCTTTCATGAATGCCTCTGCAAGCACAAGTACACTTGTGCATTTATACACATACACACACACAAACACACACAGCAATGAGTGTTGAGTTGAACATTTCCACTACGAAGCAGAGAGCCCTCAGCCTGAGTGGTAAATCTGCGTTAAAACCAATGTAATGTATCCGAGAGGCACGAGTGTAAGAGCACAAGTGGAGCAAAAGGTTCCTCTTTTGAATACCAGATTGTGTCCCAGCCCTGACTATAGTTCCTGAATCACAAAACAACAGTAATCTTTGTGGATTCTGGGTAATCAATTAAGCATCAACAAGAAAACACCTATTCAAATATACGTTGTGTACACTTGACTAATGAAAAAAGTCAAGCACTAAAGCCACGGGTATTTCATCTTTGTGTTCTTTTATCCACTGAATATGGATTAAAAAGGCAATGAGGAACATAAGCTCACTCTGAAGTTGCGATGAACACAAAAATGCCCAAGAGGTTTAAATAAGAGCTCTTCAGTCTGTCAAATCAGAAATAACAGCCTGTGGGCGAGACGGCTTCCTGCCTTGTAAAAAGAGAAGATGTGTAAGGATGGGTGCTACGTGTTCCCTCAACGAGGTGGAGAGAGAGATGGGAACACTGGAGGCAAACGTCATCAAGGGAAGACATACAGAACAACTATGAACCTTACTTTACCATACACACATGCACTCATGGACCTGCACAACAGTGCATAAAGAACAGACACACAACTATAGCCGAAACAAGTGTTGTCTTTCCCTCACCCACATGTTCATACGCACGCAAATACACACACACTCACACTCACACTCACACTCACACTCACACTCACACTCACACTCACACTCACCCCAAATCAATCGTGGCCAATAAGCTGATCATAGGGGCTAAGAGCTACTGGGTCACCGTTCGACATGAGTGACATAAAAAGGCAGGGGCCAATCCATCAGCCCTAACGATTTTAGATGATTGCACCACGCTCCCTTACCCTCCACTCCTCCCATACCCTCACCCTTCATTCCCTCTGTGTTTTGCAATGTATTCTGGGCTTAAAAAAGGCCAAGAATTTCCCCTCACTGCTCTCGGCATTCATTCAAATGTCAGAAAAGGCAACATGGCCCATTTGTGCAGTTTGTATCAGTAGAGAAACCTCAAGTGTGGGAACAAAACACAGAGCGGCTGTATGCTGTATTGAATCTAAGAATCTCTATAACAATGTATTCCACAGCATATAACATCCATATTAAAGATTCAGAATAATATGTATTCCTAATGACCACATCTGTCATAGACCTGTGAGCTGGTAGACTTGTTCAAAATGGAAATGAAAAGTAGAGTTGGTGCACTGTTAAAAATAGTTTCTGCTGTCATATAACAGTTACAGCTAAATACAGAATAAGATCATTTTCCAAATACGTTAACTGATGACATACTAAACAACATATGCTGGAGAGTGCAGGGTAGGTCAATATTTGAAATAAAGCCAAGGGGCAGCGCCTGGAAAGCCAAGGCAATCCAAACTTCCAAAAGAAGGTCTGAATGGGTGGGTATGTACTGTATGTGTATGTATGACAATTTTTTGTAAGAAAAAGCTTGCAGATATTTGTGACATATGTTTTTTCAATGTTCCTAACAATTTAACTGTAAGAGTAGGATGTTATTTAACAGTATACTGTGTCTTGTTGACAATAACTCTGAAGTGGGTTCAATGGTCGGCCTTATGCTTAGTTGAGTGTTCTGATCCCTGTAAAAAGGGATCCCATGAAAGCTTTAATTTCAGATGAAAATCAAAGGGCGGCAGGACACACTAGGATCCCTGTTCCACAGCAAACACAGTGTGAAACCAGGAAACAGTTAAAAGAGCAGGTGACAGGGATTGAGAGCCAAAATGGAGCTGGGTTTGTGACAACAGGGATGTGGTTTTGGGCTGAGTTGGACAGAGATAGAGATAAACAGAAAGACAGAATGAGAGAGGGAAGGGGGAGGGGAGAAGAGATTAACATAAGTTACTGAAACAAATGAGAAAAGAAGGAAGGCAAAAGAGGATTTGAGTTGATTGCGGTGACAGTGTCATTGCGTGTGTGGATTATTAATTCCGATCTGTTTTGATTACAAAAACACGTGGCAGCAGCTGGGTAATCACAGCACCAAACCCCACAATCCACTGGTATCGGGTTTAAAGTCCCTGTATCATTTTATTTGTGTCACTAAAGACAGACATTTAAAAGAAACAATCAAATGTAAAGTGTTTGTGATACTTGTCCTATATGCTAACGTTCTCAACAACAACAACAAAGGTATTAATTCCATCTTAACATAGAAACAAGACAACCAATTCTATATTTTGATTGCAGAGCTCAATATGTATTGGGCTCTGCAATTCTAGTCAAGTCGTAGAAAGATTTATGCTAATGTTTTAGATGGGATGAAATCATTTGATTCAGTGATGAGGTGATTTGCAGCACCTACAGTACATCTACTTCATGATCAAACATTTCAGGGAAGGAGGCTCCAGAAACATGGCACATTTGTGAAGAATATCTCTCTGTGTGCCATTTCTTTCTGTGTTTTACTGTGAAAGAGAGAGTGAGTTCATCTCTTGCGCAATGTACACATATATGCACCCGTTGGTGGATTATTAATAGCAAATCAAAACTTTGTTTCCATAGTGACTGTTTGAGTCCATTATGGAAAGTGTCTCCTGTTGTTACCAAGACAACAATCCAGCAATGGCAAATGAATATGGCACACAGCTGAGTGATGCGGTGAGCTGGTGTTCTCTCCATAAACAAGCTCAGCATCAAACTGGGGGCAGGTGGAGGACTGGAACGATGACAATGAAAGGGTTGAAAGGAAGGGAAACCATGCCACCATCAGTTGGGCTTATATACTTATACAATTTCAATTTGGTATGGTATTGCTATATTCACCTGTATATAATATCCCCCTTTTGTTCCCTTCTATCTACATTAGGGTGCTAGAAAAATAATTTATACATTTCATTAATCAGACTTTAAATTGGAAGTAACTAACACAATTACAGAAACATGCCACATTATTATGCATAACATATAGCATTGGCAGTCACCCTAATTTCATCCCTATTCAGTTCTTTGAACTGAGGTCCCCTGCTACTCTTTCTAATGCAGTTGGCCTGCATTAGACTCATGTTGTCATAAATAAGGCTGATTCCCACAAATCTTAAATAATTATCAATTTCTGATCAATGGTCTTGAAAATGTGGCCACAGATTAATCAGCCTTTGAAGATTTTCTTTTGAGTGGGATCTTGCCTTGATACGAGTGTTTACAGTAAAAATACCAACAGGAAAGACGGTAAATTTCAATAAAGCTGCAATGACGGACTAGTGTTCACACAACTTAATCCTGGACCAACAAGGATATGGGTGTATGTGAAAGGTGCATGAAGTGACACACCTTGGATAAACATCCTGTCTTATGGCACTCAGCACCCATGGTTAAGGATCATAAAAGTAGGATTAAGTTACACTTAACTGCAGTGTATTCTCAGAGCAATTTGTTCTTTGAGAGCAAACTAGGGACCAAATTGTCCTGCTAATTTGGGAAAGCTGGGCAAAAGCTTCACAGCGGGAAGAATAGCACAGCAGGACCATTTAGACAGGAGGACCAAGTCAACCCCAGGAGGGGTCTAGAAGACAAAAATGGTCCTGTCTTGGTGATGGTGTCTATGCTCTATTGTTGCAAGTGTCCAATTCTCTTTGGGTTTGAACAAGTGTACTGCAGTGCTACCAGAATTATGTTCCTGCTTACTTGTGTGAATGTAGAATAGACTGCCATATGTGTTATTGATCTGTTTATTTTGTGAAGCACTTTGAGCTGCATTTAATGGAATGAAAGGTGCTATACATAATAAGGTGTATTATTATTATTATTATTATTTTAAGTTGGGCTTAATAGATGCAGAACATGACTTACGGCTCGACAAATGACAAGCAGTAGGCATGCCATCGAGCACTCCAAAAAGTGTATGTAATATTAATGTATGATTCCTTTGCAAAGACACATAAGTGCATTACGGCTGCATTAAGAATGTTGTCCTCAAAATAAAAATTGGGAGCCACCCCTCTCCAAATGCCTCACACTCACCAGCTACACAGACACAGCAAGCGACACAAAAGCTAGAGTCCAAGGTTGAAACTGATGTCAAGTAAAACTCATTGGTGTAAATGACTGTCTGCATATTTTTTCATCGGAGTTGCACTGTGTTAAGCTCTTTTGGCCACTCTAGCTTTAGGAATTATTGTTGATTAGTTCGGTCTAGCTGTATTGTGTCTGTGTAAATTCCTTTGGCAGAGTTATAACTTTATTAAATACACCTGTACAGACTTATGTAATCTAATACAGCAGCCCAGCAATAACTCCTATCTTTGTAAAGTATCAAGTTCAGTTTTCATTAACACTGTGTCAGAGGTGTTGACTCAACTCCAAGGCAATTTATGAGGCTGTATATTTAGTGGTGCTGTTTCTTGAGAACTGTATTTCCTTAAGAGGTGTTTCTAATGTTCTGTCTACAATCACTTGTATGCAGAGTATCAGCCTCTCAGTGTAATAATTTGTAGCTGATTTGTTGACACTGTGTCGGTGAGGTAAATCAATATGGTTTTGATGACACAATCAACAAATGTAAACTTTGGAAGCTTCACAAATATGTATTGTAGTGCTTAGGGCTGGGCATTGCTCAAAAACTTTCAATACCGGTACCAATGCTATGACTTTGATACCGGTTCCAAGCAATACCTTTTTCCGATACCATTTTTATTTTTAAACAAAAAGAAATTACATCATTACATTTTACATTTTTCGATACTCAATACTTTAGAGGCAATTCGGTCGGGGCATAAACAGTATTGAATTTGGTACCTAGCCCTAGTAGTGCTATCATATTACTGAAAATCTACTGCAGGGTTATTGTATTTATTTGCATTAGACTGCATACACTGACCAATCCCAATCAATCCTTTTTATTTGGTGGAAAATATCCTTTTGACTACCAAGAGCAACTGTGTTTAGAGTTTTGCACAAATATAAATGTCACAAGATCTGTAATGGTGCTCTGTGCTCAAAATGATTTCACTGGATTAACCTAATATAAAGGTAATAGTTAACCAATATGGATAACTGCTTTAAATATTGTCTGTGAATGTGTTTTTAAATTTTAGAGAGAGATTTAGATACGCGTTTGTAGAAATCTTTGTATGTTTCAAATAATGCACAAAAATATCTGTTTGTGTAAAAGTACCAAATTGCACTGCACCACCTGATCTGTATTCATACAAATTCATCTGTGCCACACCACCTACATGTACCTTGGCAGAAGCATATTTGTTATTAGCCATGAAATTACCAAACTGGTAAAAGGTGTAAAAAATGGCCTGAGAAAAACAGTGTTGCTGGCTTTGCACTGACACAGTTACCACATGTGTGCTGCTTGCACCACATCAGGTTCCCATTAGAGCCTCTTATGTCCGATTAAGCACCAAGCTGTTTATCTGAAGACACTGACAGGAGCAGCCCAGCATAAACACACTTCGAGCAGTGACACATTTTCAAAATACATCTAGATGTTGTCAGAAGGCTAATTGTACAGTAATGCATTTATGGCCAGTTAATAATTACCAAATAGGGTATATTCAATAATTAGCATGATAATTTATCAAATACAATCCATACAAAAAGGGTCAGGATGCATTAAATGCATTTAATGCATCAGTAAAAAAGTAAAAACGCACACCCTTCATTCAACTTTTGACATTGTTTCCCAGAGTGTGAAAAAGCAATCATACAAAGCTGAAACACAAGGGTTTTTGTTGCTGGGACTGACACTTACGTTCCCAAGATCTCTTTAAAGTCATACTGATCCTTTACATCTGTGGTCTTCTTTTTCCAAGCATGGCAATCGTCACCCAGTGGCATCTTCTTGTTGTTACGGTCAGAAACAATACTACAGAAGAAAAAGAGGATAGGGAGGAGAAGCTCATTAATGCCAATAAATACCAAATGTATTGGCTTCCATCTTCCACATGCAGTAAATACAATACTGCATTGATAGTGCTGCTCCCTTTTCTTTTAAGGTAGATTGTATTAAAGTGAATACAAAATTATTTAATTTTTTATGACTTAGATTACTAACATCTGTGGATTTCTTAAAGTGTTTGTCACATGTGATGTCACACTAATAGTATGCAATGCATGATGTCATGTTGGGAAATACTGGCAAATGATCTATGCATCTTTCAAACACAGGCAATTTAAAGAAAGTACTTAACATTAACATATGTAAAACAACATCCTAATCCACAGGCCCCATTGCTGTGTAATGTAGCATGTATTTAGATCTTTGGGGATAATGGCTTGGGTTTGCATTAGCTCTGTGGGTTGGTGTTGGAAAAAAACACTTCCTGCAGCTAAAAGTTACACAATGAAGTGAAGTAACTGACTAATTGTTTAGCACAATCAAATTGTATGACGCAAAAAGGATAACTTCTATTTCACAGGTTAAGGAAAGGAACTGGCCTAAACTTTGACCTTGTTGCCGATGACTTTTCAAGGTGCAACTAAAGCCAGGAGCAATAATGTTGAATACCTGCACTGCGCTTTTCCTCTGTGCTATCATGTGTAGGCGTAAGGCTTATATAATTATAACATAACTGTCATACATTATACTGAAATACTTGTCACACAGGTAAATACAAGGTCATTGTTGTTTATGTGAGTCCTGAAACTTTAGCATTCAAAGTGATTTCTGCAATATTGTTACACTGAAGGTTTAACATGGCAGAGTATCTGTTACCTAACCTTGCACAGGAGCTGGATTTTTTGCGATATGACGAGATCATGCGAAAATCGAATCACATTTCACATGAAAACCCATCTTGCCAGGCTTCAAGTAATGCATTTATGTTTTACAGCAGCGTACCGAACCAATTAGCAACCAATGAGGAGCTACTGGCAGCTACAGCCGTGGTTCAGGTGTGTGTGATGGCCACGACTGTTCGTCAAAACAACAATGGCAGACATGATAGACAGATGATTCATCCAATCACCTTCCAGTGTTTTGTTTGTTTGTTTTTTTAAAGTGCCCACCCTTTTGCAAACTGTTTCCAAAGACGTCTTCTGTGTTAACAAAGCATCTGACGAGCCAGGTTAAAGGATCTGCTCGATGTGTATAGAATTTCCTTTGTTTATTTGGACATGTCATGAAAAGTTATGTCCTGCAGTCAAGTATCTGTGTGTTCTACAGAGGGCTAAAAGTCATAGTCAATATCTACTAGGTTAATAAGTAAACTATAGTTTCACTTTAGTGACCTGGCTGTTGCTTTAGAACAATTACTTTTGAACAATTATACAGTGGTTCCCCTTTTTATAGCAGAGTCAAGCAGTGCAAGAGATGCATAAAACCCTAATCATTTAATACTAACAAAAGGTATGGTCAAAATGCCAAGGGTATGACTGAAACCTAAACATGAGCTTCTGTGTGAAGAGCCAAAACTCATGAGCGTATCAGTCTATAAAATCTCAGCTTATCTGTAATGTGTGTGTGACTTTACTGAGCTTGTGTAGTGCTCAAGTGTAAGATACAAATTAGCTTCACAAACTGGGCCACATAAAAAAAATCATGCCAAGCTGTAAACACTAACCTTTAAGAGTTAAAAAAAAGACACAATTCAACTTATGTTTCACATTTATCAGAAGAAGTTAACGTTAAGATGTTTGTCCTCACCACACTCTCTGGAGATCACAGAGGACTCTGCTGTCACAGCTATCATCATCCAAACCCAGAAAGTGCCTATAACTCAAGACCTGGAAGACTAAAATAGCTCTGTTCATATCAGCATGCCTCCCTCTCCTCCTCTGTTACTGCTGCCTGCCTGGCAACTTCACAGTTGGTCATATGAGATGATGTAATGTATTGTTATGAATAGTCCAAGAGTAATTTTGTCAAAGACTATATGATAGCACAGTTAATCATTTCCCTATTAGTTCAAAGTAAACTCATTTAAATTCTGAATAGCGCATGTGAGTGGTATTAAGTCATAAAGAGGGGTGGGCTTAACACTGCGGTTATCTCAGATGTTAAGAAGGACATGGCCTCTTCTAGCTGCATTGAGGTGCAGTCGCTGATTGCTGCTGCACACACACAAATAAGGTGGCCCTCTCGCCGCCTTCAATAATGTCAGAGGTTGGCTTCATAAGCGTCGTCATGGAAACCCAAAGAAGCTGCTATTGTATCTGAGAGTCAACATTGCTTTAGTGTCTGATGGCAGGTGGCAGCTAAGTTGGAAATCATTCTCACTTTGACGGCTGGCTGCAGTGTGTTATGTTTAGTTAAAAAAAGAATACACAGAAGCATCCAGTGTGTTAGCAGGATGTTGTCATACTCAGATTCTAGTCAGAATATGAGTCTGATACTGCTCCATTGGGCTGTGATTATGGGGCATGTCTCAACCGAACCAGGAAAGAAAATGCGTCTGCACTCAATTGGCTAGACCTACAACCAATTAGAGCAACGGAGTATGTGACGTAGGCCAGCTGATTAAATTAAACTTTTGCCAAATCCCTTAGGAAGGACGGCAAAAACATCTTTCCAGTCGACCAATGCCTTGATCACGGTTCTCTGTTCCTCTTTTAAAATAAATGCGCAGTCAATATCTTCTATAACAGACGCAATGGTGGAATCTACACTCAATTCTCCAGCGGCAGCCATCTTTGTTGTAAATGAAAACAGCCCAAGCGCTCTTTGGTGATGTGGTTGATTATGTTACTGTTGAGCATAGCTGCTCCTCAACGGATGAAGTCCAGACCGAACTTCCCGACCTCAAATGTTGTGGGCGGGGCTAAGTTTGGCTGGCCTCCAGGCTGCCAGTGTGTGGTTATTGAATATGGACTGGAAAGACATGTGATACAACCTGATCAGGTGATACATACAGCATCTGATATAAACTCACTGAACAATGTAACCTAAAGCACAAGGAACTAATCTTACAGTTTAACATTTAAATTAATCTCAATCATTGTTTCCTGTACTTAATTTAGCATGCCTTTAAAAGTAACTGACGTAAAAGGAAGAATCTCTTAACTTTGCATGAAAAAGCAGCATGCAAAGTAATGTGCTTTGGGGAAGCAGTAAGAGGAAGTCCAGCGTATAAAAGCTTTTCCGGTAAGTCTGCCCTGTTGGGGCCTCTGTTCCTGGAGTCTAATACCTACTGTAGGGGACAAACAGACAATACATTGTAGACTGTAACTCTATTCCTCAAAACATCTTCAACTTGACACCAGAGAATTGAGGACCCATTTCCCAAGCGGAAACTAACTGACTAGCTAGCTGGTTATAATTATGCAAATAATCATTAATGAATTATTTAAAAAGTATCAATAATTTGCTGATTACAGACTTTTTAAATGTGAAGATATGCTTGCTTTTCTCTATTTAAATTGATGTAACGCAAAACACATTTTGACTACCACATAAAAAAGGAACTATTTTAAGACATTTCTCAAAGCTCTGGTAAACTTTGATAGATTTGTCAGCATGTTTGGCATTTTTGTTTGCCCAGAAGAGTTAAGAAATACAATTAACAGTTGCAGCTCTAACCTTATCTCCTGACCAGCATTATTTAGGCAGGGCATCCCAGTACATGTTTACACAGTAGTAACCTTTAGGCTAAAAATAACTGCAACCATTTGGAGGAAATCACTGAAGCCAGAGAAACACCTCTCACGTACTGCTTTGTTTTTTAGCATTTCACCTTGCTGGTATGGAGATTCATGTTAATCCATGCACTGAGAATTCATGATAGTGAACATCAAAGTCATTAAAACATCAAAGTCATTTAAAATCTATGAATGCATTAACCATTGCTTGTCACTGGTTGCGCTCCTTTTAGAAAGCTACAGGAAATACCAACATGCCCCTAAATCTCCTTTATAACACTTGGATTTACCTTCAATGGCTCAAACATCTGGAGGTGTTTCATGTAAGGCAACTTCACATTTCAAGCAATAGTAGCGTTAGGGACAAAGTTGAATAAGAGGAAGGGGGGTCCTGTTTTTCATACAGGCAAATTCTATAGACAGCAGAATAAGGTTCCAGTTTAAGACACAGGGGCAGATAGGGGCAAGTTTAAAAATGTGGGAGAGCACAGGAGAGAGACACATGCAGGTATCGTATGAGCATGTAGAAGGCCAAAAAGAGCCCCTCCATGTCCACTGATGATACGACTTTTGACCAACGGGTTAAGATAAGCTGCTCAAAACCCAAGAAATGAAAGGATTGAAGAGGCTGGATGTAGGGAGATGCACGATACTATAACCACATTCCCAGACTACTATGTTACATGCAGCATTCATCCTTGCGTTTAAGGTTTACACAAAATAGAGTCGCTGTACTCACTGGTTTCCCATTCCTGTGATGTGCAGTAGACAGAAGAAACACACACACACACACGTACACACGACCAGTTAAGTGTGACGAAATGACATGTGGTTACGACGTTAGAGTGTGAAATTTTATTTGCAATGGTGTTAAAAGTTTGGCAACAGCTCTACACTGGATGTGTGATGATTTTATTTTAGTACTTCTTTTCAAGGCTTTCTTAGGTCAGGCATAGCTGCTTTTAGAGCTGCAAAAGACAGGACCCTTTTAATCAATCTGAAATCTGCCTTAAAGACCAAAGCCCAGCATTCTTTTTCCCATACAGCTACCCAGGTTTGGGATCACATTTCATACAGTTTAATGCATTTTTTTAAGGATAGGAATCCTTTTCGAACTCCCAACATTGTCATTCTTTACCTTAGTGGGTTTATTGTCTCTTTGGAAATATTTGCCATCAGGAAGAGATAAACCCGTTGACCAAAGTGAAACAAATAAAATGATTAACTGGGTCAAACGGTTAAACAGACAAAGATCCTAGGTCTCTGCAGTGGTGGGCGAGTGTTTTTTTTCTGTGTTCCAAGAGGAACAAGTTCAAAGCATGGACACAGAGGGAACAGTGGAGAGGCAGTTTGGAATTTCTCTGTTTAATAACTTGTTAAGTCTATCAACTATCACTGGAGAACACTATCCAACTAATCTACACCATCACTCCATCAAGAGAGAGCTAACCATTGGTGCCAATCCAAAACGGCATGGCTCTCGATCTATCAACTCTATGCATCCACTGGCTGACTGTCAAACACAGAGAGATTCACTAAGAGCAGTCTGATTGGTCAGATGGTGTTAGTGACGCACAACAAATCTCCTCTCAAAGTGAGCTTATTAATTGATAAGCACACCTCTTACAAGATCCTATAGACAGAAGCGGTGTGAGTGTGTGTGTGTGTGTGTGTGTGGTGTGTGTGTGTGTGTGTGTGTGTGGTGAGAGAGAGAGAGAGAGAGAGAGAGAGAGAGAGAGAGAGATGAAAGAAAAAGGGCGAGTGAAACAGAAAGAGGGATATGATAATGGTAATATGGTAAAAATAAACGTAATTCGCGCCATTCCTGCTGTAAAGATTAATAGTAGCCCCACAAGGGCATTCTCAATAGCACAGAGTTATTTATATTTGGTCAGACATATCCTAGGCCTACTGTATAAACTTGCATCATATTAATTTAGACAGCAGTCTAGTTACTGGTTTGTTTGGAAGAAGACAAGTAAGCTATATTAACCATTTTCAGTAGCCTATGTTCGAAACTGCAGCTACAGTTACGTAGTACAGGAGGTCCTCTTCATGTGAATGACATTACATCTGCATATCGAGACTGACGGTTAACTTCAGCAGTCTCCCATGTAGTGACGCTAATACGACTTATAGTTTTAAAGTCATGAAATCACCTCAAAGAGTTGTAAAACGTTCCCCTAAACAAACAGTCCCATAGCACGGAGTGAACGTAAAGCGCCTGTTTAGGTTAGCTAACGTTACTGATAAATGTTGCAAATCAAAACCCCTGGCAAGGAACCACGCTCCTACATCCTTTTAGCCCTTGAGATAGAGTCAGAGTGACATGTTTGTGTCATGACTTTGTGGCAGCAGTCGATCCTACCTGAAATGTAGCAGTAAGTATGGTCCAACGGCCGTGTGAGTGTCCGTCTGCTTGTCTCTACAACTCGGAGCGCTCTCATACGGAATCTGTACTTGGCAACCTCTCCAGAAGCGCTCAATCTGACGTCACTGCAGGGCAGGACTACGAATGGACCAATCAACGCGCCCGCTGTGGCGAACAGGTAAACATTTCTGCGACACCATTGGTCACCTCTCTCCACCCTTGACACCCGTGCTGATTATGATAAAAGGCTTGGAGAGAAGTGTTGTCGGGGTGCAGCCTCGATAATGGTTTTAGCAAATTACCCCTACTGACATGGTGGTGGTGATGAAAATAATTAGCAGTTGTTTAGCCGTAATTGTAGCAAGCAGGCTAATGGCAGTAGCCATAGTGATAATGATGGACTTGCAGTTGTTGGCATCTAAAACTGCGCCATATAGCCTACACTTATTAAAGAGTTGGTTAAGTGCACAAACAGCAGAAAAGAACGTGTTGCCATATAAGCCTGATATGGCTAGACTAGGCTGCTAGTATGGTGGTCGTATAGCGGCAACTTAAGTTTGATCCTGAAATGGTTTTCAACTTGCTGCTTAACCCTTTCTACAGCAGCATAGCCCAGACTCTTTTAGGCACGTTCGTTCACTTGTCGTGCGTTTATCACGTGTCACACGTGCTTCAGAATCACACACAACAGCTTGTCTATTGCATGCTATTTATCTTTTATAGTATGATTAATTAAGAAATAATAATAATAAATAATTTAACTTTATTTCGTTGCATTTGATTGCTTGTGTGTGTCCATATCCATGCTCCATGTGTGCTTTGTTTTTGTCTTGGTAATCCGAGCGAGTTAGCATATCTTTGGTCAAGTTAGTGTGCTGTTTGTATATTGTTTTTTGACAGAATAAAATTCATTAGCAAACCAATTTAACTCATTTGTTTGTGACATTGCTTCAAAATAAGGCCCAGAATGAAGCCCCCCCAAAAGTGGCTTAAGTGCATTATTCAGCTATTGTTTTTTAGGGATTTATATAGCCAAGAGCCCTAGAATCATGCCTGTGGCAGTTAAGGCTTAATGTTTAGTGGGCATTTGCTATTTCTTATCCTGAGTCCCTTAAGATTTTTGCCTTTTTTAAATGGCAGACATTGTTGGCAATGGACCCAGAATTATACAGCAAACCTAGCCCACGGAAAAGAGTAAATCCTTTGAAAGTTTGGTGTTTGCAAGTTCTTACGTCACTTTATTTAGGAATATATTCTCTACATCTACAAGGAAAACATGTTTTCTTCATTGTTTGAATTATTAAGAAAGTAAAAAGTATCAAATGCATTGGCCACAAGACAGCCCAGGCCCAATTCGACCCCTGATTACACCTGTGTTGTTTTTACACCCAGGCCTCTTACCTTCCCTCCTTTATTAACAATATGGCATTGTAACCTACAATTTGAGGTAAGGAAATGTAGCCTACAATAAAGAATTTCTGAAGTGAATGCAGTTATAAAAGGAATGGCCCTGTGGTGCAGCTGCATCATAAACGTGCCTTAACGTGTTCCCTTGGATCAGAGAGGCTCCGAAATCAGGGTAGCAGCTATTGCCATGGTTCCGCTACACGTTCTGTGATGCCATGTTCAACTGCTACACTGTGGTGCCCTGCTACGTCCTGCTACGTCCTGCTACGTCCTGCTGTGCCTTGTAATGCTGCACAGCGTCCTGCTATGCCATGAACTACCACAAAGAACTGCTACAAACTACTAATTTTTTCTATTTTTGTTATTGCCACTCTTCATTCTAACCCCAACCGGCCCGTCAGACACCGCCTACCAAGAGCCTGGGTCTGACCGAGGTTTCTGCCTAAAAGGAAGTTTTTCCTCGCCACTGTCGCACTGTTGCTTGCTCTGGAGGAAACTAGAACTGTTGGGTCCTTGTAAATTCCGGAGTGTGGTCTATCTGTAAAGTGTCTTGAGATAATTCTTGTTATGAATTGATACTATAAATAAAATTGAATTGAATTGAACTTTAGCAGGCTGAAGCTGCGCCCGTGTCTGCATGCAGACACTGGGTGGCGCTGTGGTTACGCAGAGCTGTTTTTGGTCTCGCTGGACCTTCTCACCGTCTTCGCCAGTTGCCTAGTGACGAAAAACTATCGACTGCTGCTGATTTCCTGCGTTTTCAAAATCTCATCGCTGGCACTGTGAGCTCGTGCGAAGTTTTCCAAACAGATTGCATGCTATTCTCGTCTCTGCAGCTGGAGTATGGGACGAATAAAACTGTTAATCTTGCCCTGAATGTCGTGTAGCGTCATCAGCGTTTCAGGTCGCGTTATGCAGCGTTTTGAAGAATGATGAATAGTTATATTTTCATCAGAGTCGTTGGGAAAGGGAGCTATGGGGAGGTGAACTTGGTGAAACACAAAACAGACCGAAAACAGGTGAGAAATGAAATTCAGTACAGCCCACAACAGTTCAAAAAAGCAACGTTACGTAGCTTTAACAAGTGTAGCTAGCTAGCTAGTTGTTTGACATGTTATAATCACCAGGCTTGCCGCTATAATGAGCCAGTCAGCTTTAACCAACGTTAGCTCAAAGTTAGCTTAAGTAACGTTATCACATCACAGATTCGTTTACACTCTTTTAAATTGTTATATTTAAGATATGTGGAGCAGCACATAATGTAAACACATGCAGTGCGCTGGAGTAGGCTACATGACAAAACAACGTCTATGTTGGTAAAGATAATGTATTTTATTACTTACAGGGCAATATCACTCAGTTTGGCAGCTGATAAAAAAATGTTTCCTGTCTGTAGTGGTCCCTAAAGAGTCCTTGAAGGGTTTGAGACAACGGGGACAATTTATTTTAACCCATTTAAATGTAATGCTGAGTGTTATCCCCTCATTTAAAGCAAGTTTTGTCGTTTGAACATAAGCCATAACTAAAACAACAAAGTGCATGGCCTCATATGTGGATCACTGCCATTTCCAGGGTTTGTTGGGTTATGTGAACTAAAACTGCGTTCATTTCATTGCAAATGTGGTTGGAAATGCTTCACTTTCTTCATCTAATGGTGACTTTACATGTTTTGGTTTCTCAATTTGTTCATGTTCACTATTATAGAAGGACAAATACTGTATAGTTTCAATAGTTTCCAATTCACGGAGAGTAACTGAATTTTTCATTTTTTATTCAGTATGTTATTAAGAAGCTGAATTTAACCACCTCCTCCAAGCGGGAAAGGCGTTCTGCAGAGCAGGAGGCGCAGCTTCTGTCCCAGTTGCGACATCCTAACATTGTGACATACAGGGAGTCTTGGGAAGGAGATGACTGCCAGCTGTACATTGTGATGGGTTTCTGTGAAGGTGGTGACCTTTATCATCGACTCAAACAGCAAAAGGGTGAACTCTTACCAGAGAGGCAGGTGGTGGAATGGTTTGTCCAGATAGCCATGGCACTCCAGGTATTGATTGGAAGTAAAAGCCATGCAAGGTCAGACATAATTTAACATCTTTATATGAGTAGAGGACATCTGAAGTCACTGTTGTGATTTCTTTGCAGTACCTGCATGAGAGGAACATTCTTCACCGGGACCTCAAAACGCAGAACATCTTTTTGACCAAGACCAACATCATCAAAGTTGGGGACCTTGGCATCGCAAGAGTATTGGAGAACCAGAATGATATGGCCAGCACACTGATAGGGACCCCTTACTATATGAGTCCAGAGCTCTTTTCTAATAAACCCTATAACCACAAGGTAATATGGTTGTTTGCTCTTCTTCTGTAGTTTATTCATGAATTGTCATAGGAACTGCTTTACAATTGGATATTATTTTTTCCTAGTCAGATGTATGGGCCCTGGGTTGCTGTGTGTATGAAATGTCCACACTGAAACATGCCTTCAATGCCAAGGACATGAACTCACTGGTTTATCGCATTGTAGAAGGAAAGGTTGGTTTCATATTTTTACATATATTTTGATATTCTGTTCAGTTCAAGTTTGAATGGCAATCATCTTTTTGTAAACACACACATATTATAGTATATAGTCCTGGGACATTGTTTTGAATTTGCAAGAGTCTTGTCCTTGTCCCATGTAAAAAAATGTTGTTATCGATTAGTAACTTTAGCCATCTTGATTAGGAGTTTAACATTTGATTCTCTTCTAGTTATTATAGTATATTATTTTCTGATTCTAGAAATATAATTTATGGCACAAATAGTTTCACAATGCTTTATAACATTTTCCTTGGTTTTCTTATCAGCTGCCACAGATGCCCAGTAGGTATGATCCCCAGCTGGGAGAACTGATCAGGAGCATGCTGTGTAAAAGACCTGAAGACAGGCCTGATGTCAAACTTATCCTCAGGCAGCCGTACATTAAACGACAAATTGCCATGTTCCTTGAGGCCACTAAAGAGTAGGTGGCACTGACAGCAAAACACCTTGCTGTTTCTTATTTCTTTAAAGCTATTTGTTTTGTGCAAATTTCATTTATTTCTACTGTCAGATATTCATTTATCCCTCCTTTTGATGTTGCTCTGTAACAGTGAGCTTCCAGCATAAAGTAGAATGATACATCTTTATGTAATATATCTTAAATTTTTATGTTTGCTTTGGTTCTTACCAGAAAAACAGCCAAGTCAAGAAAGAAAGCTGTGGCTGGCAGTGGTGATTGTAGGGCCAACAGTGGATCGCCTGTGGTGTCATATCTGACAAAACCTGATCGGAGTCACCATCCTGAATCTCTAGCCAGGGTGAAACGGGTGAGTGACTGGAGAATAGCAAGGCTGATTTAACACAGATAACTGTATAATAATACTATACTATTTTAGAATATTCCCACAGTTTTTAAGTCTCCCAGTTTTGCATTATGCTATGGCCATGTTTTACTGCATTTTATTTTGCCAACTTAGTCATGCTAGTTGTTGAAATGAAATGCTCCTTTATGGTTTGCCTGTGATGGCTGTCATGGACGGTAACGCATTGGCTTAACCTGAACAATTTTGGTTATAATTAATGCTAACAATTCAGTCCTGAATAAGTTCCATTGGTTTATATTTACTGTGTATGTGGATTTATCCTGGCCATCAAAGTAGTGAGATGTCAAATACCGGATTGCTCCATTAACATGGATAGTTAAAGCTGTTTAGCCAAGCTTCTTCACTTTGGATGTCAGGCAGGGAATCCTGTGTTTATTATGTTTTTTTCTCTTTATCCTCAGAAAGAAGAGAAATCACAACAACATGAAGTTCAAAACAGCGTTGCAGACTGCACTACAGTCCAAACACCTCGGTCGCCCGAATCCTCCTCACCTGATGCTCTCAAATCCAGCATCGCATCCCTGGCAACCATCAGCAACATTAATATTGATCTCCAACTACAGGAGGATGAGGAGTGTGTGAAGAGACAGGTGCAGGGGCCGCAGGCAGTTGTTTCACACCACCGTGCATGTAATGAACGTGTGACTCACAGTGTGTACAAAGACGTTAAGGGAATCAGGAAATCAGATTCTTCTCCCCCTCCTTCCCCTGTGAAGCCCCCTCTGAAGTCTGTATCACGTGTTGGCAGTCGGGGAGCAGACGAGAGGATGTCATTCAATGGATTGGTAGACATTCATCCACAGGCCACACCAAACCCTGGGGATACATTTTCTGTCTGTGGGGAGAAACAGATGTCAGATGTGGATGATAAGGATGATACCATGGAGTTACTCAAAGAGGACTGGCATGCAGAACCCGAAGCTGGAGAAAGGGGGGGCTTTTTCTATCCTTGAGAGGAGATCTGCACTCAAATGCAATACGGAAAGTATTGAAATAGTTGAGGAAGTGAATATGGATGATAAAAGTGACACTGTTGTCCTTCTCAAGGGAGCTCCAACACAACATCATACCTCAGCTATCCAGGTAAGTGTTCTTAGTTATAGAGCTGTATTTCTGTTGTTTTCTGATGAAGTATCCTTGTTTATATTAAAACGTGTGTCAAAATATGTCTGTGTAGGAAAGCCTTGAATCTACTGAAAAGCTGTTAGAGACCTTCCCCTCACCACTGGTGAGCATTACAAATATTGTACTCATTCTATGACCTTTTGCCAGGATAAAGCCCATAAGCCTTGCTGAGTGTGTAACACTGATAACCTCCAATGGCACAAAGTTCAGGAAGTTTTTCTTGTGTAGTCGGAAGATTTTTGCCATCGTGGAAAAAGTATAATTGTGTTCTGTTCAGGAGCCAGTTCGGGAGGAATCTCCCTTACCAGCCAGTAAACTGGGCATGATCACTCCATGCCAAAGTCCCCTTCACTTCTCATCAGAACCATCTAAATCCCAGCAGGACACTGAGAGGGACATAGGACGGACACATGGGGATCAGGACAAGGTAGAAATAAATACATGAGCTTATGTTAGGTATATAAAACTTTGGATCTTGACGTGCAAGAATTGGTGGGCTTTGAGCTAAAATTAAAAAAAAGTAAAAATCTGTTCAGTTACAGGATTCAATTGAGCCTAAATACTAGTGCCTTGTGGGAAACGTGAGAGAAAGAAGTTCCCCCCCCAAAAGAAAAATCAATCTGCCTTTTTTCCACTGCTGTTGAATCTGCTGATTTTCCTCAAACCTACCATCATATTGCATTTGTAAAGGAACACAATTTATGCTGAGTTCAAGTCAAGATATGATAGTTGGAATTATCCTCTATAATAAGGAAATGTTTTTGTACTACTATAACCAACCAGTATATGTAACAAATGTGAGACTTGAGAATACCAAAATGATCAACAGTCAGTGAGATTGATTAAAGTAATCTTTTTTTTTGTAATATCTTAATTTTCATTTATCTTTTTTTGTCTTCTGTTAGTCCAAGGTGGCTGCTCCTAGACCTTTACCTCTTCCTCCTGTTGAAGGCATAGCTGTGGGAGGGAGGAAGAGGAGTCGGAGGTGCACAGAGGCCAAAAAGGCGAGTGAAGCTGCAACCTCCACATCAGTTAGTTCTTCTAAGGATGGATTCTTAGCGCTGCCACAGGTGAAAGTGCCCCTCCACTCACGCACTGCATACAGCCACATTACTGCAAAGATGTGAATATAATACAATACAATATATAAATCAGCAGATGCCGTTTATCAATGACAAAAATCGTGGCTCAATTTTTTTTTCAGGATCGTCCTCTGTCTGCCAGAGAGAGAAGAAGACTGAGGCAGTCCCAGGAGAGTGCCAGCAAACCAGGTACATACTGTTTTTTTCTTTACAGTTGGACCAATAACAAAAAAAAACTAAAGTTATAGGAGGCTTAAATAAAGTAATGAAAAAACAAAACTGTAAACATAGAAAATGCACATACTTAGATACACTTATATACACTTAATAACAAACATACATGCACATTTTAGCTAACATATTCTGTGCATTGCAGCTCTATAAAACCAAAACAAGAATAGTTTGTAGTAGTTGACTTTTTTGGTCTTGAATACTTTCCTGCTCTTTCCACAGGTGTTAGTGTAAGAAGGGCATCTTATAATGTCAGCTCCACTAAGGACGAGCACTACAATGCTCCCTATACCAGATCTGTTTCAGATTCTATCACTTGGACCGACTGCAAGGTACCAACACCCTATCACTGTGACATTCAGTTGTACTTCATACAAAGGATACTGCACTTTTTGAATATCTACTGGTACGACAAAAAGGGTAGAGTCTAATATGATGGTTTTACAGTAAATTTAAAACAGAAGTTGCATTACATTACATGTCATTTAGCTGACGCTTTTATCCAAAGCGACTTCCAATTAAGTGCTTTCAACCCTGAAGGTGCAAAGTCCAGACAAGCAGCAAGTGCAAGTACATTAGACACACACACACACACACACACACACACACACACCAGTGCCATGCAAAAGTATTCACCCCCCCTTGGCTTTTTACCCATTTGGTTACATTACAGCATTTAGTTCAATGTTTTTTAATCTGAGTTTTATGTGATGGATCAGAACACAATAGTCTAAGTTGGTGAAGTGAAATGAGAAAAATATATACATAAAACTATTTTTTAAAAAAATAAAATTGAAAATTGGCATGTGCGTATGTATTTACCCCCTTTTGTTATGAAGCCCATAGAAAGCTCTAGTGCAACCAATTAACTTGGTAACCTTGAAAAATGCCAAGGGGGGGTGGATACTTCTGTACGTATGAATGTATACATTTTTGTATGTGAAAATGTTGGCCATAAATGTGGACTGTTTCATCACAACAGGATAAGTTGCAGGAGCAAAGGTCAGATGAAGACGAGTGCAGCTCATCCACAAGTTCCACAGAACGTTCGGAGGGAGACTGCAGGGAAAGGTGAGAGCAGACACCACAGGAGAAAATAACAAGTGCAGCTCACCTCAACTCGAAAGTAGTCACCATATTGCTTTGCTTTCGTATTATTAGCTCTAGACAGTCTGTGTCAACGTATTTGCTGTTTCACATTGGTTGAATACAATTTGCTGTATAATCCATGATTTATGGGTCGTCTGCAGGAAGACTGAATCCAGTGACATGCAGGATTTAGTCCACATGATGACCCAAACTTTGACAATGGATAATGGAGATGGTATGAGCGAGGTGGACAAAGGCAGATTCGGCTCTACTGCATTGCCAGAATTTAAACTGAACAGAAAGTACAGAGACACCCTGGTGCTTCATGGAAAGGGTCGAGGGGAAGCAGAAAACTTGTCACTTGGCGAAATACCAATCGGTTAGATAATTGATCAAATTCTATTATCATTGGTCCGCCATCCTAGAGCTTCCTTGTGTTTTAACCAGCTTTTTTCTCAAAAAGGCTCCACATCTGGTCCCGCCAAAATAAGGCGAGCCATAGAGCATCTGAGGACAGATGTGGTGAAGGGCCTCGGGGTCAAGCTGCTGGACAGAGTCCTGGAAATCATGGAGGTGGAGGATGACACCAAACGAGAAGTATGATTTTAATTAAAAAAACAAAAAAACAACACATGCCAAGTTATATAGACTGTACTCATGGTTTAACTGAAAATGTGACATTAAGTGTTCAGGAGGAGCTACTAAATAGGAGCTGAGGCAATGTGTTTGTTGGTTTGTTCATTTGTGCACGTTTTGCAAATGCTCAGGGATTTTATGGTTTCCTTCAGTAAAACACATTTCTCTACAAGAAAGGGTAACGTCATTCATAAAGATGAAAGCCCAATGTACAAGTAGGAAGTAGTTATATACAGACCAAACTTAAGGATTTTCTAATGCGTTGGTTAGGTCAATGCATTAATTAAATGTTTTCTTGATGTTTAGAGTTCTGACATCCACGAATAAATGGGGCTACAAGTTAAATAAGTTATACTTGCTTCTAAGTTCAAAATAAGTTTGTCAGGTTTATAACACTTTAACTTACTAAATAAAAATGGTCAAGCAAAGAAACGAGACTCAGAGGGCAAATATGCAGTTAATAGACTGTTGCAGCAAGAGGGAAGCACCGCGCGAGAGCGACCTATCTGCAGCATCACTCCCGGGGAACTCCTTGAAAATCTCTGTGGCACAGTCTGTTTATTGAAACACACTCACACACAAAGATTCACAGTTGTTGATACTAGGTGACATCTGTTATTTGGTTTATGCCTACACTAATACAACCAGGGCAGAGTGCAGGTCGCTAGGCGACGTGTACTTTGACTGACCTCGAACCTAAGACATGGGGCAACAGCTTAAAGAAACAAAGTTAGTTAGAAACACAGTTGGTTAAATGTGCATATAAGATTATAAAATATAATAAGCATGTAAGGATATATGACAAGCAAGATATGAATATATAATAAGCATGAAAGTTATAATATTTTAGGACACTACTACAGAGAAATATGAAATAAAAGACTTATCAAAATGAATTTCTGTCAAAGTTAACTTTCAAATTCTGTTATTCTGTCCATATCACACCTCTGATGTAATCAGTTTGTCTGCGAAGTTCAAAACGCAGTGTGTACAGAACTCAAGGTAGTTCCACTGTCCTGTTTCCAAAATGATCAGCTGGAATCCCTTTTTCTCACTGCAGCTTTGCCTCCGGGACCAGATGGGGGAGGAGAAGTACAAAGCTTATGCTGTGATGGTGAGGCAGCTGAAATTCTTTGAGGATATTGCCATCAAGGTTTAGAGAAAATGCTGTACTTACTGCGAGGGAGCAAACATTTGCATTTCCATGACACCACATGTAGGAAGAGGCAACAGATCTCCAACAGGAAACGTTTGTCTTTGGGAGAAATGTTTCAGCTTCCAAGTAGAAACTTGTATAAAGTCAATATTGTTCATGAAAATGAAATTGTTTCCTGCCAAAACACCAACCTGCTTGCGTGGCATTGACACATTCTTGCATGCAAATCATTGATGCTTGCAGGTTTTGTCATGGAATTGCCATGTTACTGCTCTTGTGCAAGCAATGATATGTTAATGACTGTAAAGTTTTTTTTTTTTTTTAAACATTCTTCAAACACAGAATTTGTAATTATTCCTGTTATTTTCATGATGTCTATGCAAAGAAATGAGTCATGTTAAAGCACTCTTCTTTTTGTAGTTGGTACTCATTTGTTTATAATGCAGACTAGAATTTCAATTGTCTTTGAAGAAACTAGATTTCACTGTTATTTTTAATAATATTATATAGGTGCATTGTAGATATTAACCTTTGAATCTTTTCTAATAAATCAAATGTGTTTTTATTACACCTATTTTCAACATGTTGAGCACCACAATAACACAAACCTGCAGAAAATTAAAACTACAGATGAAACATCCACTTTATAAAACAGAATCTGATGTTTATTATTTGGACACGATTATTTCATTAATGACTGACAAACTGAAACAAAATTTTCTTCCACAATACTTAAAATGTGAACTGTAAGATGTTGGGAAGTTTCCAAAATAAAGGATGTATTAACAGCCAGGCAGAGACAGTATTGAGTTATTTATGCTTCTTCTTCTTGAGAGTTTCCTGAGGTTTTTGGCTGGACTCCCCGCTGGTCTCTGGTATAACCGGCTGCCAGGGCAGAGGATTCTTTCTGTACATAGGCCATGGAGGCAGCGTCAACTACAGCCAAGGACAAAGAAGAAATGATTAATTTTGGCTGTTTATAGCCCCCCCCCCCAGAAAAGGTATTTACATGGTATACAACCACAAGACGGCTTACAATGTGCAAAAATGTTGTATTGTCCTAGTTTATTGAGTTGTCTTGAGATAACAGAACAATGACAAAAGTTAATTATCGTGGGTGCACAACAGATCGTTCCTTCCACACAAAGCACACAGAAGATCGAAACAACTTACCACACAGGACACAGCAAAACCAACCAAGACGATGTACACTGTCCAACCAAACTGTTCAATGATCAGACCATACACAAATCCAATCACCTGGAAAGATGATACAAATAACATCAGTGTACATGAAAAAAGGTTAAAAAATAAAAATACATTGGCACTCTTCTAGTGGGATGTTTGAATTTCTAGTTTGCATGTGGCATGGTTAGTTACCGCTGAGACGAGTATTATTCCTTGGAAAATCTGTTCAGCCAGTTTCTGGCCCTTATAATCCTGCAACACAAGGGATGGGGAAACATCATTTAGGCAATGTTAATAAGTACTCTTCTGTGTAGTGGTCTGCTGGGGCAGCAGCATTTCGACCGCTGAGAGGAAGGGACTCTCAGCAGGTTAAGAAGGCCAGCTCTGTCCTGGGATACCCCCTCGAACCAGTGGAGGTAGTGGGAGAAAGGGGAATGATGGATAACATGCCCCACCCATAGACTACAAATAGTGGACGTAGCATCCGTGACGTCACCCGTGGTTTGTGGACTGCCCTTTAGAAGCCTCAAGTTCGGCAATGTAGGCGTTGCCATCTTGTTTTTGGTGTTTATGGCGCTGCACTAAGTTAAACACTAAAGGGGGAAAGTTGCTGATTTTCAACCTTTTGAAATTAGTCCTCCAGTGTAGATTTACCAGCTTTACCTTAGTTACCAGCTAACACTAGTAGTAGCTAGATAGCTTGGTTGGCATAACGCTGAACAAGACATTTTAGGCAACCACCTGTTCCCATTAACTTTGATGAAGTGAAAACACTTTGTGGCTATTTTAATGTAATCCGTGCCATGGTTAGCATTGCTAAGCCTCTGTCCTGATTAACAGGTTGGCGTGTAGCCACACCCCTAAAGAATCCCCTGCTTTGGAAGCCTTTATGTAGACCTTAGTGGTCCCCTAATACCATATCTGAAGTCTTTTTTTCCAAAAATCAGCCTTGGTGCAGAATTACAGCCCCTAGAGCCAGTCCCACAATGAGCTTTAGGGATTTAAGGATAGCACTAAGCAGCTCCTTCAGTGACCAACCAATTTTATAAAATCCATTTCAACAAAAATAAAATTACATTACAAATACCCCCCCCCCAGCTCCTTAACACCATATGTGACACACTGTAGTCAAATCAAAATACAACACACACACACGAGCCCCGTCTATGTGCATAACATACCTGCAATCTACAACGTTTAGACAGCGAATCATTGTAGATCTTGGTATAAGCATAGTGCATTCTTATTGGCTCACTAAAGATGATGAGACTAATGAGAATTTGGTATTGAGTGACAAGGCAGCATTTTAGCATGTTAAATAAAGCTAGAGTAACGGAAAATAAACGTAATGTTGTTACTGGCGATGCTAACGTTAAAGTTAAAAGCTAACGGCACTAAACAACTTTAAATGTAGCTAGCTAGCTAAGTAAGTCCAGTCACATACGGAGCAAAATATCAGCCGAAAACTGACAGCAGGTTAACTTCGTCTTTGATATGTCACTCCGTCGAAAGAAATTCAGAAACATTGGATGTTTGGGTAACTAACGCCATCATCATAACGTTAGCTAGCAGCTGTTACAAACTTTAACCACTGCACTAGCTGGTAAGCTTGATAGAAAGCATGAATGAGTAGCTAGCATAACTATGCAGCTCCCCATCAAATAAGCTAATCATCTCTTACCATGTGCGAGGGAATGGACTTGAATATAGACAGCATTTTTCTACTTTAAGTGAACAAGCATACACGGACAGAATTTGGTTCAAACGGGAACAAGCCGTGCAAACAGAAGCAGGTTCGTTTCCGGTTTCAAAAAGATACGTCATGTTGTTAAGGACCCATTCGGCTCATATTCGGCTAGTGCGGAAAAAAAAAATACAAAAAAAGACATTAGAGATATTCAATATTCTTTCACTTTCTGTGAACTAGATGAAGAAACAATATGCCATTTGTTTTATCACTGCATATATATATACACCATAATATTTGATATTCTTCCATTTTATAAGAAGAAAAATTGGGCAAATGAGGTTGGAAAAGATGTCTTTTTTTGTGCAGTTAATGTTATTATTAGAAACATTCCACAGTCAGAAATGGGCGGACTCCAAACCAATTTTGGGACATTTTTTGTCAAAAATGGCATCAATATTGCTACTCTATTAGAGATCTTAAAAATAAGAAGGCAATTAAGGACTAATTTTGTTAGATACACTTCACATAGACCGATGGAAATCGATTTGAAATTCTATTTCTATATATAAAAAGCTAGGTCACATATCTCTAGTCAGGATTGGGCAACGTGCTCCATGTTGTTGACATATTTGGTAAGGTGTCAAAATCTATGGGTTTTAGTAGAAAGCTTTGCCTGCTTAAATGACTGCCCGTCAATATGTCTAGCGACTTTTGGCCATCATAGTTTAAGCATAAAATTTTGACCTCGTATCTATAGTCATTAAATCACATATCCATACTAAATTAAACCTAAAATTATTTTTATTTACAGAAAACAGCAAGCTAGCCTAATTTTACAATCAGGCAAACGCATTGGCATCTATTACTACGTGCAATTGTGATGGCGGATAAAGTTGTTGATGTTGAGTTGGCAGTTTGGTTTTTTTAGCGTAAATTACTTTTGTTGTGCTATCTTATTTCTTTGAAGAGCTAACTTCACCTGCGCTGTATATATTTTAAATATAGGCATATTAACATAGTTAAAAGCCACTAGTTTGCTTACGGCCCCGTTGTGTGTATGCGGTCGCCACGCAGCGGTGCAGCAGCAATCCGGGTTCACCTCAGTCCTCATTAGCTACTGGAGGAGCCAGCTAATACATATTGGGCTGCACTCAGATCAACCCCGACATTTTTACTTGTTTTTATTATTTTTTAATAAGGCGGAGGAACTGATGAGACCGTTGTCATGACAATGAGGAGAGGTGAGCCAGTCTGAAGGAAGCATAGATATTTTTTATATCTATGGAA
Source organism: Etheostoma spectabile (assembly GCF_008692095.1). NCBI lineage: Eukaryota > Metazoa > Chordata > Actinopteri > Perciformes > Percidae > Etheostoma > Etheostoma spectabile. Next base: position 21,816,552 of record NC_045736.1, read on the forward strand.
GGGAGCATGTATGTAGTCTAGATAAAACGTTACAGTGAGAATGGAAAACTAAATAGATACTGGTAAGACTACTACTGAGGCAGACTGGTCGCCATTCACATTTAACATTACCTATCAACAGAGTTGTGGCTTTCACAGTTCCCACACTGTCACTGATGGCCTGTGTATCTATCATTAAAATGAGCTCTTCATTGTGTCCTTCAGTAAACGTGGTCATCCTCTTGCTGCTGGCTGTGGCCTTCCTGATCATAATTCAACGAAATCTCCTTAACCTTAGTGACATTTTACACAAGGAAAACCCAGGTATGTCTATCTTTGTGCTGGGTAAGTACTCTGTGTGTCAGCTGCTCTTTACCTACACACGGTATACACTTTTTCCTCAGATTATCAAATGCATGTGTGTATGATGTTGTGAACACCTAATCAGACAAATTCAGTGCATTAAAATGAAACTATAGAAGAAATGATTTAAATCCTAAATATGGCTTTATCCAGATGCTGGGATGATTCTTCCCTTTGAATCCGAGTTGTCTCCGGAGCGCAGAGAAGAGTCGGTGAGGAAAGGAGAGGAGATCCCTGTCCTCATCACTGCTGCTGTGGAAAGACTCGGAGCTGTGGTTGCTGCCATGAACAGCGTCTACCAGAACAGTAAAGCCAATGTCGTCTTCACCATAGTGACCCTGAATGACACGGTGGATCACCTAAAGTAAGATGATGGAGCATGCCTGTCTTGCTACATTATGCATACCATTATATTGCCTTGGTTTGTCTTTAGGTTAGCTAAGAGGAATTTGCGAAATGTCAATTGTCTCACACAACCTTTTCCTCCTTGTTTTACCAACAGTGTGTGGCTTAGTAAGACACGGCTTAAAAATGTCAAATATAAAATAGTTATTTTCAAGCCTGAGCTCCTTAATAGGAAGATATCTAAAGATCCTCAGACACTGGAAGCTGCCAAACCAGTAAGACAACCACATGTTTTCACACTGTCCCAGAAGACATATTCATTTTTATTGTTTTTTTTTTGTTTTTTTTAATGTTCAGCTCTTTGTTTTACATTTTTTTCCAGTTAACTTTTGCTAGGTTTTATCTACCATTATACATACCCAAGGCAGAGAAAGCCATCTATTTGGATGACGATGTCATTGTACAAGGTAAGACACCACCTTAAAGTAAGAAAATTCCCTTGGCCATGAACTTAACAAAGACTATTTTTCTGCTACTTGTCACGCAGAAAATTAGTTTTTCGTGCACCTAATGAACTCATTAACTCTCAGAACTATACGTGTTATAACTGTAAGATAAAATTGTGCTCTGGGAGGGTATTTATGAAGGGATTTTGTCTATTCTGTTGGATATTAGGGGACATTCAGGAGCTTTATGAAACCAATCTCAAACCAGGACACGCAGCCGCCTTTTCTGATGACTGTGATTCAGCATCTGCTAAGGGCATCATTCGAGGGGCTGGAAATCAGGTGGGCCATCTCTTGGATGACTTTTTCAGTTAGGTAAAAAAAAATTAAGAGTATCATAATATGGAATGTTTCTATGTGAATATGCTGACATTTAATTTAATAATGAATCCTCTCTAATAGAATAACTACATAGGCTTTCTGGACTTCAAGAAGGACGCTATCAAGAAGCTGGGGATGAGGGCCAACACATGCTCCTTCAACCCCGGGGTCATCCTTGCCAACCTGACGGAGTGGAGGAACCAGAACATCACCCGGCAGCTGGAGAACTGGATGGAACTTAACACACAGTACGTAACTCACAGCGGTAAAAAGATGGGTGAATATTAGGCAGTCTCTTATGTCAAATATAGACAAACTGAAGGCAAAAATCTGGATTTTTGTCATTAAAGCTACAGTTGGTAACTTTTATATTATCATATTAGCTGAAACTGTCACTTGTTACTGAACTGACTCAATCATGTTCCTCTGCCTCCTCTTGCTCCCTAATGGCATTTGCAAGATTCTACAGCGCCTAAAGGAAACCACTGATCAGAGCCCAGGAGTCTCTAACCCAGTGTCAGTCACTGGTGAGCCAAGCAGGCAAAGTCTGCACACTATTTAAAAGGTGCCTCAGCCAGTCCATATGCCAAATGCAAATGCAGTAACAGAATATTGATTCATATTTGATCAACTCTGCCTAGTTAGACAGTTTGAACTGAGTTCACAGACAGGGATTGGCACTGTGTTAGAGATTTCTCGGCTCTGAATGGTTTTCCTTCAGGCGTGGAATCTTGCTAATGCCATTAGGAACATTAGGAGGAGGCAGAGGAACTTTCTTGTGTACTACTGTCAGGATATAGTGACAGTTTGAGTAAATATGACTACTGTAGCTTTAATTGTACACACATTGTAGTGGACTTTTTAGTTCGTATTAAGATGAATGTGTTGGTTTCCCCAGGGAGGATCTGTACAGTAAGACACTGGCAGAAAGCATCACCACCCCCCCACTCCTCATTGTTTTCTACAAACGTCACTCCACGATCGACCCCATGTGGCATGTCAGGCACCTCGGTAAGTTTGGATTAGTTATGATGGGAAACTTGAGTACATTAAGAGCTTTTGTCAAAAAAACATTGGCTGTATATCAAACTGATTTTAAGGCAGGGCAATTTATTTATATAGCACAGATCATACACAAAACAAAATTCAAAGTGCTTTACATAAGCATACATATACAGAGGAGCAAATACACCATACAATTCAACAATCAAAAACAAAGCAAACAAACAGTATATTTAAAAAAACTTTCAAATCTGAAATGGCCATCTCTAAATAGCCTCAGAAAAAGCAATGTCGTACAGAAATGTTTTAAGTCTTGCTTTAAAAGAAAACAGGGTTGGGGCAGATCGTAAGTGTTCAGGAAGTTCATGTGGTGCAAAAAACTAAAAGCTACTTCTGCATGTTTGGTAAGTTTTTTTTTTATTTTTTAGGCAGTTTCCTGTTGTAAAAGCATATAGCCAGTTTAATTATATCATTATATAATTAACTTTTTTAATTAACTTTTCAGGTTAAACGTTTATAATGATTTTATTATTTTTGACACAAATTACAGTGGACATTATCATATGATGGCCAAACCTTGTTTTTTAGGCATGACAGGGGCTGGAAACCGCTACTCTCCCCAATTTGTGAAAGCTGCCAAACTCCTCCACTGGAATGGACACTACAAGCCCTGGGGGAGAACATCCTCCTTTTCAGACGTGTGGGACAAGTGGTTCATTCCAGACCCCACAGGAAAATTTCATCCCGTGCGAAAACATGCAGGCGACAACTAGACTGAAAAGTTGGTTTTAGTAAGCTTTCGAGCAGCTAGGCCATCCCATTCAGGACTACGCCTCGCTCGCATCTCAGGAACTAAGTAAGGCCTTTTCACTTTCAGGTCCTATCATCCTAAGAACAGGTGGACCTTGTGTACTCTTGCCTTCCCTTGAACATGCACCTTTTTTTCTATAACCAGTGCGTCTTATTATTCTTAGAGCGCACATATATTTCACATTTCTTTAGTCCTGAAACTTTCACTAGAGTCCTAGACCATTTTTCACCCTATGATAAGAGCAGTGTTTCATGAAAAGACGACAAATATAATAAAATGTAGCATCGGTGAAGTCACCCATTGGTTTGTGGACTGCTGTTTTGAAGCCAGCAGTTTGCATTTTGGCCTTTGCCATATTGGTATTTTGAAACCTGATTTTTGCATCCAGTTTGATTTCCCCCTGCTGGAAATTAGATAGAATGCAGGTTTAAGGAACCACCGAATTGGCTTCACTTTTCCTGAACATACACTACCGGTCAAAAGTTTGCATCAATCCCAGTCACCATGATAATAAGATACCTTGTGGCAACGTGCCAAGACAACCATCTACAACTGAAGCCATTGTCAAAGTAATAATGGCTTAAATAGGTATGTACACATGCAGCTTAATACCGACTAATTTACTTTATTTATAGACAGTGAATTACAATAAATACAAAAATACAATAGTAAGAAATACAATAGTTACCTCAGCCATAAACTGGTGTCTTCAACCATGTTCCCCTCAGTTTTATGACTGCAGTCTGAATTGTAATCATGCAGATGTCTCATGTCATTACCTCAGTTCATTACTTCCTGTGGAAAGGTTGTATACTTTATTGCACATACATTTATCAGATCCTTTTTAACAGTGATCGTGCTTAGTGCAGCATTTCAATCACAAGAAGACGGACAGAAAATGCTGTTTAACTCCCTCTTCCACTATAATTCCATCATTCTCTATGGCAATTTCACAAATGAATTGTTTAACCCTTGCAACTACAGTTAAGGGTGTGCTGCCATTTTGAGTTGTCTTAACTATCAGTTATAACTGCCATAAATTAACAAAACTGCTCAATTGTTTTTTATCACTTTATATACAGACCACTAAGCAAACTACACCTCTGCAGCAATTGCACAGTATACCAATTCTTTATATCTCCTCTGTCAGGATTTTTATACATTGAAAAGCATTTGCCTTGCTGGTGTAAATATGTCATCCTTTGTATAGTACATGAAATAAAAGTTACATTTTTATCATTTAAGTCATTTTTCCAATTATCTGTAATGAATGAAAGTGGTTAATTTTGAAGGTTTTCCATTTCCAAGACTGTTTTCTGGAATACTTCATGAAAGGGGGTGTAAAATTATAAAACCCAGTAATGGTAATGTAAAAGCCAGCAAGATTAGAAAGCAGCATCTCAGGGCTCCGTCCAACCCCCCCCCCCTGCCCTCGGAGCGCCACCCCACCCACAGACGTGTGCTAGCTACTAGCAGATAGCCGTTTGTTTGGGAACAGACCAATAACGTTACTTTGGCCAATGCTTTACAGCATACGGCCAAAAAGGTTATACTCTTTAATACGGTTCTCGGATGTATTATAAGACAACAAATGAGTTATAGTCATTACAGCTGCAGGAACTCGGGAGAACCGTCGTGTGAGCCTGCTGCTCAGCCAGTAGTCCTGTGGGTCTGCTCACTTTCATTATGCCTAATTAAGAACCAAGTTTGGCAAGTTGATGTGATGTATCTTAAAAAATGTATATGCTGATAAAGGTCTTTCGTCATATTAAAAGCAATGGGAAAGTCTTTTTGGGCAGTGATCGGTCAGATTTTAACCGGATTACAGCAGCTGAAGATGGATCTTTTTCCGCTTCTTTTTTAAGAGACCATAATTTATTGCTGTTGGGGTATTAAGACCATTTCAAACAATATATTAAAATGTGTTAGCTGAAAATAGTTACCAAACCCTGCCTTTAAAGATGTGGTTAAAGATTGCTACGGCATTAAACTGAGTTGTGTTGTTACATTACATGTCATTTAGCTGACGCTTTTATCCGAAGGGACTTCCAATTAAGTGCTTGCACGCCGTGTGATGTTACTTAATGGTTTTGAGGGGAAAAAATACAGTAAGAACAGATTTAGGCTTTGTAGAGGGTTTATTACATTTATAATACATCATCTATATACAGTTTTCTGCATCAACACAAATGACCTCTAGACATTTAAAACTGGAGATCATTCACAGACAACATTTGGATATATACATGACTTAACAGATTAAGTTCATTATCAGAGCAAGGATTAGTCCTAGACCAACAATTCAATTGAGCCAGACAAAAAAAGGTTTTCTAGGACAAAAGTAAGTCCTTGTCTGGAAACTGTCCTACTGTCTCAGATTCAAAGTTTGAAGTAAACGCACATATATAATTGACAAGCCTTACACCCCTCAACTAGGCAGTGCCTTTCAAACTGATTCTTAATCAACCTTGCCTGTCACAAGGTGGTCAAAGGCACCCTGACAGTGATTATTTACATCAACACGATCGTATACGTTGACAAATCCAGGTCTGCATGTCTGCCAGACAACGAAAGCAAAGCTTATTTAAAATCTGTGTTGAAGTCATAGGTATCATTTGTTGTAGCTGCAGAGAGGCTGATGTCGATGGGGACAGACTGAAACTGCACATGGCCCGGTGTTTCTGGAAGATGTTGAGATGTAAAAAGGTAAGACCAAATAGGTGGAGATTTTAGTAAATTAAAAGGACATTTTTATAACAGAACTTACTTTTGAGTAGCACCTGTTGTTTCTCTGGTGCTTCCGTTTCTTTTGCCTCCTTAGGAGTTTGTTCAGGCTGCAAGAAGAGCAGATGTTTCAACTATTTAAACTCATTTGGAGATACCCAGAGTGATTTCAATAAGAAAGGTCCAGCCAGCAGGATCAGAGTTGGATTAGAAGTCTTCATAAATAAATCAAGGCTTGATTTTTTTGTCCTCATTTCCAGGCGACCAGACTGCTAGCATTATTTGAAGCAGCTGTATTTTATTTTATTTTATTTTTTTTAGTTACAACTAGTTACCTCATTCTCCTTCTGCTCTGCTTCTCTCTCAGTGGCTGCAGCACCAAGCTTTTCTTCAGAGACGTCGTTGACACTCAGCAGGCCTGCAGTTGGGCCTTTAGAGATGAAGCTTACACTGCTGGCCTGGTTTGGGAATTTAACACCTAAAAATAAAGAAGTTTTCAGCAACACAAACAAGTGAAAGAATGTTCTTTCAGTAGCTACAGTACATTGACAAGTCTTAAGCTCATTAGTGGCCTTGTTGCGCTTTACACACAATTAAATTAAAATCAGTTGATACAGCGGACTGTGCTTGAGTGCGCTTGTATTTTGGAGCCCTGGTCTCCCTCTAACACCAGTACCTTTCAGAGTTTCCTCGTTGCCCGTTTTCAAATTGTTTAGATCCCAACCATTACGCATTTCAGCGACAACAGCATCAGACATGTAGCTGGGGAGGCTGTGGTTGTCAGGTGCCTTACAATGGTAGCTCATCTTGGCTCTAAGGAGACACCAAACCAGAGACAGACTTCTGTCAGATCAAGCAAGACATAGCACTCCTATTCTACTTCATGATTTGTCTTATTTGCAATTATCCTGGCACAGTGTTGGGATCAGAGTTGGATTAGAAGTCTTCATATTGAAATCCAGACTTGTGTTTTGTCCTCATTTCCACAAACGCAATACAGCTGCCCACCCTTTCCAATCCTTTAAAAATTCAAACACTCACCCTGTCCAGTCAGCAAGGAAAGCTGTGGCTGCCTGCTCTGTGTTAGGTACTCCACCTTTCTGCAGATATCCATGCTTTTTGGCGAACAAGGTTAAAAACTCCAGAGAGTTTCTGAAGTCAGGGACGTTATACTGAAGCATGATCTGAAACCATGAGAACACATGACCTGAAAACAAATCACTTAACATTTACAAGGGAACACCCAAATCCATTTAATACTCAACAAATCTCCTGTGAAGGAAAGTCGTCCTACCTGGCTGTGGTCACACTGTTTGAGCAGAGTCCTGACAGCCTCCAGCACACTCTCCTGGCCCTCCTCCACCTGCAGGCTCCTCAGAGCCATGGAGGCTGGTGGGTTGGACGGTGACGCCACCACACCTGGGCTGTCTATAAGCTTCACATTCTTCAAGATGTGCACCTCCTGCATGGATCTGAGGGAGTGGGAACAGGTAACATTTGACTATTGGGATAAGCAAAAAAAAAAAAAAAAAAAAAAAAGGGTCATAAGCAATATGTGGTAATTAGAATTTTAACATAATCCCACAGTTATGTGCGTAATGATTGTGCTAAATAAATACTGTGATACTGATGCCAGACAAAATGCTATAATGGTGTTTAGAGATATTGTTGTAGGCTTATTTCCAGTACTCACTTTGTGATGCCCCTCTTGATGCCAGCATTGCATGCAAGGATCCCCTTCATACTGTTGACAAGACTGCTTTTCCCCACATTAGGAAAACCTGGTGGTAAAATATATAATTGCACATTCAGATTATCTACTTTGAGCAAGTTTAAAGAAATGAACGCAATCAGAACCAATACAGTATCTATCACACAGCTGTATAAGAGAATTAAGTAATTGAAGTCCTCATAGAACTCAACACGACTAAATCTACAGTTGATGCAACACAAAGTCACAAGAATGCTGTTTCATGTAGGGAGAAAGCCGCGCTTACCAACTACGCCCACTCGGAGTGAAGCTTCACTCTGTGTGTTACCAGCAAAACTTGCAAGGAGCTCAGTTAGACAACTGTTTCCGAAGCAGGCTGCCGCTCGGGATCGGTCCAGGACTTCATTAGAGGCCACTATTGTGCGCTTTCTGGCTCGCTGATGAAGACAAAACCATACAAGTAAAACTACTTTCAAGCACCCACTCAAATTCACACTGGCTTTTTTGGTTAGCATTTTAATTGGCTAAAGCCCCCCCAGTCTAAACACAGCATTCATTCCTTGGTATATATTTCTTTAAAAAAAAAAAGTGTGTATATGTATATGTGTGTTTTGTTCACAAACACACTACAAATGAGCTCATGACAAAGATGCTCAATTGAGTGGTTTGTGTGTTACTCTTGGAGGTTATAACCAGTTATAACAGCACAGCACAAGCTGCTCAACCTTCTCAGTCCTCCACATTACGATATAAAACAAAATAAGTAATTGATAGTTGCCCCCTCCCCCTCACACATTTGCATTGGAATTCATTTAAATTCTTACAAAAGAACTTCTAATTATATTGCAAAAAGCTGGATGGTGAACATTAGTCAAAATAAGAGGTTAGAAGCCTTAGCTCAAATGCTAGTAGTTGAGACGAAGATTGGTAAATGCATCCAAACGCTGACCGGTTTCTAAATAGAGGGTCTCCGACCAATAAAATCTGTCTGAGTTCAACAGTGTTTATATGAAGCATTATACCCTGCAAACATGTGTTTTTTTATCCCAGTTTGTAAAATGCACCTCCTACCACTGTTTTGTCCTTGATCTGTGTTGATGCTTTGAACGCCACAACTGGAAACTCCAGTTGTAAGCACTGTATCCACCTCTCCACATTTTCCTTTGGTACCAGATCTATAACACAGAATATCAACATTTAGAGTTGTTTGAAATTCACACCAGACCACAAACCCCTGCTCATCAGAGTGAGAGTGTGTGTGTGTGTGTGTGTACTTGACTATAAATTAACATGACAGCAACTCATGCCCATTTACCTATTTTGCTTAAAACTAAAATCAGTTTCTTGTTGCCTTCCCTCTTCAGCACAGCCTCCTCCAGCTGTGGACACCTGGATCCCAGTGGATCACGAGCATCAAGGACTTCTATTACTACATCAGATGCATCAATAACCTGAAAAAGTAAAAAAAAAAAAAAAAAAAAAAAAAAAAGGGAAATCAGACTGAAGATGATCAAATTAAAGTCATTCATTTTCTACAGTGGAACATGCTGGGAAGTTTTACCTTATTTAATTCAGAGCAAAAATACTGTTTTGAGTTCCTGTCTGGGGCAAACGGTTTCTCTTGCCGTTTTCCAACATCATCCTATAGAAACAAGACCCCGCCCCAAAAATTAAAAGTAAGTCAACATTAGAGTGATACAATTTTGAACTGATTATTTTAGTGGTTGCCTTTTACCTGCCGAGCTTTCTTGGCCTTGGGTTCTGTTTCTTTACTTGTGACCTCTTTCTCCTTTTTCCTCTTTTGGGCTCGCTCCAATATTTTAGCCTGTCTCTTTTTCTCCTTTTCTTCTTCAATCTGTGAGACAAAAAATATGCAATGAGTATAACAGCTGTATATCAGACATGCACAAAGACACAAAACCATTGTACAATCCCGTTTCCCCAAAACAAATGAAAAGTGACACTGCATGTATTAAAGATAGCGTTAGCAGCTGTGATAACGCGCATTATTAGAGTATTGATGCCAACCTGTAGCCTCCTCTGCTCTGCCTCGCGGAGGACCTCCTCTTTGAAGGGAGCGCTGCTGGGCACGCCGGGATCTTTCTTCACTCGTTTGCTAACTCCTTTCTTCTTTGCCTCTTTTCGTAGCTTTCTGGTGTGGTCCCGGACCTAAACACGTAACATAAAAATGTAACTCATTTTATTATAGATAGACATTACAATTTGTCCTAACGAGTTCAAAATTAAAAAAAGTCGCATCTCGCTCACACAGGCCTCATCATGCTACAGTTAAACTACGGTCTTTATAGTAATGGGTGATAAAGTCAGACACTTACCTTTTTCTGTATTTTATAGCGTTTGGAACATGTGAGCCGCTTACTTGCTTTCTTTAACTCTAAGGACAAAATATAAAAGTAACGTTAAAACATGCTGACAATGGTTGCATAGTTTGCTAAAAACGAAGCTAAAGCAGACGGAATAATGGTGGCTGTCAGCGATTAAGTTAATTTTTTTCTGCCTAAGTTTATTAACCGAACATTAAAGCATTAAACATTTGGTTTTTGAGGAGCTCACTATATTAATGTAACTAACGTCCTTGTTAACGGTTGCTTACTTACTTGGTCGTTTCATCGTGGAGATATGGTCGAACCTGCCAATGTGACTGCACAGTAATGCTCTAGCACGTGGAGGAGTGAGCAAGTCTGAGGACTCGTCATTTCCGCCTTTGTCAGCGCACGTTTCGCCCCCTGCCGAGCTGGAGTGCTTCATGCTCATCCGTTGAGAGCAGAGACAGTTAAGGTTGACAGTTTATATACAGTATATATACATATTCTTAAAAAATAATAATAATTACGGAAGAGGATTTTCACACAAAAATTCATTTTAGTTCAGATTTTTTCTATTTTCTTTATTCTCAGAACTCAAATACATTTCATCATATCATCTTCGCTGAATTCTTTTTTTTTTTTAATTAACTTAACATTTAATCAAGTGCAAGGAAGCTAGTCCTCCAGGTCATGTCATCCTTATCACTTAATAATTAATTGGTGATAAAATAATGTTAAAAAGTAATTTGAATACATCCTGACTTGTTAGGATGTAAAATACAAAAAAAACAAATTACTTTAATTTTTGCAAGTCTACATTATTTAGCATTTTCACATTTTCATCATAATATTTTAATACTAAGTATCTGCTACAGTACTTAGATATTCATATCATGATAGTCCCATATTTCTATATATTGGTATTAACAGTTTCCAATTACTTAATTTGTTGTTCAGTTTTGATTTTGAATATAGCACTTACCTTTTTCTGTGTTTAATATACTTTTGAATTTTGATCACGCACCTGATTGGAGATGTAACTGCAATTTTTTGTTGCAGACTATTATAAAAAAAATCCTCTTGTATACTGCAATGTTGGTGTCGATGAGTCTATGATGCAGTGTATTATAATCTACAGAATGTATGCACACACAGTATAGACCAATGGTTCCCAAACATTTTCATGTGACCCCTAAACTGGTATAAATTAGACCATGGTGGCCCCCCATTTGTCCCAGGGTCCCTCATCTGATATAATCTTTGTTTTTAAATGTATTAATACAAAACGTGTATAAAACCTATGACCAAAATAACTGTACATCCTGTCATTGTGTTACTTATGGTTGGAATTATAGTGAACATTTAGTGAAATTATTTCCTGTTTTGCTGTGGACCCCCTGGAACACCCTCAAGGAGCCCACTTTGGGAACCACTGTAATAGACCACATTTTTGTGTATCATATAGATGCCCCACTGTGTTGTTTATATTTTGGACTAGATGGTCCATTTTCAACACAAAGAAGCAGAAAGCCTTGTTTGGGCTTCATGCAATAATGTCAAAGCTGGCAGTGGGTGCTTATATTAGGATGATAACCTTCAAAAAGGAGAACCATTGATAAGATTATTAGAGGCCCATTAAGGCTGTCAGGAAATATTCAGGAAACAGCTAGCCTTTAAATTTGTAGGCTATGTGCTCAGCATCACTGGTTTCTTCCCCAAAAGTGTAACCATGAAACTGGATATTTGGATTGATGTGTTAAACTTCCACTTGCAGCCATATGGCAAACAATATAAAAGTTGTCATAAATAGGTCATAGATTAGCACTTTCACAACATTAGGGTATGCTGTTTTATCACAGTGATATGCTATAGTAGCAGGTGTTGCACCATAATCTAACTGACTCACTGCTCTTTGAATGAATCAGTGGGGTCACAGAAGATATTGGGGGACGATGTAGAAGAAGAAGGCGAAGAAGAAGACATAACTACGGGTCACGTGATTGGGTCGAGCATCTTTTTTGGTCCATTTTGGATGATAGCAGTAGCTCCGTGCAACTCAAGAAAATGACCAAACTGCAGTTTTTAAACGTATTTTTGACTGAGCGTCTCATGCTTGCTGCTCAGGAGATCTACAAATCCGTCGAGGACACGATGTTGGAGTTCCAGGAGGAGATAGCGATCAGGGAGCGGGAGAACGACCATTTGAGACGCAGGCTGCGAGACGCTGGAATTGAAATATGGCCAGGTTAGCTCCGCTGAAAGCTAGCGGTGCAGCTGCAACCCTTTATGTCCTATCTGCCGAGTCTGTAGGGTGGTATTATGTAGTGGAATGGGAATGACTGCGTACAGGACGAATGTAATAATGCAATAATTAGTCTCAGAATTATGTTGTGTCACTTCCAAACAAGTTAACTTTAGCCGGTAGCGAGCTAGTTGACTTTAGCTGCTGTTGTTGTGAAGCGGCTAGCGCGTTAGCAACCTTTGTTCGTTAGCAAACTAGCTAGGTTAGCCGACTAGCCTACACCCGCGTTAGCATTTAGCTGTGTCTGTATACTTGCTAGTGTGTGCATTTTGACATAGTCAAGGTACTAATTCACGATGTATTTGACAGGAACAGATACCAGTGAACATTGAAAATAATTCACACTATTCACTAGTTGTGTCCTTGTGTTTGTGTTTGTTTACTCCAATGTTAAAACTCCATATCCACATAGAGTAGACCCATGCTGCTGCTTAAGTGTTTTTTTTTTGCAGTCTTTTTCTCTTGTGCATTGTTAAATATCAGTTACAATCACTGTGACGTGTAGTATAGCTACAATACTTGAAAGATCGAGGGAGTGAATGCTTTGTTTAGGCATCACATACAGTATTATTATTGACTATTAAACGTATTTAAGATTTTCCCTGATATTTGATTGATTACTTGGGGCCATTATTTTGTAGCTAAATTGATCATAAAACAAGGTGTGTCAGGATTTGGGTACACTTCTGCTACACAGTTTCCTTGGGGAAACAATTCTATGTATAGTTCTACTAAAATCATTCTGTTAGTTAAAGTTAACAGGATAGTGAGTTCAGCTCGTCATGTTTTTGATGGGAAAAGTTGTCTGGTATAAGGGTGTTTTACAAAAGAATGCTGCTGAAACTCTTTCCACATAATCTGGTGGCTCAGCCATAGCTATTATGTCTATTATAAGTCTAGTATGTTGAGGAAGTCCATTTTGATATTTAAATACATTGGTCAGGCTCTACAATGAAGTAAATGGTTTTCATCTTAGCCCCTTCCTCCTGTTGTTTTCAGATCGTCCGTCCATGGCGCTGTTGGACGAGGAGGATAGTGAGCATCCACGCCGTGAGTGGAGTCCCAGCATGGGGCATGAAGAGCGTATCCCTATTCAGATTAAGGATAAAAGAGATCTCCGGGCCAACCAAGGAGATGATCAGCTTCGTGGCCATGGCTCTTGCAGCACACCAGAGAACATGTTTACTCCCCCTCGTGTTGGAAATGAATATCCTCAGGATGGCCCGCACACATCCAACCTCCCTCAGAGTCAAGGTGTGGAGAACAGGGAGAGGGATCCTACATCTCGAGGCTCCTCAAGGCATGTGAAGGTAGAGAGTGGAGGAGGCCACAGAGGCTCTACTTCCTCCAACAGCACCGCCCAGCCACTCGCACCAGTCAACCCAAACTGCTCAAATGAGAACAACATTGACATTATTGGGGTGGAGAATGGAGGGCAGATGGTTGGTGCTAAAGGAAATGGAACTGGAGCTAACAGAGGACAGGCCTCTCACATGCGCAACCAAGGAGCCAATACTGTGGACTGCCCTCATCAAAAATCCCCCCTACAAGGCCACATGTCTTCATTTTCCTGCAAGGTTTGTGGTGAGGCATTTAGTCATGTTGGCCACCTGCATGTGCATGTACAAGTGCACACTCGAGAAAAACCTTACCGTTGTGGAGTGTGCGGGAAATGCTGCAGCTCCTCTGGCAGACTCCAGGAGCACCAGCGTAGCCACACAGGAGAAAAACCATTTCGTTGCCAGATTTGTGGAAAGGGCTTCACACAGATGGCTCATTTGAAGGTACACATGAGGATCCATACAGGGGAAAAGCCATACAGTTGCCCTGTGTGTGGCAAATGCTTCAGCCGTTCTGACAAAATCAAAAGGCATCTCCAGACCCATAGCCGCGAGGGAACATATTTCTCAGGGCAATGATGCAAGTGTGTTGTTAAACAACCCAGTTTGTGAATCATTAATAAGGGAAACTTTCCTACAAAAAGCTAAAATTGCTGCCATTCAAATGAGGCTTTTCTTTCTTCCAACTTTTCAAGAACTAGGGATTCAGCAAGTCTTAGAGAACGTTTCTTATCTAACCTGACATTTCTCCACGCCATAGTCTCTCAATAGATTTTGTATTAGCCAGTTTAGTATGCCATTTACTTAATTTTGTACTTGTCACAGAGTATTAAACCTCCAAGACACAATCTGAGTTATTAGCTAGCCTTTATGAATTTTCTAGCCTTTCCTTAATCCTATAATTAGCATGATGAAGTCTTCCACACATGCCTTGAAACTGAGATGCATAAAAAAATGCAACAATGTTCAACACAGTCACAGCTTATTATCAACCAGTCACTTCATATCCATAAAGTTTACACTTTAGTTCAAAATCTGCAGACTTGACATATATTTTGTAGTTATTATTTTAGGACCTAAAATTAAGAGTCAGTGCATGAAATTTTCTCTTACTTAGAGAATGGATGGCCTGATCATTGAAGCCTGCGTGTTATCTGTCTAACACTGCCAGTAGTTTTTCATGTAGCAATTAAACAATGATTGATAAATTAATTTAGGTAAACAAAAAGCCACTAAAATGCGCCTGTAAACGGTGGACTTGACTGACTTACAAGGAGAAGTCTAACCTGGCACTTATCTCCATTTTCATCTTTATTTTAACATCCTTTTTTTTCTTATAGTGATGTTAAATTGTGCAGAGCTAAATACTGCCATCTCACATCACCAGTGCTTCATGTTGTACATTGAAATATGGATCAATCTATTGTGAGACTGCTCCACTATTTTGTGAAATAATGTGATATTCTGTAAAATACCACTAGTCTTGATCTACCGTTTATTTTTTAATTTTGTGTCTGTTTTAATGACATGCACAATGGCATCTTTCTAAGACGGTGCAGAAATTCACTCTATAATAGGGCCGTACAGTATTAGATGAACCTATCTGTGTTTTTTCAGGGGTTTCACTCTGCAAGGATGTATTTTCATCTATGTTTCCACCACAATAGTCATTCACATGTGACACATTTTTTGGAGTGGCCTCAGTTGTGGTTGTGGATTTTCAGAGGTGATGTTTGGTGTATCATAGAATCAGGTACTTCCTCTGCCCATCTTAGACTGACCCCTCTGCACAGTAGACCCAACTGTCAGCTTTCTCCTCTCAGGACTAATGCTGCATTCATAACGTGAGGACTAATATCTGACTTGAAAAGGCTATTATAAAAGTCAGAAACTCAGGGTGTGTGAGTTTTCTCATGGAATTTGTCCCTGCGTGTTGCAGAAATAAACATGACCGTAACAATTCCAACAAAATCTGAACATCCTGCAAGAAGACCAACTAAATAAAATATGATACCTTCAGAGTGTGTCAGAGCTCAGTTGTTGCTCTGGGATGCTCACCAGTGAACCCTTCATGCGCAATGAATGCAGCATGAGACAACTATGGCATGTCCTCACAGCTGACCAGCAGCCCTTCACTCACAGTCTTCTCTGGGACACCTTTGCTCCCCTGCACACACTCCAATGTACAGTGTTGTATCATTATGTATTAAATGTTATTTTTTAATAAAGTAGTAATTGAATATTCATTGTAATCGTCTTGTAATCTATGCAAAAAGAACAAACTTCAGAATTTAACATGGCATGGTGCTGATTATCAGTGCTATCTACCTACATCCAGGTACAGAGGCTAACATCCAGTCTCTTCTGAGACAGGTCGTTGTATACTGACTTGACTCTGGTTATCTTGTCATTTTAGGAAAAGCTCAGGCATTACTAAGAACATTAAGGATGACTCTGTCTGTATTCAAGTGCCCCAGCAAATCGTGACATTGAGCCAGCATGCATTAAGGCCCTGTAATTTAAACTTCTAAATTAAGAAACTTTAAATATTTATCACTTAATTATTTTAGTGAATTTTTTTTTCTTCACAGTTGACATCTTGACATGCCACAGTGGGAAAAGCACAAGTGCAAAAAATCAAACGAACTATGTTATGTGCAGCTTTACTGCGACACATGAATAACAGAGCCATCTTTTAGTATTAGTTACACCTGCACTTTACAAAATATGACATGTCAAAATGTATGAGGTGAAAAAAGCCCCTTTGACAACAAACATTTTTTTACTTCAAGTATTTCAATTTTAACTCTAAATCCTGCTGCTGTGCTTTAAGAAAAAAAAAGCAATTATATTTAAACCACATTAAAATCCTCAAACCCATCGTGTGCCCACAGCCAGTAAATAAGTTGATACAATATGTACAAAAAAAGAGTAATTCATAGCAAGGCATCCACAAGTGTTTGTGTTAACATATATACGACACCTGGTGGGGTACTTTCCCTTACAATGTTTTTCCAACTTAGAGACTTAGACTCAGACTTTTCTTTATTGATCTTTATGGGATGACTCTCGCAAGGAAATTGAATTTCCAGCAGCAGATTTTAGCTTACGAAACACTTGAATAGAAAATAAAGAGCTTAAAAAAAAAAATACAGTATAGAAAAAACAGTATAAAAATAATAACAATAAACTTTTAGCTATAAAAAAGACCTTTATAAATTATAAATTAACAATTAAGAGCAGTTAAAATGTCCAGGTATAACTGTAAGTAGATTATTAACTACTTATTTGCACAATGAAAAAGTGGCAACCACTCCTTCCCTTCCTTCCTGTTCCATGGCATGAGGGACAAAGGAGTTAATGAGGCAACTCGACGATATTATTTTTTAAAATTGCCATCTGCCTGGACAAATTTTCTAGATAACAAAAAGAGTTAATGGTTAACGCAATGTTCGGCTCTCCAACTGCATGTTTAACTCAAATGAAAAGCACATACAGAATAGATTGTTAAATGAACAACTGGAAACTGGAATTTGCCTTTGCCATCATAAGATCATATAGACTTGTAAGTTCTACACATTGTGAATTGACTGACAATGCTAATACCAACATATCTGGTTGTAGGCAACCTTGTGCTGAACCATGTATTTACACATGACAGCCTCAAAGCTTCTTTTCTTTGAAGAGAGTGCATCAGTAAGAGAGAGTCACTGAAAGCCCTAACAAGCTTTATGCATCAGTTAATCATTCTGAACAACTACAATATGTTTCCAATAACATCTTCATGATGTTAGGGAAAACTCAGTCCTGTGATATTTATCACGGCCATATAACAACGGAAATGGTGAATGCACATTGCAGGAAGAGCCAGGAGGTCCAGAGCAATATAAAACCAAGAGACTGAGGGAGATGCCGTTAATGTAAAATGTCAGTATCTGCCAAACAGAAGTTATTTAGATAAACCTCCCTTCAAGGCGATCAGTTTGACACTTACATCATTTTTTAAATTTTTTAAATTTGAATTTACTAAAATATAGTCCCAATGTAACAAGCTATCTACTCTGTTATTGTGTGATTACATTACCCAATCACAGGAAATCCAATCAGAAACCTGTGGTATAATCAGCCATCAAAGTCAGATGATGACACGTGTCCCCAACTCTATAAATAAATACTTTTCTTTGCCAACTGCAAACAAAGAAAATACATTACTCCTAATACAAAACATGCAGCATCTTATCTTTTAAATCAAGTTTGCACACCTCAACATTTTCTACACCTTGTTGATCTAACTTACAGTTACGTAACTCAAATCAGCGAGGTGTAGATTTCTTTTGGTGGTCTTTTAGGACCAAAACACACAATTCACTCTCAGTTTTTTCTGAGTGCTTTTCAGAGGGTTATTTATAAACTGCACGCCATTGATTCCTATAATATGTGATTCAATTTTCAGTTTTTCTTACCCTGGCATTTAGCCAAGCAGGTAGTTTTGGTCTTATTTGACCTAAGCTTTGAAATGAACATTATATCTCTGATATGTCGGCATCCATAAAAAGTCCACTCAAAAAGTCATTGGAGCCTAACGTCAGACAGTTTTATCAAAAATAATTCCAGGAGCATACGGTGGTTTCCCTCCATACCAACTTTACATAAAAGAGACATTTTGAGCAATCCACATGCCCTCTATATCTAAAAATAAAAGAGAGCTACGGAGGTTTAAAGTCTGACAGCTGGTGAGTAAGTGAGTGGTGTGATGAGACTTCTCCAGGGATCTCATTCAAACTTTGATGGATCTCCAGCTTAAGCATTCAGTGCAGATGCCAGTTCATAACCCATGAGGATGGCATGAATATCAAGTTTTATAAATCTGGTTAATGGTCAGTAGCTGCAGGTAGGTTTGAAGCAGTGGGCATTGGAGATGGATATTAGTCAATTGTAAAAAGATCTCTGACCGAAGACAAATATATTTCAGCCTTAGAACAGTAATTCACAAGTAATGGTTTCTCAACACATTAATCTAAGGGTTAGGACAGAAAGGAACAGAAGAAAGCAATGTGTCTGTCCGATAATGTAACTATGGAGATTAGACAACACATACTGTACCTGATGTGAAGTGTAGTGCATGTTGTGTGTGCATTTGGGGTTTTACTTGAGTACGTGGGTGGTACTCTGTCCTTTCCACTTTAGTTGTGTACAGATTATACAAAGAAGAAATAATCAGTGAGCTTTAGAGGTGATTGTAGATTAATTTGGTTACATCTCGACAAAGCCAGGCTAACTGTTTCCACCCCGTTTCCAGTCGAAGTTAGAGGTGTCTGGTGGAGTTTTTTTGGAAACAAACAAAATGTTGTGGGTTGGGGTTTTTGTTTGGGGTTATTTTCCCATTTGGCCTTCCCTGTGTTTTTGTCCGGTTTTCTCCTAGTCTGGTGTCATAGATTCTGTCTATGTTTCCCTGTGTGGGTTTGTCATGCTTTCTGCTTATTTTGGTAGTCAGCTTCCTGTCGTGTCTTGCCTTGTCTTGTCTAGCTTCACTTGTTTGTCTGATTGTCCAGCCCCGCCTAATGTGATCCACCTGATGTCTCACCTGTTCCCCGTTACATCATTACTCATGTATTTAACCCTGTGTTCCTTTGCCTCTTGTAGATCCTGTGTCTTGTGAAGAAGTCTGTGTCTACGTTCCAGCTGTTCTGCCTGCATTCCCTGTGAGTTGTTCCCTGCGTTGTTTTCCTGTCTTTTGGACCTTATCTCCCCTGGACCTGGTTTGGACTTCTACCCTTTGTGTTTTTGGATTTTCCTGTGTTTTGGATTCCCCTGGTTTTTGGACTGCCTGTTCCCAGTCTTGTCCTGTACTGTTTAAATAAACTGTTTGTACCTGCTCTTGCTGCCTCTGGTTCTCTGCATTTGGGTTCCTCCACCCTGCCGTACCGTAACAGAAGGATCTAACCACAATATGGACCCAGCAGAGTATCGGTTTCAGCCGCTCCTCCACCCACTCGACCCGTTGGCGGACCTTATGTCCGCCGCGTTTTGCCGCATGCACGAGGTGGACTCTACAGAGACTTGGCACCTCATGATGGTGCGGTGGGAACAGGTGGACGCAGAGTTCGGTCCCCTCCCGGAGCCCTCTGAGACCGATTCCCGGGGAGTCGTAACCGACCGGTTCTCCCCGGATACCGCCGCGGGGTTCCAGACGCCGCCTGCTGCAGCCATGGAGCACCAGCCGCCGCCGCCTGCTGCCACCACGGAGCCCCAGCCGCCGACTGCCGCCGCCGTCGACCCGGATCCCCAGCCGCCGGCTGACGCCCAGGGAGTGTGCACTGGACAGTCCTCCCTGGGATCCGCCTCGGACCCCCAGCCGCGGACCCCGCCGACGAGGCGGACCCCCAGCCGCGGACCCCCGCCGACGAGGCGGACCCCCAGCCGCCGGTACCCGCCGACGAGGCGGACCCCCAGCCGCCGGTACCCGCCGACGAGGCGGACCCCCAGCCGCCGGCTCCCGCCGACGATGCGGATGCCCAGGGAGTGTGCACTGGACAGTCCTCCCTGGGATCCGCCTCGGACCCCCAGCCGGCGTCCGCAAAGACAGTCTCCCAGGGAGTGTTCACTGACCAGTCCTCCCTGGGAGCCACCGCGGAACCACTGCCGCCGACTGCCGCTGACGACGCGGACCCCAGCCGGCGCCGCAAAGACTGTCTCCCAGGGAGTGTTCACTGACCAGTCCTCCCTGGGAGCACTCTGCGGACCCAGATGGGCCGACTGGCCCCCAGAACGACCGACCGGCCCCCATGACCCAGACCGGCCGACCGCCCCCACTGACCCAGACCGGCCGACCGGCCCCCCTGACCCAGACCGGCCCGACCGGCCCCCCTGACCCAGACGGCCGACCGTCCCCCCAGACCCAACGGCCGACGGCCCCCCAGACCCAGACCGGCCTACCGTCCCCACAGACCCTGACCGGCTGACCGGACCACCAGACCTGACCAGAGACCGACAACCCTGACCCCGGCTGGTGCTCGGTGGCCCCGGTCCTCGGCCGACGGCCAACGTTTATGGCCCTCGGTCGACGGTCGGTGCCCCCGACCCCCAGCCGGTATTGGGCTCCGCCTCCACTGGGCATTGGCTCCACGGGGTCTCCCTGGTCCCGGTTCCAGGGGTCCCCCGGGACTCAGTCCCTGGCTTCCTCAGGTCCTGGCTCAGTCCCGGGTCCTCAGGAACCCCGGCCCCCGTGTCTTTGCTTCTCCTAGTCTAGTCTCCCTGGTCTTGTGTCTGTCCTGTCTCTGTCATTGTCCCGTCACTGTGTCCGTTCCTGTCCCCGTCTCTGTACCTGTTCATATCCCTGTCCCCGTGCCTACGTCTGTCCCCGTGCTTGTCTCGGTCCCTGTGTTTGTCTCTGTTCCAG
This sequence comes from Etheostoma spectabile, assembly GCF_008692095.1. Classification (NCBI taxonomy): domain Eukaryota; kingdom Metazoa; phylum Chordata; class Actinopteri; order Perciformes; family Percidae; genus Etheostoma; species Etheostoma spectabile. Next base: position 21,837,682 of record NC_045736.1, read on the forward strand.
TCTTCGTCTCTGTCCCGGTCACTGTCTCTGTCCCTGTCACCATTCCTGTCCCCGTCTTCCTCCCTGTTCCTCCGTCCGTCCCATCCAAAATTGTCCCCAAACCCGACCCGTCCATGTCCACGTCCGTCCCACCTGTTTGCTCAGAGTCTGGTCTGTCCCCTCTTGAAATTCCTAGTGCGCCCCCCCGTGGGCTTCTCCGTATTCCTCGTGCTCCTAGTGCGCCCCCCTGTGGGCTTCTCCGTGCTCCTCGTGCTCCTAGTGTGCCCCTCCGCGGGCTTCTCCGTGCTCCTAGTGCGCCCTCCTGTGGGCTCTCCGTGCTCTCTGCGCCCCTCCGTGGGCTTCCCGTGTTCCCGTGCTCCAAGCCCCCCCCGTGGGCTTTCTCGCGTCCTAGTGCGCACCTAGAGGCGCTTTCCGCGTGCCCCTTCGTAGGCGTCTTTGTGCGCCCTCTCCTGGGACTTGGGGCCCTTGCCCCCTTTAGTGGGTTTTGAACCCCGCTTTGGGCCCCTTAGGCGCCCCTCCCTGGGCCCCCCGACTTCCCTTGGCCCCTAGGCCCTTCCGGGGTTTAAGGCGTTTGGGTTGGAGTCACCCAAGTCGTGTCCTATCTCCCCACCTCCCGCCAGCCCGGGCCCCCGTCCCGGGCCCCCGTCCTCCTGTGTTTTTTTTGGCGGCCTCCCCCCCTTTCCCGGGGTTTTCCGGCCCCGTCGCCCCCGGGTTTTAGCCCCTTTTTTCCCCGGTTTGGTGGGGTATTTTCCCGGCCCGTTTAGGTTTTTTGGTTTGGGGCGCTTCCCTGTGTTCTCGCTCCCTTTTGTTTTCCCCTCCTAGCCTCCGGCCACCCCCCCCTTCCTTTACTGGTCTAAACGCATCTCCTTGCCGACTTTCTTTTTGGGTCTGACATTGTTTCTTGCCCGGTTTTCCCCTTTTTCGGGGGCTCTGTGTCTCACTGTTTTTTGGGTTGTACAGTCTCTCCAGTTTTCCTGGCCCTGGTCGGCATTTCACTCTGTCTCTGCGTTTGCGTCCTTCCCTTTCTATGTCTGCTGTCGCACTTGCGCGCGTCCCTTCTCCCCCCCCTGTTTTTTTGTGTGTACTCGCTCTTTTCAGTTGCTTGTCTCTTGCCCTGGCTCTCTCCGTTCCCCGTCTCTCTCGGGCCCCTTTTTTGGGCCCTGCCATAGTTTTTTTCGGCTCCTTTTGCCCCCCTCCAATCCCCCTTTTTTGGTCCCGCCCGGCCCATTGCTGTCTCTGTTGCTCTTATTTGTTGTTTTCGGTCATCTCGCTCTGTTGATGCTCTGTCGTCTCTCCCCCTTCTTTGTTGGTTGCTCTGTTTCCCGGTGGGTTTTGCTCTCCCCCTGGTGTCTTTTCCCCTCTGTTTTTTCGTTCCCGGTGTCTGTCGTTTTTTTTTTTCCTCTGTCTCTCTTCATTCGTTTGTGTCTACCTTCCCTTTTCCCCCCCTTTTCTTTTGGGGTCTCTGTTTTCTACCGCTCTTTTTTCCCCCCTTGCTCTTGTCTGTTGCCTTTTCTGGTCCCGTCGTCTCCCCCTTTTGCCCCTCCCCTTTGCCCCCACTTTTTTTCCCCTTTTGGGCCCCTGCCGCTAGGGTCCAGCCTTTTTGGTTCCTTGTGCTCCCCGTTAGTGTTTCTTTTGTCTTTTTGTTACCTTTCTCCCCTCCTGCGGCCTTGGTCTAGTCTTGTCCCTCTTCGCCCTTCCTTATCCCCTTTCCCCTTTCCCCTCTTCCTTCCCCCTTTCCGGCGCCCCCTCCTCATCCCTTTCCCCCCCTCTCCTCAGCCCTCTCGCCCCCCCTCTCAGTCCCTCTTCGCTCCCCCTTTCATCCTCTCCGCTCCCCCCTTCTCATCCCTCTCCGCCCCTCCTTTCCACCCCCTTTCGTCCCTTTTCCCTTTCCCTCTTGGGTCCTGTCCTATCCCCCCTTAATTCCCCTTTTTATGCCCCCCTTTTCCCCGTTCGGTTCCCTTTGTCCGGGCCCCTTTCCCCTTGTCCCCGTGCCCGGGTTTCCCGTCCCTATTTTCCGTCCTTGGCCCCCTTTTCCATGTTTCCGCCCTTACTGGGTTGTTTTTTGTTCTCTTTTGGGTTTTTGTTTGGGGTTTTTGACATCTGGTATCTGTCTTTGGGGGGGGGGGGTTCTGTTGTGGGTTGGGGTTTTTGTTTGGGGTTATTTTCCCATTTGGCCTTCCCTGTGTTTTTGTCCCGGTTTTCTCCCTAGTCTGGTGTCATAGATTCTGTCTTATGTTTCCCTGTGTGTGTTTGTCATGCTTTCTGCTTTATTTTGGTAGTCAGCTTCCTGTCGTGTCTTGCCTTGTCTTGTCTAGCTTCACTTTGTTTGTCTGATTGTCCAGCCCCGCCCTAATGTGATCCACCTGATGTCTCACCTGTTCCCCGTTACCTCATTACCTCATGTATTTAACCCCTGTGTTCCCTTTGCCTCTTGTTAGATCCTTGTGTCTTGTGAAGAAGTCTGTGTCTATGTTCCAGCTGTTCTGCCTGCATTCCCTGTGAGTTGTTCCCTGCGTTGTTTTCCTGTCTTTTGGACCTTTATCTCCCCCTGGACCTGGTTTTGGACTTCTTGCCCTTTGTGTTTTTGGATTTTCCTGTGTTTTGGATTCCCCTGGTTTTTGGACCTTGCCTGTTCCCAGTCTTGTCCTGTACTGTTTAAATAAACCTGTTTGTACCTGCTCTTGCCTGCCTCCTGGTTCTCTGCATTTGGGTCCTCCACCCTGCCGTACCGTAACACAAAAGCTATATTTATATTCAGTGTTCCTCATCAATGAGGTTGAACCATTGTGATTTATGTGTTGTCTTCCTTGTGAAACATTTGAAAAATAAATTATTTTAGTAAATAAGTGTCTTTTTTAAAAATGTTATTCCTTTAAACTATTCCTTTAAACTGGCAAAAAGCAGAACTTCCAGAAAGTAAAACAGTTAAAGTGCTCATATGATTTTTGGCTTTTTACCTTTCCTTTATTGTGTTATATATCTTTTTTTGCATGTTAAAGGTTTACAACGTGAAAAAGCCCAAAGTCTACCCAAAAGGGACTTACCATCTCCAATAGAAAACACTGTTCACAAACTGCTGCAAACAGTTCTGTTGTAGGGAAGCCTTTACTTCCGTGACAAACGTGCGTCACTTTGTAACACTGTTCCAATGCTCGTCTACTGCTAGTGTGACACTCCTTCATACTCTGGTTCTTTATGGCTAGTTGTCCTTACCTATGCACTGCCAGCCCAGTCTTATGGCAGTTTGGGATTTTGGTAGTGAGAATGAATTTAAAAATTAAATTGGAAGCATCTTTCATCATAACAGCACGGTTAAAATAGCGAGTAGTATTGAAAAGCCATTGGTTGGGATGGTGGATGGGTCAGGCAATACAAAACTTTCACCCCGGAGACTGGAGATCGCGTCCCGCGAGTAGCAGTTCCTTTCCGCATTCTTCTTTTCCTAACCACAACCGCCCCATAGTTGTAGCACGCCCAGCATGTGGCGGTCCGTCCCGTTGTTGTCACTGTTTCCCTGTTGTTGCGTTCCCCAGAGACCGCGGATCGTGTCCCGGCAGCAGATCATATACCGGTGGGCGATGTTCATTTCCTGGTGACCACCACAAAATAACTGAGAAAATCGTGTCCCTGTTGACGAATCAATAGATCAAAATAACGTGACCAATTACACATTTCAGGAATAGAAGTGACATGCCTCACTCTGTAGCTAAAACAGAGAGCTCAACACACAGGGTGAAAAGAGGAGCTGCAGCAATGTACAGTACAACAAAAATTTGTTTTTTGAAAATTAAATCATACAAATCATACAACCTCTAAATACAATGATGCACCCGGAAATGTGCATAATATAAGCACTTTAAGGGTTTGGCTAAAAAAACACCTCTACCTAGGTATTACAACGGAGCATACCATGATACTTATGTCAATAAATCTATAGTCAATTGCAAGAGACCGTCATGAGCCAAATTTAGATCAGTCAGTTTTTAAGTCAAACGGTGCTCTCGCATCTCCTATTGCGTAATGCTTGCTTGTTCAGAGTTTGGTTTGCCACAATGGTAGCAAATGTATCATAAAAATATTTCTGCTGGAAAAATATCCTCAGATGGAGCCAGCAGTTTCAATTATGTGTAGTAAATGCAAAATGGCATTCTTGTGGCATGTTGATGCTCACTTGCTCATGATAATCTCATGCAGAAATGTCAAGAGGAATAGAACAATCACTCTCAAAAATGTCAGATAACAGGCTGCTGCTTATGAGTTTGGCCCTACTAACAGTTGGCTGATTCTGGGTTTTTGCCACTTAACTGAAGCCATACATTTTCTCCTGCTGGTTGCTGAGCAGAGATGATTCGGGTTAGCCTTGTTAAACAGTTCATCTGAGGTGGAACAGACGTAAAAAAGTGCTTCAATATTGACGGAACATTTTAGATTTTAAAAAATCATCCTAATGTAAATCAAAGAAGAATATTGTACTGTGTCTTTCTCTCTGTGATAGAATGATCATGTTAACCCTTGTGTTGACACACACACACACACACACACACACACACACACACACACACACACACGCGTCAGCTGAAAATATGATTTGTTGTTGGTTTGTCACACTTCACATATCCTTCTTCTTCTTCTGCTTCTTTTTGACCCCTCTATGACACATCGATCTGTTCTTCACAGAGAGGAGGCGGCGGGATTACGCCTGCATCTCTATGATCCTGTGGAAATGAAAGCATATATTGCATGTTGGCAGGAGTGTAATGGATTTGATTGCCAGTCAGAGAGTTGTGGCTGCATGAATAATGCTTCATGAGGAACTACAGAGGTAGTAACATAGTAAGTCAGTAATAGAGAGAGTTAGTAATGTGTAGCGAGTCAATGAAGACTGTTGGAAGACAAATATAATTTAAATCAAACCAATCAATCAAACTTTATTTCTAAAGCACATTTAAAAAAAACCAATTTGACCAATGTGCTGTACATTGACATGAAACAATAAATAGACAATACAACACCAGACAAATAAAACATACAGTTGTCATGCCGGATTAAAAGCCAAGAAATAAAAATGTGTTTTTGGTCGCGATTTAAAAACTGGAAGGCTTGGGGCCAGTCTGACATGAAGAGGCAATTCATTCCACAGTCTCAGGGCTGCGACTGAGAAAGCCCGATCCCCTCTGCACCTGAGCCGCGATTTAGGGACAACAAGAAGAGACTGGTTTGCAGACCTTAATGACCTTGAAGAAGCATGTGGCTTCAACAGATCAGTGATATAGACTGGAGCTAGTCCATAAAATCTTAAAACCAATCCTAAAATTAACTGGGAGCCAGTGAAGAGAGGCAAGGACAGGGATGACGTGATCTTGCTCATGATTTTCAGCAAGGAGACGAGCGGCAGCATTTTGAACCAGTTTTAGTTGAGAGAGGGAGGCCTGGCTAACACCCACATACAGAGCATTACAGTAGTCAAGGCGTGTTGTAATAAAAGCACGTATAACTTTCTTAAAGTCTGTGAAAGATGAAAAGGCCTTAAGCTTGGTAAGAAGTCTAAGTTGAATGAAACTTCATTTTCATGAAACTGCTTATTATTTTTTTTAAATCTTATTTATTTTTTATTGTTTGTGTGTATGTGTGTACTTCCTTGGTAACTTGCTACTTGCTGCTTGTAACAGAGTAATTTCCCAATTTGGGATTAATAAAGTCCATCTATCTATCTAACTAGCTTTACCTTAAACAAACACTGCTAATCCTTCATTTCCATGTCTTTTACACAAATCCTCAATGAGCATGCTAACTTTTTACCTGCAGCTTTAGCCTCAGTCTAGCATTGTATCATGTGGCCATCATAATAGATATAGGACCTTTGACAGAATTTGTTGATTTAAATATTAAAAAGATAAGATCTTAAGACAATTCCCAGAGTTTTAGAGTCCGGATTGGTTTACAATATCTAGATCCAGGTCATAAAAATATGCTAGCAACAGACTTTACAAAATTATGACTGTCTGTTGCTAGCATATTTTTATGTCCTAGAAATAAGAAGCCTGTTCTTTTTTCTCTTCCATGTAAAATGCCATAGGTAAGACCCATTCTTTTAAAAATTAGGCTGCTGCCATCTTCAAGTGGTAAATCCACCACTGTAAACCTCATGTGCCTTCTGAGAATGGAAAGCTTAACAGAAGGCAGGGCTTCTCATTTTTGCTTCAAATGTCACCATTTACTTATTGTTCCATAGAAACTATTACCAGCACCTGTTATAGTGCTGTCTGCCTTTTCTCTAAATGTTTGCTTGTCTAGATTTGGTCTGGTAAGGCACTGGATATCATTTATCAAGCAATTATTTCTGTGCATTGTTTTTCCCCACAATATTGAATTTGGCTTCAGCCACATTGTTTGGTTTAAGATGGTTATCAGTTTCAGTCACAACAAGTAATTTATGGGAAAGTAATGCAACTTTAAAACCCATACTATTATATGAAACTTGCCAAAGTAGTTAAAATAACTTTTATAAATAAGGTTATCATTCCTTTGAAAAAATGCTACCAGGTTATTCGAAGGTTACTGCAGACTTCTAGTTTGCCTTCAACGTTATGATAACAGTATAAGAGAGAGAAAAGAGGCAAGAGAGATTAAATGAGAGGATGAGTGAGTCTTGGTTGACTGGGCACTGAGTTTAGTGGGCCTCATTAGAGATGAAGCTTCATAAAAGAGGATACTCGCTAACAACCCTGGAGCTTTGACCCAGTGGGGCGACAGGGGCAATGGGTTCTGGAGAGGACAGGCTTGGATGAATAGGCTACATCAGGATTAGGGGTGCACCACTTGGGTCCCTAAATTTCCTCTGCTGTTTTTGCTACTAAAGATCATGTACCCTTATGAAAGAATTACCCTGAAAATCAATAACATTAAAAGACTTGGCCATTAAACAAATTGACCTAGCTCCAGGATGGCATAAAGGACTTTAGGCACAAACTGTAATTTATTCAGGTGATTTACTGCACTCTTTCTCCGGCATCCTGCCAAAAGCTGGACTGATGATTATAAGACAATACACTATGATACTTTCCAGCCAAAAAGACATATCCATCCGGTACATGAAGTCTTTTCATTACTTTTCCCACCAAAAATAGTAAATAGAAGTGAAATTGAGGGTATCAGCTAATTCAAACCACGGAAATACCTGTCTTTTAGAAGATATAAGCTCATCTATCTTTTCAAATATGTACAGCTCATCCTCCAATTCCAAACAGACTTTCTGAACCATTTCCTTAGACATCCTTAGAATGCAGCTTCTACTGATTAATACTTTGTGTAGTCATGAGGGAGGGTTCATGCAAGTCATACATCTGTGGAGTATGAAATGCAGTAAGAGGCAGTTCACAAAACTACTTAATAAGACAATTAGATCAAGCTCTTGAAAGGCATCATCAAAGCCCTCCCTCTTACACTCTCCATCAGAACAACCATTTCTATGCAGTTTCACGGTGTGCTCCATCATTTCCAGCTGCTAAAACGCCTCACACTGTGGAGAGAGGTTTTTAAATTATAAATCACAAGTTTTTAGGGACCTTTGTTCAGTACAGAATCCAGACATCCTGAGTGGATGTGATTCAGTTAGGGTTATGCTGTGTGAATCCAGTCTCAAGTTTTTCTTTCTTTCTGCTTACTGGCTAAAACTTTGTTACGTGCCGTAGTGTTTGGTTTCTGCGTTGCGGTTATTTCTTGTGCGTAATCCCCTCCAGGTGTGCAACTCAGCGTGTGACGTCAGAGCGTGTGGCGGTTGAGGCTACTCAGCTGTAAAAAAGGGAGGCGTTAAGTACTTGTGCTGAGCCTGTGACTGGGGTCAGGGCGTCAGCGGAAGCCAGAGTCGAGCCAGTGAGCAGTGTGCCCAACGGCTGTGTGAAGCAATACTGTGATTGTGGAACTTCTTTTTGTGTTGCATCTTTGTTTAAAGCGTTAGCTGGTCACTTTCACTTTTTGTGCAAAATACCTATCTTCTGTTGAAGACTGCTTTAAGTTGTTTTGCTAAGATTAACAAATGATTTTTTTTGTTGTTGAACTGTTTCTGCCTTTCCCGTGGTGTCCCCGCAAGTTTAAATAATCATCAGCATCATCGGGCCCTAGACACGATAAAGACATAACGTTATGTATAACTAGAAAATTCCGCAGAAATTTTATCAGTGTGCCTACTACTTGGTGCACATCCGAACAGCAAATAAACTTAATAAAAAATAATAAGTGTCTTAACCCTTCAGAGATATAACTCTTTAAAACCTATTTAAGATGTTAGGACGTGTGTGTGTGTCTGTCTGTGTGTGTGTCTGAGCGAGAGGGAGACAGATGGATGTCCACAGACAGACATACAAAGTATGGTTGCCTGGTTACTAAGGACCAATAGGAAGCCTTTCATCTCTGTGATGTCATCTCTTTGGTATGTAGTCAGTTAACGACTGCACCTGGCACCTGCTGTTACCAGCTATTAAGAGACTGATCAAGCTCTCAAACAAATGATCATATCACCAAAAGGATACAAGATATCAATTAATTGAGGTGCTCGTGGGCACCACAAGGCCCTTGTGAACGTATTGATATAAAATTTATGTGGATAAACTTTAAAATGTGGGCGTATCAGCGATGTAAAAAAGTCCTTCGCTCTGCGTTTTGCTCAGAAATGCGGACGATGTTTACCATTACAGTGAATGGAGGAAAATGTGGAACTGTTCTCACTTGAAAGGTTGCTGAGCGGAAAGTATACATCATATCACATAAATGAGCACATTGGATGAAACTAGACAAGAATACCTACGTTTTGATGTATAAATTGTTCATGACAAGTTAGAATTGTTGGCGTGGGAGCAAGTTATAGAGAAAAAAAAAAGATAACTTTTTTAGTCTCCCCACTCTGTCTCCCACTCTAGCTCCGAACATTCCGCCACATACACACACATTGGAAAATCTGAGACGGTCTGAAAACGGGACGATACGTAAACTGGGATTTGGGAGAAACCGTGCTAGATATCTGAACGCCCATTCAGCGCAATAAACACCAAAGTCTTGTCTTCGGTTTAAACTTTTAATCATGTTTCTACGTTAAAGTATGGCGATGCAGCACGGTCCCAAAGAGGGGGCGTTTTGAGCGATGTTGAGCGATTTTCCCGAACATTTCCCATTCATGTCTATGGGACATTTTTTGCCGTATTTTTGCCGATTTCGGTAAAACCACGCGGCAAATCTTGTTGAAAAGTCATAGCCCGCCATTCCCGATCAATACCCACATTTCGGTGTAATGTGTTGCGCGTGTTGGCAACGCTTTGGGACTAGTAGTGGGACAAAAAACAGGCGGAATAATAATAATAAGTATGGGCAATAATAGTCATTGTGCCGAGTGCTGCTATTGCAGCACCTCGGCACACTGAATGATACCCTTATATTCCAAATATGGGGTCTATTTTGGGCAGAGCTGGCTTACGATTGAAAGTTGTGATTTATGGTATCTTTTGTTAAATTTATTTTTAGTTCCGTTGGTGAAGGTAAACACTGGAGGAAACTCAACTGATGTCAGAATGGAAGAGAATCGGTAAGCAGGTGAGCAGTTAAAGCAGAGCATTTAATGGCAGAAGGCAAATTCAATTCACTTTCTTTGCTGCCTTTTTCTGTCTGGGTACACGTGTGTGGTTTTAACTCTGCAATGAGATGACATAAAATTAATTAACAATGATTCAAACACAAACATTGATTGTGTGGGTGAATCAATGCAAGAATCAAAAACAATATTATCTCAAAGCAAACCAACTTACAGGACAAACCATGGTTAGGTAGACAAGAGTGAACAAATGGAGGAAGCCGTTATATATAGCCTCTTATTAAGGGAATTGATTGCACCTGGAAGGGGCAGTCCCTTCCCATGAAGGAGTGTTTGGTTTAACCACCCTGCCTTATGCTGCGTTCCTGACACAGTTTTTAGTCCGTAAGTAACAACTTCAAGTCACGACTCATGACTTGGTATTGTTTCAGGCAAAATCACAACAAATCCTTCCAGCTAGCGTTAGCGCTAGCTTGCCGCTACCTACCGTTGATATTAGCTAGCGTTAGCTGATACTAGCGATTTCTAGTCAGCAACATATTTTGGGCTTCATTTAATAAACATACCATGTAGTAGTAGGGCCTAAATTTAACTTTTTTGACCACCTGTCTTTTTACCATCCAGTTTTCCTTTTCCCGATAAAGGTGAAATACAGAAATTGCTGTGTCTCTATGATCCTATCCTATCCTATTCATGGTAGCATACTCCTGGACATTACGCCGTCATCATGTGCTGTAGTAGGTGGCCCGCCTCAATAATCCAGTATGAAGGCATAATTTCCTATCCTGGGCTGGAACACAAATTCCTACGGTTTGATGAAGTACTTATTGGACTTTAACTTATCATTTCACCTACAATAACGTAGCTGTCCTCAATTTAGGCAATCCTGTACATCTCACCGTGTGATTGTGTCGTGTGTGTGCGTTAGTTGCGGGGGGAACGGAGCAGCAGCCCCGTCCGCTGCAGCGAGCTGACAGGATTGAAATAATAGCAGCTGTCAGCGACTTTATAGTGAAAAAACGTTACAGCTTGACAACATTGATGTTAAAATGTAAAGGTTGGCAGGACGATCTGAAATGTTTTGCACTGTTGCGCTGTATGTTTTGTTGGTAAATGTGAGATGTTTGAGTCACACACGTCTCGTCTTCATACCAGAAACAAGAAAATGAATTTGACCCATTTTCACTCTCGCTTGGTCAGTGGCTGCACGTCGGACTGCTGGGATTGTTGCGAGTAATGAAAATGTGATTTGGGGCCCCGGCTGTCAATCAGTGTCTTCCAGTGATGCGGCCCCCTGATTGGTCTGGGCCCATAAGCAACTGCGTACCCTGCTTAATCACTAAATTCTCAATGGCTAGATATACAGTGTTACCGGCCAATTGCAAAATTCACCCGCATTTGGCAGGTGGTGGGATGTTAATTTCAGGCCCTGAGTAGTACACAATCATGTGTGTATTGATTTACAATGTGCAGAATTACTTTACGTTGCCTGTTTATGTATATTTATTTCAATTTCAACCGGGGACGCCATTGCTGTTTATGTGTGTGTGGAGTACAACGATCTGCTACGAGTTCACAAGTAGTAAGTTACAGGTTTGACTGCCGTTCCAGGGCAGGTTGTAAAAACAGAAGTTACAGGTTGCCTGGAACGCAACATTAGGTGTGATCCTGTGGCCTCTGTTTGGGGACTTGGTACAAGGCTTTGTTATTCATTGCTTAAGATAAATGGGTTTTTTTTGTACACAGTTCCTCAAAAGGTACTTTTAATTGACAGATACACATTTTATTACTTACATTAGAATGTACAAAACAAAGTTTAGCAATGACAGGGCCTTTGAGGAGAACAGATTATATTGTCAGATTATTAGTCTTTCTTAAAAACCAAACACACCAAACCCAAAACTGTGACAAAACCCCCCCGCTGTCAACCCATGTTACATAACATAATTTGGAACGTTTCAAAACTAGCATTTATTTTTTTCAATCAAGAACACACAGTGAAAACATGACAAGCTTACAAAGTAAAAACAATCTTGTTGACAGAGTCAGTTTGGTCACATCCATACAAATATCCCTCGGCGTATCCTCAGAAGTAATTCTACATTTAGTTCAGTCAGTCACTCAGGTTTATCAAAATGTCAGAATGAAACACAGGAGCGGGCTTAAGCAGAGACACGGAGGCCTTTGAGTCTGTGAGCGCCTCGGCTCGGTTCCTTGGAGAGAAGCAGTCAGTCATGGTGGGTTGTTTCTGCATGAATGGTCAGACTGATCTTTGAGGCAGTTATGTATCAAACAAATGTCAGAGCACCGACCACCACATTTACAGCAATAACTCTGCTGGAGCCCACAACTGTCCAAACGGACACAATTTCAGCTCTCTCTCTCCTCTGAATAATATCACACTTCTCTTTCATGTGTTTCAAATTACACTGCTGGTTAAATGCACTGCTCTAGGGGTACACAATATATAAAGTGAAGTAGTGCTTACCATTTCCTTTTGATTTATGAGCATTTTTTTACTTTGAATAGTCTCATGTCTGAAATAAGCTTTTTTGTGTAGTGTATAGATAAACAAAGACGTGATTTATTCTTTTTATTCCTTGCTTTTATCAACTGTTTCAAATCTAAAGGTCACCTAGATGGATGTTACATGTACTTTTCCCTCTTCATGTCCACATTTTCCACACCTGCAATCTATGACCAATGTGCTGTCTGAAACCCTGCAGTGCTGAAATTTGTCGCTGCAAAAGTGTTGTATCAGACACAATGACCTACCCGGGGAGAGAAGGAAACAGTCAATTTGAAGACATTTAGTGTCATTGCCATAACATGTTAACCAGTGAATTGCAGCAAACATCACTTATGGAAATCAGCTTCCCCAGTATCCAAAATATTCAGCAGGGACAACAAACACTAACCCCCCATGGCTGCATACAGATCAGAATAAAGCAGACATGGAGCTTTCTGATGGTTTGACACAACATAACAATCATAACACACTGAGAGCAAAATGAGATTCACAGTAGAATCAAAGCTGTTAAAGGCTGATGAAATGAAGGGAAATTCCACCATTGTCTTACACAAACAAGTCAAAATAAGGATTAATCAGTTAATTTTGGGAAACGTTCTTATTGGCCTGCTTGTCAAGAGTTAAACAAGAAGATTAATGTCTCTCGTGTCTGCGTGCTTAATATGATGCTATAGCCAGGAGGAGACATTTAGCTTAGCTTAGTTTAGCTTAGCATAGTTTATCCTAAAGACTAGCCTGGCTGTAAGTAAAAAAACAACAACAACCTACCTACACTTTTCATGTACACATTTCAGCTTTTGTATGGAATGACTAGATGTGATTTAATGTTAATTAGTGAGCTATACAGGTAAGAGGATTTTTTTATTTTCGTACAGACCCAAGCTCACCGTTTCCACCTGTTGTGCTCCAGTGTTTATGCTAAGCTAAGCTAGCCATCTACTGGCTGTAATTCCAAAATTTAGCGTTTACACGTGAGCACCACAACTTCTTAACCCTGCATTGTGGTGGTAGCACCTAATGTGTTAAAATGTTGTGCTGGTACCAGAGAAAAAGTAGCCTACCATTGGAAAGTCAATTAGGATCCTTTATACTGGACAGCCCTGTCATAAAGTCTGCATTAGGAACAAACACAGGACTTTTACCCAGGAGGTCGCTGTTTGTGTCCTGTGTGAAACCAAAAGCCAACTGTTATGATATTAATCTGGGTCTTTCAGAAGTGGGCAGGGTCAGACTGACGTCAGGGGGGAGGTGGTTGTGTTCTGATATAACCTTGAGTCACAGGTGTGTGCTATGAATGTGGTGATGGAGAAGGTTGCTTCCAGCTGGAGGTAAGTCAAAAAGACTGGGCCTCAAGCGAACAGCTATAGAGCAGGTGTTGCTAAACAAAGAACACAGCAGACAAAGGACTGAAATACCTTCTTGGTTCCCCCACTACAAACTTTTGTATATAAACCTTTTAAAAAATTTGAACTGCTACAACAAAGGCGGAGCGGGGCAGTTCTGCAAATAAGCAGACATAACAGAGCCAATGAAGCACTGGAGCAGTTCCAACGCAGTCACTGTCTTCTGATAACCGTTTTATGTGAGTCATTGACACCACGTAAACCCCTCCAGAAGTAGGAAAGCGTTGCACTCACCCAGGCTGGTTAGTCCCATACTCACGTTGAAGGCAATACATAGGCAAAAGAAGGCAAAGGGATTTTTTTTTGTTACCGGCTAGACTTAACTTTAGCGGTGGTCTTTGGGGTTTTAACGAGCCCTGATAGTTTGGTGCGTTCGTAACGCAACATTGACTTGTTTTAACTTATGTAGCCTGTGTCAGTTAAAATACTTAACATACTTATCTTACATCACATGGCCTACATAACACGTTAAAAACGTATTTTTGTCTTTAACAGTAAATCAAGGCTAAAGACTTTCTTTTAAATGCTGCCTTTTAAAATACTTGTGACCTTTATTCTTATTTATTTTTTTACAACTGTCTCATTCAATTTTAGTTGTTTTTATATTCTCTTTAACAAATGTTTTAATTATTTTTAACTGCACTTTCAACTGCCTTGTTGCTGAGGTGTGCTAATGTATATAAATAACTGCCTTGCCTTGTCTTAACTTAATGATCTTTTCCTAAACCTAACCAAGTAGTTTTTTTTTAAACTAAACCTTAATTGTTTCTGTGGTGGTGGCATGTAAAAACACATTATGTGCCACTACTGCTAATACAGTGTTGAGAAGTTGTGGTCATTTCACAGATTTGAGAGAGATATCAATATTGCCGTCTAAACTCTCCTCAAGAAAGTTAAATAGTGCATTTCCCTAATGTCTAACATTAATTGAGAACAGATTTCTTGCTAGAAGACATTCTGGCAGCAGCACGTCAAGTAGCCAAAAACATACTTATCTTATGAGCTCTAGGCCTAAGCAAAGACCTTATAAAGTGACATTTAGGTGTATCCTTTGAAGTATAAAAATAACAGCAGGACTTTCAACCACCACCAACATGCATAAGTGACGGTATGCTATCACCAAAGCCCCCTTTAGTGAATGACACTTTAATCTCAAGAGGATACACTTTCTCTATGTGATTTGACAACTTTAATAGTTTAACATGTAAGGTTGCATCAATCCAATTTAAAATTTGTAACACTTTAATGGAATAAATAATTGCTTTTTTTTTTTCTTTTGTCAGATATGTAAATTCACAAAGTGGTGATTCTGTTGACATTTGGACCCAAAAGTAAAGGATTAAAAATAATAACTGGTATCCACATAAATAATGCATACATAACACACAGAGGTCGTTCTAACATTTTAGTCAGGAGAGACACTGTTTTGTTCGAGCGCTGTAGTGTGTAGCATGACAATGAGCTTCAGTTCTCTGTCTGTCTGAGTCGACACAGGAGCCAGAGGAAAAGAAATAGATGTAAGAAGCAGGGAGCAGTAAAATAGAGGGAGGGGGGTTCAGATGAGAGAGTAAAAGGTAAATCAGGAGTGAAAGCCCAGAGGGAGTACAGGTAAAGAAAGAAACTCCAACAAGTAAACATGTTTGTTTACCCCCCATCTGACTTTTATTATTCTTAATCTAAAATCTTGATCGTTTAATGGGGTTAATTTATTGCTGGGTATTCTGAGCAACAGAGAGGATAAACAGATCAAAGAGATTACTAAGATAAAGGAAGATATTCTCTATTTTCATTCACTGTAATATATGTGGTGACAAGTTAAACTGATTAAGAAATACCATCTACCATAATGCTTTTACTTCATCAGCGTACTGTCTACATTGCTCCCGTCATAATTACTATGGCCACTGGAGGTCGCAGCCACAATATACTTAAATCTGAGTCGTAATTGCAGCTTAAATAAACGATTATGTAGGCTTTTTAGGGGCGAGGACAGTCTCAAAATTTTCACGGGAGTTGTAGTTTTTTGAAGTGTAATAAATAATTTGTTGTTTAACTTTAGATAAAACTCAGCAGGGGCGGTATTGCATTGACTTTACCGCACCTTTGTGACAACTACTCTACTAGTCAATTTGCGTTCCTACCCACATCTATGGTTATGATGGCTAGGTCATGAAAGGAATGAAAGAACTAGATTGAGGGTACAAGTGTCTGAAATGGGTTTTCTTAGGAAGGTGGCTGGCGTCTCCTTTAGAGATAGGGGGAGAAGCTTAGTCATCCGTGAGGAACTCGGAGTACACCCGCCGCTCCTTAGCATCGAAAGGAGCCAGTTGAAGTGTTAAGGGTATCTAGTAAGGATACCCCTTGGGCACCTCACTAGGAAGGTGTTCCAGGCAAGTCCAGCTGGAGGCCTTGGGGGAAGACCGAGGACTAGGTGGAGGACTAGATAGCCACACTGGCCTAGGAATGCCATGGGATCCCCCAGTCTGGGCTGGTTAATGTGGCTCAGGAAAGGTTTGGGGTCCCTTGCTGGAGCTGACTCTACAACCCGACCCCGGATAAGCAGTTGAATGTGAGTATGGGTGAACAATTTTAACCTCTAGTAGCAACTGTTATCAAGACTACTAATTTGTTAGAAAATGGAAAGTAGGGCCTAGGAGACCAATAAAAGAAATACTGAATGGCATATTGTGCTGCGTTACAGAAGCTAGTGGAACAGAGGCTAGAGCCTGGACATGAGGTCCGGCTGACTACTGGTAAGCTTCAGAGGTGTTGATAGGCAGATTTTGTGACCTTAGAACAAAGCTAGGCTAGCTGTTTCCAGTCGTTATGCTAAGCTAACGCTCTCCTGACTCCAGCTTTGTAGTTCCCAAAATGTCAGACAATTCTTTTAAAGTCAAACTACACAGCCTCACACACAAAAACAATGTCCAACTGGTTTCACTTTGAAATTACGTACTTTCCAAAGCCTCTGCAGGCATCTAAACCATTAATCCTATTGTTTCCCCACAATGGCTCACTTTCCCAGCATGCCCCGCTTAAAATTAAAAAAAAGTTTCTGTTCATGACAACTTGCAACACTAATGGTATGTTTGGTTCTAAAAATGTGTTTTCCTCACAAACTGAGCTGTCTGTGAGAAAGAGGGAAGATAAACAAGATGGGAGCCTTTACAACGATCAAATTAAATGTTGTGTCCTAAAAATGCATAATGAATTGAGTTTGTAAAAGAAAACATATATTCCATCCAGCAATATCTTTAAGAGGGCAATGTAATGGCAAAGGCTTTTTGGTAAGATCCAATTCATTTGTAGTCTGGCAGCCCTCAGTAGATTCATTCAGACAGTGCTGTGCACAGACTGACCTTGTGAGGTGTGATTGAGTAGAGGTATTGTAATGCAGAGCAAGATTTTGTTTGTGCTGCATCTTGATTTGCATACATACATTTAAAATTTAAAGTCGGTAGAGTTTAAGCAACAGAAAAGCAAACAAATGTCTCTGTGAATCAGAAGCTTGTTATTGTCAAGCTACAATTGATGTGTCAAGCAATCTTTTTTGTGTTGTTTTTCTTCCCTTCTTGAGACACATAGATAGATAGATAGATAGATAGATAGATAGATAGATAGATAGATAGATAGATAGATAGATAGATACTTTACTCATCCCAAAGGGAATTTTAGGCATCCATTAGCAAGACAACCATAACACATCAAACACATATACAAGCATAAATCACACATGCACAAGAAAAAATATAAAAATCACTCACAGAAATGCAATGACCATGATGAGGTAAGGTACTATGGTAGACTGTATGCAATGGTGATGGTGTGAAAGTGAACAGTGCAGTAGATCATAATTAAATATTAATTATGACTATAAAATATAAACATTATAACATATAAACTGACTGATTGAAGTAGAATAAGAACAATATGTAAGAGTGAATAAGTTATTAGATGTAATTAGATGTAAGATGTAGACCGTCACTGGCCACAAATTACTCTTCAGTCAATCTGTCTCTCAGACGATTTTACAAATTGTCAACAACATCAAACAGTCACGCTTGAAGTCTCAGTAATCATGTCTGTTGTCAGGCAGAAGTTACAATGTTAGTCATATCCTCCCCTTAATAGACCTGTTTCAACTTCAAGAAAAAAAATTGCTTTTATTTCATAGAGGGAGAGAGATTTGACACAAAGAACAAAGGTTGCAGCAGGATTTTCACGCTAAGCCGGCAGGCAATATGTTGGTGTAGCAGCAGGGCTATGAAGGTGGGGAGAGGGAACAAATTTGTGATTTGATCTTAGGGTGAAGAAAATAGCTTTTTTTATCTGCAACTGAATTGAACAGCCGCCGAAGAAGAGAAAGCTTGCCTCTCTTGTTATTACACAGTAAAGAGGAAGCAAGCTTTTCATACAACTACAATGACTTACAGATTATGTCTATAATAAATCTGTGAATTCATCTTTCAAGTAGCTGCATTACTTTGTTTTGTTCATCTGGGCATACAACGTCTTCTTGATTTTATAAATGCCTCAACTTTAACCCAATGTTTACGTTAATTTGAAACTACAACACCAATTACAATGCTGACAATGTCAATTTGTATAATCGTGAGTAAATCATCTAATTCTTGGACAAAGCAATCACTTTCTATCATTTTCATTTGGACATCCGCGCTTCAAATGATCTTACTCAGAGAGGTCTTGGACTGGAACTTCAAAGCCTTCTGGCTGACAGTTTGGTGATTAAGACTTTGGAGAGCTGAGTGAAAAAATGAGACCAAATCAATCAGAATATAAATCTATTTACATCTTACCACTAATGCCTAACATCCTTACACATATTGTGAGCAAACTCATTTCCCTGGGGACTCATCTGAATTATAAATTGACGTTGCCAAGGTAAACCACAAACTCATAGCTCACTGAGAGAGAGAGAGAGAGAGAGAGAGAGAGAGGAGAGAGAGAGAGAGAGAGAGAGAGAGAGAGAGAGAGAGAGAGAGAAGAGAAAGAACAGAGTGGTACAGAGTTTATCCAAAAACCTTAAAGCCATGGAATGTCAACACATAAACTCTGCTTGGCAGGCAATAAATATTTCTTGTTTTATAGCAATGTTATTTTTTCTATTTTAAATACATTGTTGCAGTCAAAGGGTTAATCTGACCTCATTATCTGTGATCAGGCTCCAGTGAGTTTTGGGCTGCTGCAGAGCTCAGTTTTAGTACTAACACGTAAAAGGATCCTACGCCTCTTTTTTAGCTTTAAATACTAGTGCTTTGATTACACATTTATTGTACCTTATTATAAGCATTGAATCACTCAGTTATGATATTATGATGTTAAGATTAGTCAGTAACAAAGTCCCATATGGAGTCTCATGTTTAGGTGAAGTGGTTTTCCAAAGTGAATTTAACAATCTGTCCAGTGGTTTCACAACAGTGTATTGTCTTAAATGGTCCAGGACTTTCAGTCCTCTTTATGAGTCAAGCACCAACAATGCTGGATCTTTCAGTTCCCATAATGCGACTTGATGTATGGTGTCATTTTTGGGTTTTCTGACTTCATAAAGCTCTTCCAGGGTCACAGAACACCTAATACAACAGTTTAGGAAGAGTTGCACTCTCCATGACAAATAAATTGATCATGATGTGTTAACATTGGTTAGTATTTTTAATTTAGACAAAAATTAAATTGGCAGACTAAAAGCTGTAATGAGGACATAAATTTAACAATTTTTATAATTTGTTTGTGTGCACACTTCATTCATCCATCCATCTTCGACCGCTTATCCGGTATCGGGTCGCAGGGGCAGCAGCTCCAGTAGGGGACCCCAAACTTCCCTTTCCCAAGCCACATCAACCAGCTCCGACTGGGGGATCCCGAGGCGTTCCCAGGCCAGGTTGGAGATATAATCCCTCCGCCTAGTCCTGGATCTTCCCCGAGGCTTCCTCCCAGCTGGACGTGCCTGGAACGACTCCCTAGGGAGGCGTCCAGGAGGTATCCTTACCAGATGCCCGAACCACCTCAACTGGCTCCTTTCGAGGCGAAGGAGCAGCGGCTCTACTCCGAACTCCTCCCGGATGACTGAGCTTCTCATCCTATCTCTTAGGGAGACGCCAGCCACCCTCCTGAGGAAACCCATTTCGGCCGCTCGTACCCTGGATCTCGTTCTTGTGTGCACACTTGTAATATTAGAATGTAAAAGTAAAAGTAATGTCTGGAGATGTTGGAATGTCAAGTCTGAAAATTAAGACAGATAAGAATTTAAAAAAGAAATGTACAAAAGAATTGAATGTCAAAACTACTTTTAACATTTAACAACAACAATGTTTACATTTAAAAAAACTTCACCATATGCACTGGTCGTTTGGAACAAACATCTGCACAACCACAAAGCAGACCCAGAGAATAAATCCCTTCCACAATCCAAAAATTGCTCTTATCCCCAGGTTACAAGGATTGCAAAGAAGAAAGAGTAAAGCAAGAAAAAAGAAAAGCGTAACACTGACAGCTATACTATTGACCACAAGCAGATGCTAAAGCCTTTCAATTTTCCAGGACACAGCACAGGAGCAGACCTCATTTTTACTACAACTACAACAAAGAAACAAGCTGGTAGGTGCCAAAGAGCCTTATCAAAGTCCAGCAGGGCCAGCTGATTGGCCACAGCCACTTTCCCTTCCCAATGAAGCAAAACACAGATGATGTAATGGGCATCATCAAAACCAACATTGTAAGAGCACTGTTATTGTTTTTCTCCATCATCTAAGTTGCCTATCACACTTCCCTCACAGTAATTGCAATGGGCCCCTGTAACAGCTGTGTGTCTCCAGGTATTTTGTATGTGTGTGTGTGTGTGTGTGTGTGTGTGTGTGTGTTGCCCCAAACAGCTGTGGCACCATACTGATTTTCAAGTTAAAAGTATGACTAATAAGAATTTTGAAAAAATTAAAAAGTCTGTGTTCTGGGTGCTCAAAGCCTTCTGTCAGAGCATGTTGTTACCTTCATGTCTGAGTCAAAGTAAATTGCATGAGGTTCAAGACATGTTTCATCTCAGAATTTAAGTGTATTCACACAGTCAGCTAAGACAGGAGTAACTACAAAAGTGGAGAAGTTTGGAAAAAAGGGTTCAATACTTTAAGCCTGGCCATCACATTGTATAACAGTTGTAATGTTGTAATGCCTGTTAGGCTGATCAGTGTACACCTCCAAATTGCTGGCATGGACCATATAATATCTAAAAAATGCAGATTCCGTCTGACTGTGTTATCTTTAATGAAAGCAAGAGAAACCCATTTATTCTGTGCTGTTTGCAGCCTCTCTTTAAGTCGGTTTGTTAGTCCTTCAAACTAGGAAGTGCATGCAAATTCAAAATTATTTAAAACTAAGGCGTTGGCTAAAATGGTCATTGTTGACCGATCTAAAAATGTTGAAATTCTAGCTAAAAACACTGTAAGCCTGGTGACTTTACTCAGAACCTTGTTGGCCATAATCCTGCCATCCAAGTTGTTTTCTAGGATGCAACCCGGGTATTTTACTGAAGCATTTGCACTAACCACAACATTAATCAAAATGACCCTAAATTCTGAGCATCTATTCAATCTGTATTTTGAACCAAACGAGATAGCTTCTGTCTTACCCAAATGTAGGGACTGGCTGATTGACAATTTGCTATATATTGGGAATCCGCCAGTTGTGTACAGAAGATAGCTCTGAGCTTAGGGTACTTTCTAGGGTGGATTGATTATTGATTGATGGTTTATGCCTCAAGTTTGGCAGTCTGTCATGATTCACCATATCAAATGTCTCTTGCTGATCCAATAACACCATTCCACAAAGATTTCCATTTTCTATATCCCTGCGTATGATGTTGGATAAATGGGGTAGGCATGATTCGGTAGAATGTGACTTCCTAAATCTAGATTGGAATTTAAACGTGAAGTTGTTTTTATTCATGTATTTATTAAATTGCTCATTGACCAACATTTTTGAGACTGTGCACAAAAAGAGACTGGTCTTTAGTTACCAGGATCGTGGCGTCCCTTTTTTAAAAGAGGAACTGCCTTGGCTCTCTTGAGGTCATTGGGGAAAAACACCAGATTTAACAGACAGGTTAAAAATGTGGGCGATGTAAGGGGTTATTTGGGTAGCAGCATCTTTCAAAAACCGAGGGGATAAGCCATCAATGATTTCACCCTATCAATGCTAAATAACCCAGAGGAAGGCCGAAGATTTGAGGCCAGCTGTTCTGCTATAAAAGTGAATTAAGTAGTAAAATGATTGGCAACCTCTTTACTATTGACATTTAGGGAACCATTCATTTTTAATCCTTTGCTTCTTGGTTTCTCAGCATTTGTCTTAGCAGCCCCCAAATCATTTAAGGTTCTTCCACAACCTTTTTGGGTTATCTTTATTATCTTTATATCATTCTTATAGTGGGTTGATTTTGCTTTTCTAATACGTCTTATTTCTTGCTTGCTTATACAAAATAAAATCATTATGATTTTCAGTTCTATGAACAGTTTTAAGAGCTTATATATGTGATTTAAAGGCAGTTTAAACCAACACACCAACTCACATGTCAGTTACTGCTACTTTGCTTAGCTATAAGCCTACCTGTTAGCCAAACCTATTTAGCTGTTTTTTATCATCAGGATTTAGCTACTGCCGCATTTAGACCATTAAAAGTGAGTGTTATCAGTTATAAATATTTTGTGATTGCAGAGATAGCAAAGGAGAAAAAGCAAGTAAATTGGTCTTTATTTAATGCTTTCACTTGAAACAGTTCTCTAGCATTAGTTTGCTGGATAGTTGTCTTTTCTTTGTTGTTAGCTTAGCTTTTCATCATTATCACTTTTTTGTATGCAACCTGTGAAATTTCTGGTTTAGCAATAATCCCTCTCATCACATTGATGATTATGTGATATCCCAACCGCTGTGAGACATCGTACATATCCAAAACAGGTCGGCCGCCTTGCTACTAATAATCTGCCGGGTCCTGCTGAGACTATGAGAGTCTGATTATTATGTAGCCCTCTTCCTCCATCAGATGTTTATCACTTCAACATGTTTGTTGGCTTGTTGTTAACACATTATGTGGGACTGAGAGGGTGTAGACTGATGGAAGGGTCGGCAGAGGTGCAGAGTGCTCAGGGAGAAAAACAACAATGAGAGGACAAACACCTAAAGGCCCCGCATTCTCACTGGGAGAGGAGCTGACAGGTGAGGGTTCAGCTGTCCGACTAATGCTTGGCTCTGTGAGAGTGGCTGTGCAATAGACTCACTTTAAAAAACTCAGGCAAAAATTAGGCTTTGTGCAACATTTACACATGGGATGCTTTTCCAAATGATTTCAAATAACATAGACAATAAATGTATCTGTACACATGTTACCAAATTTTCATATACCAAATCAGATTAATAAATACATTACAAAAGCAATGAGGAGACCGTACTAGTAGTTTTATGTAAGTAACAGTAAAGAAGACAGAACAAGTTATTAGGATATATTTCACTAAACAAAATCAGTATCTGATATGCTTAGATACAGAGAGAATGTAATTAAATTAAATATCCTAAGCAGAACAGCTAAGAAATATGCATTTTAAGTGTTTAAAATGTCAGACACTCATTTCTTCCTCAGATTCTAACATGGATACATTTCTGTGACAAGTATTTGAACAATGATAATGAGCAGATGTGTGTGTTTACATTTCTATATCTTCTCAGGAAGTGTTCACTAAAACCTGAGGGAAAACAGATTTAGAAGGATTTAAAGATCCCCTTTTCACAGACCGTTGATCCAAAGCATCAGCTTCATGGCCCAGAGAGGCCGATAGTGAATGTCATTAACAAGTCAGACTGGACACCACAACCTTGACTCAGAGCTAACTATTCACATATCTCTTGAAATACCTGATTAGTTACATCAGATTATATTTATTATTTTTTCAAACTATTCCAATTTTATAAATGAGAAATACAGTAACCAGTCCCAGCTCCTGGCGGCAGACCAGGCGCTCTGTCCTTAATCATTGACTGCCTCTCTGGTAATGCCAGTCTCCTCAAAACATACTGTACAAAACAAATTAGTAGTTTATTAAAGGATACAGGTTTGAAAGGAGATGTGAGACAAACACAATCAGGAAATGTAGTTCTTTTATGTTAAAAAAAGAAGAAGCAAGTTTGAAGCTAGTTGTTTACTCATTTTTGTGCTGAAAGAGATACTGTAACCACTGCATGGCTCACTGCATGCATGTAGTTTGCCAGAACGTGAGACATGAAATTATCTATTATTTGAGTGAGTATAATGATATAATGATAGATACTGTGTATTGATTACACAGCATCCTTATTTTAGGATTAAACAGACATTAAAATTTGACCAATGTCAAGACTTTACTACCAACCACTTGGTTTATTCTTTACACATACTAGTTGGTCACGTTTGTTGAGTCCATTCCAACTTGCATTGGACAGGTTGTCAATTCCTCACAAGGCTAACACAAACATAAACAAACAAACACATTCACACCTACAGGTGATTAAGAGATTACCAGTATGTCTGGTGGTTTTGAACTCATGAAAACTAACTAATTCATACTGAAATATTTGGCTTGAAATTTCACATTCATTGTCCTCAGAGGATAACTCCTACTGACTTTTTCTTTAGGATCAAAACGAGATTGACATTTTTGGTTGTTAGTGAAATGTCTCAACAACTATTGGAAGTTGGTGATCCCCTGATGCAGTGCCACCAGGGGGTCAGTTTTCACTAGTGAAATCTCTTAACATCTAAAAGAGGCATTGACAGAACATTTTGTACAGGCGTTTATGGTTTCCAGATGATGACAAGGTTGACATATGGTTTTGAGTGAAATATCTCAACAACTTGGCCAATTGGATGAATTGCCATGAAAATATCAACATTTCTGTAACTTAAAAGCATGCTAACATGCTAAACTAAGACGGTTAACAAACGTTATTACTGCTAAACATCAGTATGATAGCACAGGTTTACAAAGCAGCTAGCATGGTTAGAAATTTGCTAGTCTCCAATTGCCACACAAACATTCTAGGATAAGACATAAAAAACACTCTGGTTTGTTTCTATTTTTTAAACCAATCACAATTGCCTTGGTCAGCGCTAAGCTCAGGACGCAGCGGAGGTGGATCTGAAAAATGGTCTTGGGAACGAACTTGTTTTGGTGGAACATTTCCAACCTGCAAAAGAAAATGCAACATACAATATCAAATGAAGGTAAATGTTAAACTGTCACGTGAGTTATTTAAATTAGCTGGATACATGGTTAAATGTAATTTTCTCCTACCAATGAATTGCCATGTGTACTTTGACCATAGCAATCCTCTCCAATCAGTCCCAAAATATCCTAGTTAGATAGTAAATACCGGAAACATATTCTTTGTAGGGGCGACCTTTAGCTCGCCCAGTAAGAGCATGAGCACCATGTAGGCTGAGTGGCCTTTGCAGAGCCCTTTGCTGAGTGTCATCCCCCATCTCGCTCCCACCTTTTCAGTCTATCCACTGTCAATATCAAATAGGAAAAAATAGGAAAAAGCCCAACAACAACATTCTTTGTAAATCTTTACAATCATTCACAAAAATAACCAAAACGGCCTGCCTTATTGCACAATCCAAATTTCCTTCAAATCTTGTCATTTTCATTTCATTGTGTAGCTAGCTTGAAGTTTGTTGTTGTTTCCCGTAGTGTACAGAGTTTGAGAACGGCAACATATAGAGAGCAAAAGGTTAGGGACATCGGGATGTCAGACAATCATCCTGGAAATACTGTATTTCTGCTGATAGAGACTAGACCTTTGAAAAGGAAATCTTTGCTTTGGAAAAAGACTATAACAATCATTTGATTTGTTATTTAATGCCTTCTGCTTGTGAAACAATCAGCACTTACATGCTTCATCAATGGGCCTGTATGTCCCTTGCAATAAACATAATCTAATCTATGTTGTACATATTGTATCAAACCACCTCATTTACGAATGTACTGATGTCATCTTTAGGCCAAGATGTAACAGGTGCAATATATTACTATTGAATTTCTGTTGACTGTTTTTATATTACAAAATACTTCTTTGCAAGCTCTGATAATTATGTGTCATACTTTGACTGTGGTTTTGTCTGAAATGTAATAACCACAGAGCTGCTGGACTTGGGCAAAAATTCTAGCTGTGTTATCATTGCAAAGTAGGAAGTGGAACTGCAAAGTCATTGTCTGTGTAAATTCAAAAAACATGCAGGATTCATTCCAAAACTCATAAACTAATTGGATTACATCATCAGGGTTGTGTTGCTACATACAACTGTTGAGATTCTGGGAAACTCAAAATCTCTGGGAAAGGTCAAAAATAGTATATTGTACTAACAGTTTAACCAACTGTTTTGTACTCCCAGTGGATAGTAAAATAAATAAAACTAAATGCTAAATATAAAATACAGATTTAGTGCAAGGTATCACCACCCAAGAATGTGTAATGTAATGTTTGGTTTGTGCATTTCTATCATGTCAGCAGCAGACACTCCTCTCAAGATTATCAAGCCTCCCCTGCCTCAAATATTCATGCATCACTGCAAATATTTGCTCTGTTGCTCAGCACACACCTGCCATGCCAGTATTTTATGGACCTTAACTGTAATTAAAATGAAGCATTTGTGTTCTTAAAATAAATAAATAGTTTAATCATTGTAGCTCTACAGTCTTTGTAGGCAGTGAGAGGGCAAACAGGGATCTGTTGTCAATAGTCATGTTTCCATCAATGAATGTTTCTGCTCATTTTAAAGTATTACATTATAAAATTATGATAGAAATGGCAAAATTCTGAAAAAGGTCATCAAATTCGCAAAAAAGGTTTTTACACTAGCTTGAGGTGTTTTTTTTCCATTTTCAAAAAAGAGTTAATGCGCAAACATGCGCTAACATGTAACTCACGTGATTATAGTCCTGTTATTCATTGGATGGGAGACGATCAGGAAATGGGTCCCATCCAGTGTGCCGTACACTTTTGTACACAATTCTGCACAGGTGGCCATCTTGTACAATGCTACCTCTCTGCATTTAACCAAAGAGCTTAGCTTCTAAACTAGCAAGCCGGTTTACAATCTACAACCGTGCGTAGCATCAATTTGTGACAAAACTACGCTTTGCGTAGTCTAGTTTATTTGCTCTAAACCAGTTAATGGAAAAGCTGACATTTTCTTTTTTTTCTTTTTTGCAGCATTTTAAAAGTTTACTTAAAATTCACTTGAAAATTAGATGGAAACATGACTACTGATCCCTTCACTCTGCCCTGAACCCATCCACTCTTCCGTCACTGACATTTTCAATCTCTGCTCCATCTTCACTTTAATCCACCTTGATGCTTCTACCTGCTCTCTCACTCCTCTCCTTCGATATTGCAAGGTGTTTGCTACGGGCATCTGTGCAACAGTCAAGGTCACACAGTGGCACTTGAGAAAATTTCTTTTAATGTTTCCCAGAAGAAGTGCAACAGAGACGATGCAGAACATCTCGGCATCCTAAAGAATGGACAAATTTAAAAGAGGTGCTACCAAATAAGGACAGACCTTTGGTGTGTTCCTCTTGATGTTATCAGTCATTCTGGGTCTGGTTTATACTCTGTGTTCATCAGCTGCTGCAATAAAACCTCATGAAATTTCTTGAGAATAGGTTAGTAAATGCCATAGTTACTACACTGAGTTGATTCACAGAACACTATAGTACATCTGTTTTGACAGTGAGTACATACTGAGCCTATTATGTTTGTGTTTGATACTGGATATGGTGCAATAGATTAGTACAGTACAACCAAGTTTTTGTTTCTCTGTATTATCTCACAGTAGTCCCTCAAAGAAAAGTTATTTCCAAAAGAATTCCAGACAACAAGTGGGTGGAAACACGACTCTGTACAGAATGTTAACATAGCCACAAGAGACCAAAATGTGTCTCTCTGGAAAACTCAAAAGTCAAAAATGTAATTTCTAAGCAGTCACCGTCATCTAGCTCAATTAGATTTTTGGAACAAAGTGGTAGATTTTTTTTGGGGAGATGGGTTTAACTGCGTGTCAATCACTGCTCGTGCACACGCATTCATTATCCCTTGTGGGGGGAGGGGCTTAGGAGACTGTTGTGACAAGCGAATAGGAGGTTTGTACTGTGTAGGAAAACATTGGAGGGTCAGAACTGAAGTCACACAGGTGTTTGGCTTGTTACCCACTGATGCGAGACACCTGGGAGATGCCAGGAGCGTGCACAGGTTGAGTGGAGCCATGCCATGAGGATAATGAGAGCGTGAACTCTTTAATGTGCTGTTTTGCTCACTTTTCCATCCATCTTTTACCCATAAAATAAATCTTGAGCTGCCTTCATCAAGGAAAGTGAGAGCTGGCCAAAGCCTGAAGTGGCCTACAGCTGCTATCACGACCAGCCTCACGGGAAAACATTGTGCGCAAGGGCGATAGAGAGTCCAATCCTGCAGGTGAGTCAAATTTGTTCCCCCCCAAGGCCAAGAAGACAGCAAGCAATCACAAGAGACAAATGTCACAGTAGAAAGTTGTCATTTGTCATTAAGCAAGTCAGAAGGCAGATGCCAGGGAGAGAAGATATATCAAGGAATACGGCTGGCAAAAATATTCTCACCAACCGGTCTACTTAGTAACTGTTTTGGTGATTCAATTGTAACACACACAGCAGATGGAGTTTGTTAGGGTATTGTATAACTACACATTTTCTTGGTTCTCATCCATGTTGCCGCTCTGCTTTTGCTGTTTGACTAATAATGTGTGTGTGTGTGTGTGTGTGTGTGGTGTGTGGTGTGTGTGTGTGTGTGGTGTGTGTGTGTGTGTGTGTGTGTGTGTGTGTGTGTGTGTGTGTGTGTGTGTGTGTGTGTGTGTGTGTGTGTGGTGGTGTGTGTGTGTGTGTGTGTGTGTGTGTGTGTGTGTGTGTGTGGTGTGTGTACTACTGCAAATATGTGAAATTGAGTAATGTAAAACTAAGTTGAATTCTGACCCCTTCAGTACAACATTTCACTTAAACAAATGCATATCTCCTTATACACAATAACATACTTACTTCAAAAATGCACATACAAACAAATAAAACAACATTCATCTAGCTGTTAGCACTGAGGCCATAAGCTATAGGACACCCTCCTTCAGATTTACTCTCCCATTCTGAGAACAATATATTTTTATTTTACAAACCCTTACAGGGAAATGAGAGAATAATTCATTATTGTTAGATGTTTGTGTGTGGCATTTTCTGGCCTTTTGTTTGATAGGACAGGTGTGACATGAGAGGGGGAATGACATGCAGCATAGGGCCGCAGGTCGGAACTGAACCCGGTGCGGCGAAGACTTGGGTAGACTTGGGAAGACTTGGCCTCTGTATGTGGGTGCGCGCTCTACCAGGCGGGCTACCCAGGCGCTTGTAATACATTTATTTTTGTTAATTTATTCAACTTTGCAAAATTTCTGTGCAGGTTAATATAAACACATACTGTGTGTGTGTGTGTGTGTGTGTGTGTGTGTGTGTATTATATATATATATATATATATATATATATATATATATATATATACAAAAAAATATACTTTTTTTTTAAGGAATGGTTGTTGTGTCAAATGTGCAAATAAGCTCCAGGGGCTTTTGGAAATTTAGGACTCTGTATCTGAACCAATTAGCGTTATGCCCAGTCTTAAGATGGAACAGAAGGATCTGCTTGAAGGCTTTATGACATGGGAAAGAAATGGGGATTGAGTGTTTTGTGGGAACGGCGGTGACTACGGATCATTTAAATAATTCTGTAGATTTACACAGGAGGAAAAAGTTGAAAAGATAAATGTGAACAAAGGAAGTAGTTGTTTGGTTTTTGGTATTTTGCAAAACATGCAACCAACTTCCTCAAAACACAAGTCATAAGTTATTTGAATAGATATGTAAAAACACCAGTTAGGTTTGTAGTGTGACTAAATGAACAGTGACTTTGCAGTCAGGCGCTCCTCTTCGTGCCAGCTGTTAAAGGGTAATTTTGTTTTTTTCAACCCCTATTTTCCTATGATTTTATTTATAAGTGACTGATGGGAACATCAATCTTTGAAATTGGTCCAGTATTAAGCTAGAGCACTGCGACCGACACAGACTGAGCTGCAATGTAACCCTCTAGGACAAATGTAAATTTTGTCCACTAAAATTATGTTTTTGCCACGGACAGCCTTAGATTATTATTCTAAGTGTCAAACGACATTAAGGAAAGGATTTCTAAAGAGGTCAACCTTTCTGTTAGAGTAAGATCCAACATAAAAACATCTTTTTTGAACATAAATATGAGCTGCGCAATTGCCCTAATAACTTACATTGTATCGCGGCCTCTTTTTTTATTTTTATTTAGATAATTCTGCAAACATTTGCCTGTAGAGCATCACCCAGATTTATACCCCTTTAAACTTGTAAATGGACCACACTGCTTTCAAACAGATTGTATTATACATTAATCTTTGTCAAACTTTTTGTTGCATCTTATCTAGATTCCATTTAGTTGTTTTTTTGGTTTGGTTAGAGAGTGAGACATTTGTTTTTTTCTGTCTTACCTGCACATACCACACGCTTTAAAGCTCTATTCAGCACATTATTTTATTCAGCACATTTCAACACTGCTCTATTGCTTGAAACCTTCAGTCACCATGACGAGAGGAACACCAATTTTAGTGGTTAGCCAGATTACAGGTTTGAAATTTAGGCTCATTCTGTTAAATCTACAGTGAAGTGTCTGAACAATTCCCTCCATTTACGCTGGAGAGGGTTGATGAAGAGCTGCACGTTCTCCCTAAATTGCCATGCTTCAGCAGCCACCGCACTGAGTCAACACAATGAACCCCAATGCAAGCTGGGTAATATCCAGCAAGCCTGTAAAGGTTCATCTCTTGGAAAGACAAGAGAGAGAGAGAGGAAAAAGTTGTTTTCAGATAGAATTTTCTTTTGATCTGCACAGAAAATGGGTGATAAACTATCAGCTGTTTGAAATTATAAACTGTAGCGAGTAACACAGTCTTAATTCTATAAATAAAAAAATGTTTACTAAAGCAACCAACAGAGCAGGTCTGCTGGGTGAAGTGACTATTTAGGCATCATCAGAAAGTCACATCATTGGGTGTTTCCATTCAGTTGATTTCAGTTTTGATTCTTCTTACGTCCCATCGTATCAAAAACATAATGTATAGGGCACAACTTAGATCAGCATCATTATAAACAGTCTTGTTTTATTTCCACCAAGGTTTCTGTCTTCTTTACACAGAACCTGTGGACGAATCAATCTCTGAAATAGTGTGGCTCACTGGTTGTTTGTTGCTGGGATAAAGCCTGACAGAGGTGCGCCAGATGTCCCTGCCCTCTCGCTATCTCTACTAACTACTCTACTGGGGCTTTATAGAGATTTGTTGTCCTGAGGTACTGTATTTATTTTACTGTGGTAAAGAGTTTTTGTGTCATTGAGTAAGGAATTGCTCTTCAGAACAGCCTGCTCTATAAGAGTTTCCTACTGTGACTGGTTTCAATCACATAAATACATTAAATAAAACCTTTTAAATCTGTTGAAGACAAAGTCCATTGTCTTTTGATTTGTGCACTCACACAATTTCTCTCTCACTCTATTTCTTCAGAAGCAGGATGAACGTAGTATGAAGAGCAATGCCAGATCGTTTATGCTTTTACACTAAGACAATGAGTCAAACATAACATCATTCCAATGTTTTCAGCTCAACATGTAAAACTTCAGTAGTGTAGTCAGGGAGAGCTCACGACCCAAGAGCTGCCTAGGTGACACAAAGCACCTTGTTACCTAAGAAAACCTTTTGGATTTAAGAAGATTAGTTAGATATGATTCAGTTTTATTTTAAAAATACGAACAAATATTTTAACTGATAAACTGCACATGAATGATGAATATGATTCCAAACTGGATTATGTCCTGTCCTGGTGAGTGAGAAAATATTGTGATATGAATTAATCCAAAGTTACTTAACTTTGGTCATGGCACCTAGATACAATTCAAATCATTATTTAGTGGTAAATTTGTGGCAATGTAGTGAGGCAGCATCCTTGTCAGAAACTTTCCTGTAATTTATAATTGCTGTAACAAATTTAGTTTTTTTTTTTTTAGTCAATTTAACTGTTGTACAGTATTGAGGTCCACCAGTAATCAAATTGTAGGCTAGACATAACACTGTAAATAATAAAGGGATGGATTCCCCTTAAAAGTCAAGACGCATTGCTTTGTTAAAGTACATGCTTAAAGATAAGTGTACCAACCGCACACCAGTCTTAAGTAAACTGATAAGCACACATATACAGTATATATACTGTACACATAAAAAGGACAGCAAGAGTGCAAACATGGCTTATACTGAGCCAATATGAGACTTATCCTGGGCTTATTGTCCCCAATTCAGCCAACTTCTTTATCACACTTTACTGAGAAGAGTAGGAATTCACCCAAAGGCACACAAGAGCAAAAACAAAAATTAAAGTCCAGAGAGAGACAAACATAAAACAAAAGACTGAAAAGCAACTGAACAGACAAGACGAGCTAAAACAAAGGCGAAGACGAGACTTAATACACAAGAGGGGATGATTGAAACTGGGCGGGGAAGACAATCAACAAAGGTGGGAAGCACACAAGAGTAGGAAGTGAAGAGAAATAAAACAGGAAATAGAAATGACAGAAACTGAAAATAACAGAAACTGAAAAGACATGCACAGCCTTGGTGACAGGTCCGGGATGGGACGTGCGTGCCCTTGTGATTGTGAAAAAGGGTGAGGACACCTTTACCAAAATTGCCCATTTTTATATGTCATAGAGCCAATTACCTTGTCATTGTTCTTCCTTTGAAATTCTTCCCAGCTTAGGAATGAAGTGTATTATTTTTTTTATCTGCAAGAGGTTGCTCTAAAAGTAAAAATAAAAAATATATATATAGATAAATATTTTCATCAGGATTTCCATTAGTTGAGTCTCTCTGGTTTGGACCGAAAAAGGTTTGAAGAGGTCCGAGAGGAGTTATTGTACAGACGAATGAGTGGTGACAGACATGAATCATTCTCAGATCTTCACTGTAGTCAAGGAGAGAGAGAAAGAGGCCTCGACAATTACCGTTTTCTATCTCTAAATAAATCGTCAGAGTATTGGCCTATATTTTTGACACCTAGATTGGAGAAGTTGGTTAAAAAAACTGCAGTCCCATTTGAAGGCACTACTTTATCTGTGTGAACAGTATGTTTTTATGCTTGTCATGTGTTTGCAAAGTCATGCCTTTATGCAACTTTTTGTCTCATTTGCATTTATATGGTTTGTGTGTTTTCCAGCTGAATCCTGCTGTTTTCTGAAACAAGCTGATGCTGTCCAGTATTGATTTCTTGAGCCACACACTCCTCTTTTTCATGTATGTGCATAGCTCTCTCTCTCTCTCTCTCTCTCTCTCTCTCTCTCTCTCTCTCTCTCTCTCTCTCCTCTCTTCTCTCTCTCTCTCTCTCTCTCTCTCTATAGTTTTTTTAGCGCTATAGTTTTTTTTCATGCTATCTTATATCTTGTCACATTGTGTTAAATGACTAGTGCTCTTATTGCCGTGACCATGCTTTTATGGCTGAGCTGACCCGTTCTCTCGTCTGTTGTACCGTTGACCCAACTTGAAACTCTCCTTTCAACCCAAAGTATGTACCCATTTCCCTTCATCCAGTGTCCTTTCTGTGCATCTTCTCCAAAGCTTCGCAAGCTTATACTTTGTACACAATCTCACTTAAGCCTGCAACAAGTCACACTGAGGAAAAGCATCAGGGATGTACAGAAATGTTGGTTATATCCCCCCTTTATAATCATGGTCTAAATGATGAAAGCATGTGAATCTTTGACAATGGCTCATCTGCAACATGAATTCTCCTCCAACAGGATGGCCACCCCGATAGAGGGCGAGCTTTCAGTCACACGTAACTTTGCAGAAAGAATATAAAATGCCCTTTTAATAACAATCTGGACTCACTGGGTGACACAAACTGGAATCAGTTCACAAGAAACCTATACAGTGAAAAAAAATAACTAATGTCCAAATTATAGGAGATAACCCCTGCTGGAGTAGAATGCGTAATAGTGCAAACGACTCAGTTTCAGCAGGAAATAAAATGCAAATTCTGTTTAATTTCCCGACATTTGACACATGCCTGACATTAGGAAAAGACACACTGTCAATCCGGGCGTTGGGAATCTGTGACTCATTCAGTATCGGTCCTGTCCCTCCGCCAGTAGGACGGCAGGGGCCACTTCATTCTCGGAATCGCCGCTTCGGACCATATGGAGACCAAGTTCTGCGTCTTGCGCGCAGCTCGATGTCTTGGACCCGGCCCTAAAATACTTGAGAACAAAAGACACTATAGCTTGCCTCTACCTCTGTGGGGACATAAAACATGCGACACCTAAGTCAGGGTGTCTCAGTAGGTGCCCACAAACTCAAACAGGGAACTCCCTCGACGTGTTCAGGCTGTTTCTCCGCTGAGCGCACACTCTCTCAGTATCCGTGAACATGCCTTCGGGTCTGTCTTCCTCTAAAGCCCTCTACATCGGGATGGAGGTGGTGATTGCCGTGTCGTCGGTCATCGGTAATGTGATGGTGGTCTGGGCTGTGCGTATTAACCGTTCTCTGAGAGATACAACGTTTTGTTTCATCGTCTCGCTGGCCTTGGCTGACATTGCGGTCGGCGCTCTTGTCATCCCCCTCGCCATAACCATCAGCATCGGACTCCAGACGCACTTCTACAGCTGCCTGCTGGTCGCCTGCACTGTGCTCGTCCTCACTCAAAGTTCAATCCTGGCGCTCCTGGCAATCGCCATCGACCGCTATCTGAGAGTGAAAATACCCATGAGGTAGGGCCTAAAGGTGAATTTTTCCAATATCTTGTCTCATTTGCCTTTGTGTCTGGACCGCTGCTCGGACCAAGGGCACACCACCAAAGCAGTAAAGCAGGATTAACAATTTAGTTCCAACCAGAAACAGACTGGAATGTGTAGTGTAAAGGTGTGTGTAATCATTTTAGTTTGCTGACAGTAACTTTAGGGCTTCATTAATCTGCATTGACATCTGCAAGATCGCTACTGGAAACTACAGTTTGGCAGGGATAAAAGACAGTGATTTTCAAGGCAATGACATTTTATATGTAAATTCAAATTATGTTTAGACTCAGTAATTCATTATTTATTCATGTATTTATTTTTAACCCCTTAAATATATATATATCTCCAGCGCATATCCTAAATTTAAGCTGTAAACTGAAACAAGGTAATATAAAGAAAATCTTATATTAACTGCCCTTCTCAAGATGAATAAACACAGATTCTTTGTTTAACATTTTCCTCTAAAAATGACTGTTTTTACATATGTTTTAAACACAAGAGCTGTTGAATTTTTCATCGTGGCAGATGCCATCTGTTTTACAACCTGAATTAGAAGAAACATTGGAGAAACATAATGTTGTCCCCCTTACTTTCTTAACTGTTTTTAAAACCTAAGTTCATGGGAAAGTGACATTTGTTACATGGTAACAGATTTATAAATTGCAAGTGTTATCAATCCTCATATCTAACCCATAATTTAACTGAAAACTAAAGTTTCCACTTCAAGTTGGTTAATTGGACAATTAGAATGGACAGAGAATGCATGATTGGTCAATAGGCTCATGGTGGCTGGTTGATGGATTGCATAATTTCTCAAGCTGGAACCAAACACACACATAGGAACATGCACACTGCACTCTGTCACTCAGGACATTAACAAAAGGGTTTCAGTGCACGAACAAAACAAAATAATTGTGTGTTATCTCAATGTTTTTCGGTTAATGTTATTGACATGTGCTGCAACTTTCTCACCCTTCTCTTCAACCCCTACTGAAATAATGACGGTCAGGTAATGAACAGTAAATGGCTCACACTTTTCAAATTCAAAACAGGTCAACTTTGAGTATGATGTAAAAATATTGTATTGTTATGATTATAAATGTTTTAATCATATGATGGTCATTAAAAAAAGGCATAAAAAGAAAACACTTTTTAAAAAGTCACAATCTGAGAAAATTACCTCACAACGCTGATCCATTTTAGCCAAATACTCCTCTGGAATGATCAGTTTAACCCCCAGTGATTTGTAAATTTTTTTACTGTTTGTGTTCTAATGATCAAAGTGAGTCAGAAAAGAGTCCTATTTCCCAACCTTCAAGGACTCAAGGTGCAGAGTTTAAAAGGCACTGATGCTTTTTTATGCACATGGTTTGGGAGCACATTGTTTTGATAAGGTTCGGTGTGTTGTGTGTGTGTGTGTGTGTGTGTGTGTGTGTTGTGGGTGTGTGTGTGTGTGTGTGTGTGTGTGTGTGTGTGTGTTGTGTGTGTGTGTGGTGGTGTGTGTGTGTGTGTGTGTGTGTGTGTGTGTGTGTGTGTTGTGTGTGTGTGTGGTGTGTGTGTGTGTGTGGTGTGTGTGGGTGTGTGTGTGTGGTGTGTGTGTGTGTTTTGGTGTGTGTGTGTGTGTGTGTGTGTGGGGTGTTGTGTGTGTTGTGTGTGTGTGTGTGTGTGTGTGCTTTGAAAATGGCCCAATGCATTGCTAGTGTGCTTTGCTGGAGGATGGGATTCAGCAGGTGGGAGACGAGAAATGAAATCCCACAGGAAAACAAAGATAGATGGAAGATAGTTGAGTCTATAAAGTAATATTTGGCAGAACGGACAGCTGCTCTGTATACAGACAGATTGCTGAGCTTTACAAGCAGCTGGACAGAGAGAGTTAAAAAACGCAAGTTGAGATAAAAACTGTCAGATATGGTAATATCTTCTCCTGACTCTCTTCAAACCTCCTTTGAGTTTATCCTAAGTTGTATGTTGGGCCTGCCTAACCCTAACTGAACTCATGAGGGAGTGTTTTGTGTGACAAAGAGTGAGCAAAGAAAACTGAGTATGCAAATGAGGGGGACTATTAATGTTTAGCTCTGCCACACATCTCAGTGTGTTTCTGTTAGTTTAAGTGAGGTTAGCCAGGGAGCAGGCATGAAAAGAAGAGGGAAAAATATGCTGTGTGAGTAAGAATGAGTGCCTGAGATTATTTATCCACCCCTTTCATCTGTTTTAGTCAGCACTAACTCTTCAGACATAAAGGTTGAATTAGAAAAATCAACAACCAACTCTACCAAAGGAATGTTTCATGTCTGCTCGACAATGACTAATTCGGACCTGTCTAATAGCTGACCGTTGTGTGGGAGAGAAAGGATGAATTACATCCTATTAGACCAGATAACTGCAGTCAGTTGTATTGGGCAACAACACACAGTTTTCAGGGATATCTTGCTTGTGTCTACTTTGTTTGATTTGTTTTTGAGAACACTGCAGTGATTTCCAGTAAAGAAGATCAAACTGAGTCACCTGCTGCCATCCTACACAGAAATAAAAAAGCAAATGGGAATGACCAGACAAAATAACTGAAACAGTTTATGATGCAAGACCGTCCAATAAAACAACCCCACAAACCACAGGCTAGGTAGTCTAACTTTTGAAAGAAGAAATAACTCTTTCTTTCACAAATGAAAACATTTAATTTATATGCAATAAAATGCACAGCTGCTATAACACCCTTCAACACACTCAACTGCTCAATTCAACACACTGCCACAGCATTACATGGTCTGCTATGACCAGTAGCTTATGGTTACAAAAAGTTAGATAATGTTAGCAAACTTAAGTAGTAGCTAGATATCGCTCTATAAGCCAGTTTGTGACTTTAACTCTTCTATGCTTTTGCTACATCTGGACTATGTTATTGCAGTTACTATTATCCTGTACGTAACTTTCAACTCTTGTCGAATAAAAGTGTCATAGGCCGTGGTTACACTTTTGT
Source organism: Etheostoma spectabile (assembly GCF_008692095.1). Lineage (NCBI taxonomy): Eukaryota > Metazoa > Chordata > Actinopteri > Perciformes > Percidae > Etheostoma > Etheostoma spectabile. The sequence goes on from NC_045736.1 coordinate 21,875,139, forward strand.
CACCCAATCATGACAGTTAAACCTGTTTTGAGATCGGATCTAGCTTGCATTTGGATTCAATCAACCAGACCACATGGCAAGGTGGCCTGGATGTGGATTTGATGCATCCAGTCACAAGTCACATTGAAAAGACAATTGTGTAACCACTGCAATAGTCTTGCTTTAGCAGTTGAAACAACGCCTCATGATAGAATTGCTAACATGAATGCTTCACAAAGGTGTGATTTGGTGTGAATCTTTTGCAGTGAATTATATTTTGTATTGAACTGAATTAAAAACAAGATCTTTTCCCTTGTTGCCATAGCTACAAGCGGGTGGTGACTCCTCGGCGAGCTGGCACGGCCGTGTTATTGTGTTGGCTGGTGTCCATCATCGTGGGCCTCACGCCCATGTTGGGCTGGAATAACCTTCAGTTTCTCCGTGACAATGGTTCCCTGGTCACTGATGACCTCTTGGTTACCTGTGCGTTTGAGACAGTCATCAGCATGGACTACATGGTCTACTTCAACTTCTTTGGCTGGGTGCTACCCCCTCTGCTCCTCATGCTTGCCATCTATGTTGAAATTTTCTACATGATCCACAAGCAGCTCAACAAGAAGGTGAGGTCTTTGCCATCTTGTGGTTGCTTTGTTTGATATGCAGCAAATAAAAGACAATTATTTAGCTATTGCTGTATGTGCTACAGACTTCCTTTGAGCTGATTATACTAAAGCTAAATGTGTACGCTGACGAGATTCTCCTTTATCTCTCTGTAGGTGACAGCTAGCCACACAGACCCCAGCCGTTACTTTGGCAAAGAGCTCAAGCTAGCCAAGTCGCTTGCCCTTGTTCTTTTCCTTTTTGCAGTCAGCTGGCTCCCTCTTCACATCCTGAACTGCATCACCCTCTTTTGCCCTGCCTGTGAAAAGCCGATGTTCCTCGTTTACATTGCCATCATCCTTACCCACGGCAACTCGGCCGTCAACCCCATTGTGTATGCTTTCCGTATTAAGAAATTCCGCACAGCGTTCCGTAAAATCTGGAAACAGTACATGCTTTGTCAGGATCCAGTCGGTCGCCTTCCTCAAAGAGGGAGCCAGAGAGGACAAAGTCATGAGAGAAGGCTAAGGCAGAATGATGATGATGATGATGATGTGTGACTTTTGGCAACTAATTGGATTGCTGTGTAACTGTTAAGTTTCACTCCACTGGTTCAAGGAATGGACAAGACTCTGGCTGTATTTTCATGCTTGAGGGATTACTGGTCAGAACGGCGTTAATGGCATTGAAGCATGTCAGAGGGATGAAAGAGATCAGGGAACTCGATCCTAGACCGTCCAGCACACTCTAAGGACAGCAAGATGACCAATCAGCATGGAGACATTATAAATCAGACTTTGATTTAAATAAGACTGATTGTTTATTTCTCCAATGGCTGACAAAATGAAGAGGATGTCACACGAGATAAGAGGCTTTTAACACCAACTTGTTCAACTTGAATAACTAAGTGTGTATCTGTAGCATATGCGGAACAAGAGTAGTGTATGCTGTATTGAATTTTTGACTTTTAAAACTCATGGCCTTAAGGATAGGGCATGTAATGGTAGGAACTAAGTGCATTGTGTTAATAGTGTGGTGGTTTGTGCAATGAGCTGGGTACTCTGAGATGGACACAGGATGGACTGTATGCTGGCTTCATGGATCAAAAAATATCCATTTGATCCATTTGGAATTACAACACAGGATCTTCAGTGCGATGTGGTCTGACTGTGCTAATGTCAGTTGCACAGTAACCCATTAAGCTGATGACCTTTACAGATGTGTGGTGCTATCCAGTGCATATGAAGGTTATGTTTTTTAATATTGTTATTGAGACCGATTGACTGACAGATACTTGCTAGTAGCTATAGCAGCTGAAAACAGCAGCCATGCTAAAAGAAAAAAATACTTAATGCTCCTCTTGAAATATTTGTGGACATGGAAAATGGTCAAAAACTGTCGAGCTACCTATTTGTAACTACTGTGTGTATATAACTGTAGCTACAGCACTAGGAATCTAAGGAATGTTGGAGCTCCTCCGTCCAATAAGCTTCATGAGATCTGGGTAATAATCATTTTAACCCTGTAATGTACCTCTACTGTACATGTACATTTTACTACCAACAGGTGTTTTCACCATTTTACATGTCCCCCCGATTCTTTGTGCCGAAGTAGGTATTCGAATGTAGCATCATCACATCCTGTCATTTCCGTTACGGGGTAACAAAGTGTTGCCCTTTAAAAATGAGTTTACATGTTGAGATGGTACTGCTGACAATTGTATGTACTGTATGTAACTAGAAGATACTATACAAAATTCACCTCACTAAGCCCACACCTGCTTATCTCTGACACGTCCTCTTACAGCTGTTGATTGAGTAGGCAAATTGGAAATACCATCCTTCAAGCATCTCATTAGATTTTTTTTTTTTTCTATGACAAATGGAGACCAGAAGGTAAGCAACAAATATACCAGCATATGGTGAATCCAGATTTAAATACCTAATGATGTGCGTCAATTAGCAAGTGGAAGCATCAAAACCCACTGTGCTTTATGACAGAAATAGCGTCTCACTATCTCCCCATACTTCTTTGTGTCAAGGCTAAAGCCATCAGTGGTGAGGGGCAATTTGTTTGAGCGCACATTGATCTTCTGTCACTTGGCAAAGAGAGCTGCTCATGTGTAAATAATTGAGGTGCTTATGAGAAGTCCAGGGGTGAGGTAGGACAGGGTGGAAGGATTATTCCGTTTACAAGGGAACCAGAAGGCGAGAGTGCAGCTGAGGAAGTCATCAAGACTCTGTGAAGGTCAACAGCGAGGCGACCATGTTGCTTTCCCATCAAATAAACAGGCCTGTTAATGTGACACTGCTGATCTCTCTTAGCTTCTGTGGCATTGTGTGTTACAACATGTACAGTAATACACACACACACTAGTGTACTCACTATTTCCATTGCTGCTCTTGTAGTAATGTTTCCGTGTGATTCTTTTCTCGCTTTGTGATCCTGTGAAATTCTTTTAAAGCCACTATGTGCAGAATTTGATATATACTGTATAGCCTACAAGTCATGTACAAAATATAGCATATTTCCAATTATTTTTCTTTGTAGAAAAATGAGAAAGTTGGTGCAAAGTTTGTTTATTGCTTTCTGCCCACTCATTTTGTCCTCGGGTTAGACCAATTTATACGTGGGTGATTGGGCTGAACATGTCTAACAGTGTTTCACTGAACTTTGACTGAACCAGTGTGATAAATTAAACATGAAAATATAATCTATAGTTTAGATAATGTACATGTAGACATTGTTCAAAAATCAAGTGCTGTAGGTTCAGAGCAGTACGTTCTAATGTGGTGAATATATAAATAAGTATATGAATTGAGTCACAAACCGAAAAGAAGATTGTTAATCTTGGCTGAATGTAAACATTTCAATGCAGTATATGTTGACTGATGTACTGTTGGAAAATACACTCAAAAACTAGTGAAAGATAATAAAGTTACTTTTAGGGCTGCTGACTAAGAATTTGATTACAGGTGTTATTGAGTAATTTTAAAATTCAACCAAAGTTCTTTGTAGGTTGTAACAACAGATCATATCAAATATCGCTTTCTCTTTTGCTTACTCGTTCTGTCAAACATTCTCTCATAAAGACAAGTCAAGTTTATGTATAGCCTGAAATCCCATGATCTTAAAATTGTAGGAATTCTTACAATACAAAAACATAAGTCAGTGTCTATTATGAAATGCGTTTACACATGATCTTATAAATTGACAGTAATTAGATGTTTGTTTTTTAACTTTCTTTTTTATATATATAAAACTTGTATCCAGAGAAATAATTAAATGTTTTTTCACAGCTGTGATGTTGACTTGTCAACCACAGGTGTCTCCGATAACACTTCTTGTGTCACTGCAACAGAAGGCGCCATCGTTAATGTTACAGGATCCACCTGTGATTTTCCTGCTTTTACAAGTCAAAAATGTCTGCTGAATCTTATTCATTTGGGAACAATAAACACACAGGGGATGCTGATGCTAGCAAGGTTCAGGTATGTTTGTTTATGGCAATGAACTTAAGCTTCATTTATAAAGAAACTCTTTTTGACAGTTGTTGTCATATACTATAAATGAGGTGTTTATACTTATTGTAAATGAAGCCCCCTAATTTTAAATGGAAACAGACTTCATATCTGTTGGAACTATCCACCCTATAGAGATTGCATGTCTTTCTAGGGGCAAATACGATTTTCCCCTGTACCCTGTAAAGCCTACCTGGTGGCATGCCTGGTACAGAACTCCCCCGCCATGTCTCACAGAGATAGTGTGAAGTTGGTGCAGACTGCCAAGTAGGACAGGGAGAGGTGTTGCTGTGCAAACAGCTCGACTTTGAGAGTGGTTGTGACTACCTGCTACGGGCCAAGAATGCAATGGCTGTGTAAAACTTCAAATACATGACAAGTCTTTAAACATACCTTTTTATTGGTGCATATTATACAAAGCTTCTAAATAATAATGGTTGACTTATATATTTACACATCATGTTTTAATGTTAAAATGTGGCACAGTGAATCCTCAAGCTTAACTGTATCTGCGGATGGCTACCTTACCAGGAAGCCTATCATCAATGTTGTGTAAAGTAAAAAAAAAAGATTTATTTACAAATATGTTGGATTCACGTTAATGTATATTTTCAGACATAATTTAATTTTAAATTTTTTTAAACTATTGAACAATAATTTGTTGGCCCCCCTGCAGCAACACTGAGGACCCATGAGGGTCCCGGACCCCCCTGTTCATCAGTACACTATGGGTGGCATCTTTCACACTGGCAACTGGTGATTGAAAGTGGTCAGTGCTGTACTCTGCTGGTTACTGCACAGTAGTGAAACTACGAATGAGGCAACACAGGGCTATCTTAATGTCTGTGTACTAGCAAGTCTACATAAAAACAATGTCAACACTTCCTTATCGAATCTTATTTGTGTAACTAATTGATGAAGACGTGCTTTGTCAGTCTTAGAAAGTACTTCGTCTTAGAAAGTACTTAGTACTTAGTCCCCCCTGTCATTTAACTTTTCATCAAAATATGTTTCTACCAACATGTTTTTTTCTGTATACATGATTGTCAGTGGTCTGTATTAAATAAAAACCATAGATAAGTCCTAACTAATTCATCTTCACAAACAAGATCAAAGTCTTACTCTAATCTTAAACAGTTAATTGTGGAGGGCTTTTGAATAGCATAGGTTTTGACATTGATAATAAGCTTGTCTCTGTATTTGTAGCACGTTTGCATGGAAAATTTGACTTATTAGCTTTGTTTCTAAAATGCCAACATGCTTGTGATGAAATGAAAAAAGTGCAACAATATCTCAATGTCATATCCAGAATTTAATAATTCACAAAACATCACAAGTTTCACATTATTATTGAAATCATTAAATTACAAAAAAGAAAGATGCCCTTTTAATCGTTTTTAAACAATGTGAGAAAAAACGTGCTGTCTATTCAACATTTATTTAAAAGATTTAGTGGATTTTGTTTTCTTACATCCCTGCACATGAGTAAAATCACTGTCCAAGGCAACACATCTTTAACTATAAGATATCAAAGTTTCCAAATATGTCCCACTTAAAGTTAAACCAACATGTATAAAGCAATGACAGTGCATGTGTACATTTGGATTTGAATATTTCATTATTACATGTGATTAAGACATTTAGCAGACCTTTAACAAAATCAGGGATAATACCCGTATACATTTTATGGGAAAAAGGAAGTGTTAGAAAACACAAGTACTTGAAATCACAGCTTGACTGAGCCCCCAAAAGGGCATTTCCTGATCCAGTATACACATTTCAGATCCATATGGATGCCAAAGTTTGAACATAGTGGGTTCAACAGCTTAATTGTAACCTTTCACTGCAGGAATCACAATAACAATGACTTGGCAAGAGCCTTTCGGGCACTGATTTGTATACTAGAAGGCAAGCAAAAAAAAAAACACCAGCCAAATTAAATAATTCAAATTGAAGCTGTGGTAGGCAGTTTATTTTTGGCATCGTTGGCAAAAAATTCCATAATCTTTTAGCATATTGTGATTCAAGTGGTCTGAGAGACTTTTGCACATGCACGTTGGGCTTTGAAGACAATTTGACATAGTGGCCAAACAGAATTGCAACTTCCGGATCTGTAGCGTGATGCCCTCTGGCCCAAAAATACTTTCCCCCCATAGACTTTAATGGTCACAACCCCTGCGAAATGATTCGTTTTACTATCAGAATTTTATTCATTTGGCCCGATAACATTTGGAAAGTCTTAAAAGTGCCGCACAAGTTAGCGGAGTGCTAAACGGGAGTAGCCGGCTTGGCCGAAAGAGTTCTGTAGTGTGCATGCTCTATGGGCCCCATAATGCGGAAGTAGCGCTAATCATTTATGAGAATAAAAGTGACTTATTGAAATTTTTTTGCATTACAATGATCTACTTTAGATTACTATTTTAGCTATTTATCAACCAATGCAAGTCACTGAGAAGGGAAAAATTTCAATGGCAGCTGCAATCCTTTTAATCAACTCCCATAAACTGCATCAATACAACATGGGGTTAGCACCAGATTGTCTGAAACAGAAAGGCAATGTGAAAGCACTGAAATTCTAAGGAAGAGGTTTAGTGTCTGATTAGATGTCTGCCTGTGATAAAGAACCCTGAACAGACAGATTACAGACTGATACAGTGGCTCCACAAGTTCAACTGGTGGAATGTTGTTCAGGTAGGCATTCATTACAGAGGCTGGTAGGGCAAGATTCAGTCTCAAACGTCTTTCACTTTTTCCTGAAACACACCAAACACAAAATTACAGATGAAAAAAAAGTAAAGGTGCAGATGTACAGATGTAGCTCTTGTCTAAATCTTGCTTTAAAGCTTTAGTGTGTAACTTTTTAATATTAATGAACTTCTGTTACATTCAAGCCCCTGCCAAATGAGTTGCTACAAAGATGATTTAGACCGTTCAGACAGATCAGTTTCATTCTAGACATACTAAGTATTTCTTAGTATGTCTATGTTCAGAAGATTGTCGTCCGGTAAAGCTCAAGTGAAGATAATGACCACTTCTGAAGAGTCTGTGTTTTTTTTCCATCTGGCGTGTCCTCCTTGCATACCTGCAACTGTGTGGTGGAGGGGTGGGGGCGTGATCAGGAAGGCTGTATAATGTGGATGCGCTGACAGTGTTGATGTCATTACTTGGAATTCCTCATGTGGAAGACAGAAACTACACACTATAGCTTTAACTGCATGGTTCCTTAATGTGTGGATAAAAAATTATATTGTGCAAAAGACTCCAAACAATAATGTTTGGCACGGCTATATATTAATAGTTGGTTTTACTGTATCTTTAAGCAGTATGCAGGATACTGGCACAAATACAAATCCTAACAAAACATCGTACAGAACATCTGGTCAATGTCTGCACTGGGTTGCACCAGCTGTATGTAAGTTAGGGTGTAAATTTGACAGTAAAGGCTTTGTAACTATGAGTTATTTTAAAACTAAATTTACTACTAAAATTGGATTGCACCACGACTACTCAATATACAGATAACCCAACTTGTTTGGACGTAAAGTCATCACAACTAAGTAAAGTAGCCAATCAACAATAAGAGTTACATCATCATGGTTACAGTGCGAAATAAGTTTTCTGGGTGGCATGAGCCACTGGGCATCATAGTAAGCTAGATCAATATTAAGATATTGTATCAATAAATCTCTACTTGATCTTTCTCTACTAGATTAGGGTGTTGCAAAATTACATGAAATTAATGATTAAAAAAAAAATGCCGTGTGGCAGAAAAACTGCTGAGGGATTTTATGATTTACACCTACCAAACATAACATTACAAAACAGGTATTTACAACCATAGAAAGTCATGGTGTGACAATAATTTTTTTTATAGCGTTTACTTACAGTATTATACTGTACTATAGTAAGCTTGTCTACTATTTCCTGTAGAGTCGAAGCAGAAAGGTCTGCTTAAATCTGCCCTAATGCAGCCGGTTAAACAAATTTAGTGCATTCAGTTTCATTTCACGAGAATTCAAATTGCATGAAGGTCACAATCCAGTATTGCTTCATTCCATGTCCAGTTAGGTGTGGTGGTTTAAACAAATTAGAGAGGAAGCACTTGGACCAAACAATAGTTTCTTTTAACTGAACAAACTCAACTTGCATGACATGTAGTACACCTCCAGAAATGATCTCAATCAAAAGTGTTTTTTCTTAAAGAAATAAAGAGTTAAACTAAATCTTTTCTCAACTTAGGTAAGAAGTTGATTGCTTGTTTAAAACTGTTATATTGCACTTAAAAGTCTGTGGTAGATGCCTGTAATAGATGTCATAAATATGAACAATCATCCGGTGCCAAGAGCTGGTGCAGTGGTTCAAAACCATGACCCTTGCAACAATTAACATGTTATTAATCTCATCAGAAACATCTCAAGTCTCCTTTACTTTTATATTTTAGTTTTCCAGCTGTCCTGACCTGTGCAAGTGGTCACAATAAAGAAAATATAAGGAAAACGTTCTTACCCATCCACCTTGCTGTGTCACCCATGAGACTACACCCGTCCTGTCCAGGAATGCAGTCATGGCACTTTGGACCTTAAATTTCAGCTCGGGTGAGGATTTAATAACATACAGCCCAAAAGCTGCCGAGGCCCTGATTAGCTGTATCTCTGAAGACACTTCAGCCCTCTGAGAGACGTCAGTTCGGCACAAGGTCTCCATGCTATGGGTAAACGCTGCTTCAAAGGCCTGGGGAGAGATGAGACGGAGGTCAAGAAGATATTATATAACAGGAAATTCAATATCAAGACATTATACTAAATATAGTTTCATAATTTGTAAACACACTTGATGTTTTTTGTTTTCTTTTAAAACTGTGTGCTTGTTTACAATTATTTTTAGTATACAAAACCCAAATTTTAAAATTCATGGCGTTTAAGCTGCCAGTGATGGAGACAAGTCAGTCAAAGAAAAACGATGGAGTCAGTAGCTTTCATTGGACACATGTTTGCAGAATAAGTTTTGCCTCATGATTGTCCCCATTCAAATGTTGAGACTTCAAAACCTAGACAATACACAACATTATTACCTGCAAGGCTGGGAAACACTAAGTAGATGAGACAATATGAAGTAGACAAAACGTCTAGTATTATGACAATAATAAAACTACATTTCAACCCATTTCCCCTTGTGGGACTAATAAAGAATGCATTATTTGCACAACGTGTGTGTGTGTGTGTGTGTGTGTGTGTGTGTGTGTGTGTGTGTGTGTGTGTGTGTGTGGTGTGTGTGTGTGTGTGTGTGTGTGTGTAAATGCAAATGCAAATGCAGGTCCTTTATGACTGATGCAACTTTAGCATCAGTCTTTTTGTGTGTGTGGCTGGCCAGAAATGTCTGCTACATCTGTAGTGTTTCCTCTACACATAAGTGTCAAAAATTGTACATAACATCTGATCCTGTGAACTCCATTAATTAATTCACATAAAATAAGATATATCATTGATTCCCAGAGGGAAACTGCAGGTGTTGCGCAACAAAGGAATTTTTAAATAATTACGTTAAAAAACAAATTCAAATAAATTTTAAAAAATAAGTAGCTTATAAAAAAAATTAAACATAAAGCTTTCAGAGCTGAACCTGTTTTTCCCTGCTTTCTCGGAGTCAGTCATTTTTAAAACCGGGGGGTCTCATTCAGGGAATCAGCCACACTCCTCTTTTACACTATTAAAGGGGGCAAATTGTCACTGAAAATAAAAACAAAAAAAACTCCAAATTCAGTTCTAGGTCAGAAACGCAGGTTTCTGATTTATTTTTTTAAGTCTGCCATAAGGGGGAAATACAGAGGGGATTTTTACCCACTAAACACCAAATTTCACGCCTCACAAAGAAAAAAGAAAACAAATTATACACCTTAGCTCGTAATTTATAACATATCCTATTGTAATTACGGGACAAGTTAACGTAAACCTACTCCTAAATACTTTAGGGGTTTTGAAAGTGGGCAATGTCGGCGCATGCTTTAATTTGGGTTTTATCTGAGACACCGGGACATTGTTTTATTAGAATCAAACCCTGGGGGTGCATTTCAAATAATTTTGTATTAACTGTCTATGGGAAAAAACCGGGCCCCGCCCTGTTTGGAAAGGCCGTCTCTAACCCCAAATTAAAAGGGAAATATAAAGGAAATTACACTTTTTTAAAATGTAAAAAGCCTAGCGAGGTTGTTTATTCATACCTTATTTTTCCCGGAAAAAAGGAGCTGACTCGTTATTTTTAGAAAAAATGTCTTATTTGACTAGGGGGTTTAATTTTTGGGTTTTTTTTTTTTTGAAAATTTTAACGTTTCCCCGTATCGTACTACTAACGTTAACTACTTATAAACATAGGATCCATAAAAAGAAAAAAATTTTCCTTAAATGACTTTTGGGGTTTGAATTTTAATTTAAATTTGGAAATTTTGGGAAAAATGGGAGCTAGCAATTTTTCTATTTTTGGTATCTGGCCCTTGGGCCTTGTCCTTAAGGGCAACTCCCGTGAAACCAATTCATTAAACCCGTCCATTTCCCCCCAACAAAGTGACAGCTTTTCCTCTCTCTCGCTTTTTTTCCGCTCGTCCTTTTCCCCTCGCACCCCTTCATTAAGCATACACGGAAAAAAAAAACAAACAACCGTTGCTCGCTGGTACCTGTAAACCTCCAATGTACTCAAAACAACGACTTGGGATTTCTTTCTCGTTTTAAAGCAATTTGGGATTATTTAAATCGTCTGCCCCCTTAAAACAACGCTTCATGGGCCATTCCCCGGCTCCAAACGTTAACAAACCGGTGCGCCGCGCCCACATGCGCAGGATTTTTTTTTGTAAAAGGGGCCCTCGCCCTTTGGCCGCCCCCCCCCTTGTGTTTAAATCTCCGCAATTTAAAACCATAGCTGATATTGTTTAATTAATTTAACGGTCTATGAGTGAAACACACAGGGGCGGTTCTTAATTGAATTACTTCCCCGGGCAAACCCCCCCCACGACCCCCCCCCTTTTGGGCCTGTTAAAACATTTTCCCCTCCAAAGAGGTGCCCTCCCCTTCGAATGTTTTTACTTAGTGCTGCGGGCCCCCCCCTGGTTCCACCACACCCCCCCACCCCAAAACACCCCACAAACCCACACACACCACACCCCCCACACACACACACCACACAAAACCCACCCACCACACACACACCCCCCACACCCACACACATGCCCACTGACCTAAAATTGATCACCAAAAAAGTCTTTTTTTTCTGCACCTCTACTTTTTTCCCTTTCCAATTATTTTGTCCTTTGGGTTGTTTTCAGGTAAAACCCTTTGGTACCTAATGCCCCAACATCATGACTCAACCCGGGCACCAAAAATTAAAACAAAAAAATTTTTAGTGCCACAGTAAGACACACCTACGAGGAATTTGGTGAATGGTGCATATATAAAAACAAACATTTAACATTAATAAGAAGTAAACAATAAATACAGAAATAAAAACAATCTACACGCAAAATAGCTGTTAAGCTAAAAAATAGGCTAAATGGGTTGAGTGGTGCCATAGAGTGCATACACACCAGCAAGCTTTTTCCATCAAACTGATTTGGCTCAATAACCATCAGTGAGGTGTTTGTATATATCCATCCAACAGTCACTAATCTAAAACCTGAGCCAACTCTTCACATGCGTGTATGCCTTTGTCTTTGCGCAGTTACCTGCAGTGTAGGCCAAAGACAACAAATAAATAATTTAGTGTTGAGACTATTAGGGGATAAAACATGTACATACTGTATCTTTGTCATAATTTTTAATCCCAAACCTAAGATTCATAACATCCCAGATTGTGAATTGTGTCACAAACCCATTTAGGCCATTTGGAAGTAAGACTGAATTTGAATTGTTTTTAACATTAAAAATGATAATGTTAGCTGCTTTCTGGTTAATAAGACATAATGTTAAATTGTGGTCCTTTCTCTGCTCTGCTCCGAAGCAGCATTGCTCATGCACGTCTGTGTGTGGGTCAGAGCCCCAAATGCAGGGAGAGGGGTTGGAGGGAGCATTGAAAGAGGTACTTCTTTTAAATTTTTCCAGCTTTTCAACATTACCAACCATGCGTTTAATATATTTTCAAACTATGTTGTATTCCTCTCTCTTTGACTCACTAATTTGTATTAACCCATCTCCATCTGTAGAACTCTGCATCCATCTTGTACACTGATGCAAACATCCAACCACAACCTTTCCCACTAACAGCACCAAAGACTCCACTCTGAACCAAATTGATTAAGAGCAACTTGGGAGGTTATGCTTAATACCAGATGTGTTTTTGCTTATCAAAAAACTGACCTCTTTTCTTTTTTCACACCAGAGTATGCTTATCTTAGTAGAGTATGCCTTGTATTCACACTACCCTGGCAGCTGCCTTGTTTATGAGGACTGACAGAGAATATGAAAACAATGAAAGAGCATGTTTCATCACACATTGTCCTCTGGCATGTCAGAGAATGAGAAGAAAATTGGGTTGTCTAGTCATGCAATTCCATCTCTTCTGGAAATAATGAAGTCCTGATTAGGAATTGTGCACCAGGATATTCAGCGGGGATGTCACACTCACTTCTGTATTGTGTGATACTCTAAAGTCACTGTGACGGCATACACACAGAAAATTGGTCACAGATTAAATAACCATCATCCCAGCTAATGTACTGTACTTCCCAAATGTTAACCCATACTTCAGTGACAGATACAGGAAGAGGTGCTATCAAACAGAAGCAATGGGCGTGACGGGTTGTCATGCAAATATGTAAGATAAAGTATCACAAACTACATTATACATAATCATCATAGGGGCTTTAGTTTTTGGTTTACTTGTTTGGAACATTATTGCACCAGCACACAGATTTTTGAGTCTCTTCAAATGGGAACATCTTTAGAAACATTAATAGGAATAAATATGCTAGTGTCAGAAGAAAATTGGTCAAATGGCCTTTTGAATGGGAGTGCTAGGGCCACTACTATGATAGCATCAAAATCACTATTTTGAAAACACTAAGAAGGCTCAAAGTGTCACCAGGGCTCTACACATGAACTGTTAACTTTTTTTTGGGGTTGTGCGTGAAACCAATACTGGTCCTACTTTTGGGGATTTTTTTCTAACAATGTTTGAATGTTGTAAATATTTATTTATAACATATGGCATTACATACAGTATCATTTTGCTTTGTATTCCAATGCAGTGGTGAGGTTGCAGCTCATGAATTATTGAGCACAGATTGGACTGATTGACAGCTAAGTTACATCTACATGACAACTTACCCTTGATGGTAAAGATGGAGGCTCATCTTTTTTTAATTGTGTAGTGTATGTTGGTTTGTTGACTCTCTGGAGGAAACTGACGTAGAATTTCAAGTGCATTAATTAATTCTCAAGGATTATAGACTTTTCTTCACTGCTTGTTTGCTGTTTCTCTTACTAATTATCCTCTTCTCATTACAGTTTGCACTTGCTCTCCTATTTATATTTGCCATAGACTTCCAGATAATTAAAGAAAGCTAGTGAACTGTGGCCTATTGACCATTTAGGGTATTATATTTCTTGTTCTTTTTAATTCAAAGTGGAGCGGATAAATTGAAAATATCCTAAAAACTCTAACTATGAAACTCTAACTCTAAAATGTATCAGGTTGTCTTTGTATTTTTGGGACAGAACTGCACAATGCATTGTTCTGACACGGAGATGTTCACGAACATTTATTTCTGTTGGTGTATATCTTTTGAGAAAGTTTGCAATTTCTTTTTGGCTTCAGTGGTCCAGTTGAATAACTGCAGACAGTGTGACCTCTCTGTGTCATCTCAAATGTATTATGTTGTTTATGATATATCCAGACTCGCATGGAGTTAGTAGCCCTAAATGGGGGGGTTGGGGGGTTTGGGGGACAAAAGCTACTGCCCTTTTTGTCTGGTTGCTAGTGACCTTTTCAAATGGCAAATCAAAACATTTTTCCTTATTTGTTGGTTGCATTTGTCTAGCTGAAATATAAAAGAATGTCAAATTTATACTAATTTTAGTCTAAACGTTCTTTTTTTAACTTGATATTCAAAAGGTGGCTGTTAAGCACATCGTGAGCTCAGTTTTGGTTCTGTGTCAAAGTTTGTTTAAAAAAACCTTTGATGTTGTATCTTCCACATCCAAGAGTAGTCAAAGATGCATTTAGAAAAAGGTCATCAGGCTACCAGCTGATCTGTTGCTTCGGCAAGTTGAACACAAAACTTTATCTTGTTACAACGTTCCCTGTAAATTGTGATATCCAAAACTTCCATAAACTACGACTCCAGTACCAACTTACATGTGGTTCTACCCCAAGGACCTCTCAATGTATGCCATACATAGCCACAGGGACTAAACTCCTGTTTGCAGCAGCCACCGTCAGGAGGACGGAAGCATAGACTGTGAGTTCTCGTGGTCACATTGAATGCAGTGATTCATTGATCTTCAAGCATCATTGAACTCCCTCAGGACAGCTGGATCCCACATATCCTCTATTTGGAAAATACTTTAAACAAGCTAAATGTTGTTTCATAAAGAACATTTTATTTGAAAATAATTCTAATAAAAACACATTGAATAAAACAAGTCAAGCGGTTGTTTTTAACATCTTTTAAATAAAATAACATTTTTAATATCTTTTTAGATGAAGGTGTCACATTTAAATTAATGGTAAATATTTCCAAGGCCTTCAGCTGAATGACTGCCATGGCAATGGGCATGCCATCATTACGTTTTTCTGTTCAGCTTTTTGTAACATTAAAATGAAATGGATCATCGCTAATTTTGTGTCTATAGTTTATAGCTGACTTCTCTATTGGCTGTTCAAACAGGTGATGTCCCTTAAGTTCTGCAACTTGCACAGCTGAAATTATAGACCCCGATAATAGGATGACCCCACTTTTCAGACTTTTTTCTAGGAAATAAAATAGGGAAAATATCAATATGGCAATGTTGTTGTCCTCTTTCATGCGTTACACTAATCAATACACTGGCACAATATTAATAAAACAAGGTGCTGCAACATATTACCCTGCTCCCACATTCACTTCTTCATGGTTCCTTGAGGTGGAGCTGAACACATGAATGAGGGAAACTTCAACATGAGTAACTAGCCAAAGAAGTTTTCAACGAAATGGCAGACGGCAGTTGAAGGAAAATAACAGAAGCCCCAGCCATGCATAAGTCCAAAGTTACTTTGTATGTTACATTTGCTTTATAGTTCTGTCATTTTAATTTACAGATTGAACAACTTGTGCTGCAGGATTGTGCTTTTTTCTAACAGTTTGGAGTTGCAGCATCACAGTTGTTAATAAACTGTGAATAAAGAGAGAAAACCAGCACTTAATCTTTTTTGGCTGCATTTTCTATACATAGTTACAAAGATTGTTTAGCAATAAATTGATTATGGCAGAATTGCTGTACCTCGATGTTATAGGTATGTGAGCCATGTCTCACGAGGTACCCTGTGATTGCCACCCTTGGTAACAACAAAAGATTATCAGGGGGATTGATCACTTTCTATATTCATGTACACATGTTAAACAGACTTGCTTTACACTTATTACTGTTAACTAGTAAGTGACTAATAATTCTTTTTAATCGCATCAGTATTGTAAATCTGTGTTTGGGCTTGAAAAGTCCCAACATACTCTTGTCTAATATTTCAAGTAAACACACTACACACTATGGTGCAGGAGTGTTATGGTCGACAAATGCTGTGCTCACGGTTTCCCAGAGGACTTTTTCCAGCAGTGTTGCTGAAGCGCGCAAGTTGTATTTTGTGCCGTCAGGAGATATTTAGCTTGTCCGCTGTCAAGAGACGGACTTTAGACACATATTGTATGCACACAGTTGTAGATGTCAAATTACGTTTAATAAAATGCTTTTAAGACTTCTTGCTTCTTTCTCTTCTCTGGGATGAAAGATGTTTGGCCAGCTGATTGATAATTATAGAAGTGATTAGTTCACTCATTTTTAGGGTGACATTTCTGAGTGAGTTTACATTCAAAGTGAGTTGTTGGCTGCTGAGAGTGTGTGTTTAGGGCTCAGTTAAGGTGCTCAGGGCTTGATTCAGCTGAGCAGCTGTGATATTAGCCACTCATTTCAACGTCTCTAGCGACTGCTAAGTCATAACTGCTTTTTTGGCAGTGGTCAGATAATTGTAACATCCCAGCTGCTTCGGCCATTATTATCTCATTTTGTGGGAGACTGTAGACAACAGCAGCCCCTGACTATGGCCATGGAGCTGCTGTGAAAAGTTTGAAGGCCAATCTGCTGTCCTGTGCCAAAGCACAAGTGTTTGTTGATGCACATCATGCATTAGACAACACAGTAAGGGCAAAGAGCAAATCTGGGTGAACTAAAATAGATGTGGCAAATCGTTTGAGGTGTCTCAGTTCTGTGAAACACTCCAGTGGCTTGAATAGATGCCATGAGGAAAAACCTGGAGAGGCATTTGACATTAGGAGGATTCTCAGTTAATGTTGTGAATTCTAAATATTTTGTTTTTTTAAAGTACAGTACTAGTGATGTCTCGATCAAGTTTTAAATGGACTTTGTGTTTGACATGATTTGGTGGCATGATGTTTCCAAAAAAAAGATGTTTTTGTAAAGTAGTTGCATACCAGTTTTATTTTTTGTTTGTGAAAGTCTGAGAGTCCTAGACTTTTTTTCAACAAGAGGTTGTTGTTCATGGAACAACACCTACAACATGCATTGTGCAAGCAAATGCATGGACTTGGACTGCGTGCATTTGACTTGCTGGAGCAATGCATTAAAGGGCACACGCACAACAAAAAAAGACATGGAAGAGGGAACATTGGAAACTACTCAGTTTTTCCTAACTTATTTCTACCTTGACCCAGGGACCAAACACACAATGTATGTTCAAGTGTATTTCTTCCAGACAGTAAATTCTGCTTGAAATTACATACCAGAAAAACCCAGTTACCATGCTTTTTAGAAATAATTTTAGAACTATTTCAAAAATTATTTGTTTTATTAGTGGAGCAACTAAACATGAAACAAATTAAGTTTTTATGCACCACATAAACTCCCAGAAAATTGCAGGTCTGCTGCAACTCTGCTCTTTTATATCAAGACTGAAGACTTTTCTGTTTGACACTGCCTTCTGTTAAATTAAGTAATTTAAATTCATTTCTTTCACCCCACTGTAACATGTCTCTTGCGTTTCATACCTGCATTATTCTATTTTAGCTTGTTGGGATTTTGTATTCCCTTTTTTATCTTTTTATCTTATGTTTTTATCTGCTCTGTAATGTTTTATGTAAAGCCCTTTGAATTGCGTTTTTGCTGCAATGTGCTCTATAAATAAACTTGCCTTGCCATACATCACCTGCTATGTTCAGAGCAGCAATTCTCCGCTGTTAAGAGACTACTGTGTCAGCTGAAGTGAATGCATTTTTTTAACATTCAGTTTTGGGTTTGATTTAGTTCTATGACAGCTGTCATCCGTTCCACCCCCACCACAGTCTGCTGAGACAAGATGTACAGAGAACAAGAACATAATGCAAACTGAATAATTTAAGAGGGACAAAACTTGCAAGCTGGAAAACAAAAGTTTCCTCCTACTCCTGGTGTGGAGGAACATGGAGGACACTTCCACCACTCTCAATTGTGTTGTACTTAGTCTACATTACAACCTGCAAAGACAAGTGAAGAGCAATTACAAAAAACTATGCAATTAAGTATAAGAAGACTTTAAAAGCATTTTTTTTAGATTTTAGAATAGTGTGTGTGTGTGTGTATGTGTGTGTGTGTGTGTGTGTGTGTGTGTGTGTGTGGTGTGTGTGTGTGTGTGTGTGTGTCTCTCTCTTGATGGGATGTTAATTTGCATGATTGCAAAAGAGTGACAAGACATCTAGTATGATTTACAACAGTACAGGTACACTATAAGCATCCTCAAGAGCATAAATCCATCTGGAGTCAGATTTCGGTAGTGCAAAGGACTGAATGGTGTGGGCAAATATAAGCTTTCATTTACAGATGTTTGTTATAATTCTGTCATCATTCTGCAACTTGCGCATTTAACAGTGTTTCTAATGACCTATTCAGACTTAAACCATGGCTTCTGTCTGTCTTCTCATCATCTACCCCTTATAATGGTGGAGGTGCGAAAATCATAAAAAGGGATGTTTTTTTTCTCAGTGGACATTAGGAAGTGGGGCTGGGGGAAAAAAAAAAATCGATTTTTTTCCTTGAGTCGAGATATAAATATATATTTATTTACCATTGATTTTGTTTTTTTATACGGAACTGCTGATGTCTACATCAGATCTCTTTCCAGCAAAACAGAAAATGCAGAAAATCAATGTTATGCACATCTTTACAAATTAAATAAATGTCAGACTGACATGTGATGTGCATTGTTATGGAAAATAATTTGTTTTCTTATAGAAATGTCTCATGATATATTATCTCTAGAAATTTATTAATTTAACTTTTGTTTTTGTTAAAGATGGATTAGAAAATCCCAATTCTCAATACTACCAAATACTGTACTAATACATGTACTTCTAGAATCGCAAAAATGAAAATCTCAGAACAAATCAAATCGGCATGTATCGTGAAAGAATCAAATCGAGACAAAAGCATATTTGTAATTTTTATATTAACATTTAATATTTAATTGAATTAATGTGAAAATATATATATACTGTGTATATAACTTTATCTAGCACTATATTAGAACTTTCTTGCCTCTAACATTTCTACAAGGTGATTTAGCCTCTAAAGCAAACAGTAATATGTACAAATTCTCATAACCTGCAGTCTTGTTTTTGTTTAGGCAAGGCAAGGCAAGGCAGCTTTATTTGTATAGCACATTTCAGCAACAGGGCAATTCAAAGTGCTTTACACGAAATCAGTTAAACAGATAAAACACAAGTACAAACAGTTAAAAATCATAACATTAAAAATTAATAAACACATGAATAGACAGTTAAAAAAAATAGAAACATTAGGACACAAAAACACAAGAATAAAAGTTACAGTGCAGCATAAGAAATTTAAAGAAATGAGCAGTCATTTAAAGAAAGGCAGCATCAAAAGAAGGTCTTCAGCCTTGATTTAAAAGAACTGAGAGTAGCAGCGGATCTGCAGGTTTCTGGGAGTTTGTTCCAGATATGAGGAGCATAGAAACTGAAAGCTGCTTCACCCTGTTTAGTTCTGACTCTGGGGACAGAAAGTAGACCTGTCCCAGATGACCTGAGAGGTCTGGGGGGGTCATAGTGTAGTAGCAGATCAGAAATGTATTTTGGACCTAAACCGTTAAGGGATTTATAAACTAGCAAGAGTACTTTGAAATCAATTCTTTGAGACACAGGAAGCCAGTGTAAAGACTTCAGAACTGGAGTGATGTGATCCGGTCTCTTGGTCTTAGTGAGGACTCGAGCAGCAGCGTTCTGAATCAGCTGTAGCTGTCTGATTGATTTTTTAGGGGAGACCTGTAAAGACACCGTTACAGTAGTCAAGTCTACTGAAGATGAAAGCATGGACCAGTTTTTCCAAGTCCTGTTACACATAAGTCCTTTAACCTTGATATTTCTTAAGGTGATAGTAGGCTGACTTTGTTATTGTCTTAATGTGGCTGTTAAAATCAGGTCTGAGTCCATGACTACACCCAGATTTCTGGCTTTGTCTGTTGTTTTTAAATTGTTGACTTTTAATCGTTCCTCTTTTTTCCAAAAACAACACCCTCAGTTTTTCCTTCATTTAATTTCAGAAAGTTCTGGCACATCCAGTTGTTAATTTGTTCGATGCACTTAGTCAGTTTTTGTATTGGACTATAGTCCCCTGGCGATAAGGTTATGTAAATTGTGTGTCGTCCGCATAACTATGGTAACTTATTTTGTTTTTTCCATAATCTGAGCCAGTGGAAGCATGTAGATGTTAAACAGAAGAGGCCCAGAATGGAGCCTTGCGGAACTCCAGCACGTCATATTGTACGCTCAGATGCATAATTACCTATAGACACAAAGTAATCCCTATTCTTAGGTAGGATTCAAACCAGTTTAGTACTAAGCCAGAAAGGCCAACGCAGTTTTACAATCGGTCTAGTAGTATGTCGTGGTCGACCGTGTCAAATGCAGCCCTGAGATCAAGTAATACTAAGATTGAAATTTTGCCATTATCTGTGTTAAGGTGGATGTCATTAAAGACTTTGACAAGAGCCGTTTCAGTGCTGTGGTGTGGTCGGAAACCCGACTGAAAGGTATCAAAACTGTGCTTAGTGACAAGAAATGGTTGAGTTGTTGAAAGACTACTTTTTCAATGATTTTACTTAAAAACGGAAGGTTTGATATTGGCCTATAGTTGCTCATTAGTGACTTGTCTAGGTTGTTCTTTTTAAGAGTGGCTTGATTACTGCAGTTTTCAGGGCCTGTGGAAAGATTCCTGAAAGAAGAGATGTGTTCACAATCTGTAGAAGATCCGAAGTCAAACAATTGGAAACATTTTGAAAAGTCCGTTGGTAGAATATCAAGGCAACAGGTCGAGGTTTTCAGATGTTGAATAATGCCTCCAGGTTTGTATGGTAGATCCCGTGAAATTCTGTCATATTGGAACTATTTTTGCTTGAACACTGTGACAACACATATCCTGAACTTGATATGGAGGCACTGACTGTTTGTCTAATCTTTTGAATTTTGTCTTGAAGAAGGAGGCAAAGTCATTGCAGGCCTTGGTAGATAAAAGTTCAGATGCTACTGGGACTGGAGGGTTTGTTAACCTATCAACAGTAGCAAACAAAGCACGTGAATTATTATTGTTTCTAGAGATATATCAGAGAAGAAGGACCTTCTTGCATTCCTCAGTTCCAAATTATAAATGCGAAGTCTCTCTTTATAGGTGTTATAATGGACCAGGAGATTTGTTTTTCGCCACTTTCGTTCAGCTTTCCTACACTCTCTTTTTTCTGTTCTCACCAGTAGGACATTTCTCCATGGAGATCTTTTCTTACCAGAGACAACTTTGACCTTAGTGGGAGCAATGGCATCAATAACATTTGTAATTTTACAGTTGAAATTATCTACAAGCTCAGTGACTGAGAGCCCAGAGAGGGCGGGTGTGGAGGAGAAAAGCTGAATAAATGTTTCACTGGTGTTTTCAGTGATATACCGTTTTCTGATTATCTTTGTTTGGACACTTTTGGGCACAGAGATAGTGCCGTTAAAGAAAACACAGGAATGATCAGAGAGAGCAACGTCAGTCACCACAACCTTGGAAATGTTCAGACCCTTTGAGACAATCAAGTCCAGAGTGTGCCCCTTATTGTGCGTGGGCTCTGTTACATGCTGAGTCAGTCCATAGTTCTCAAAAACACAACACAGTTCTTTGGTCCCCCTGTCCTGGGGGTTGTCAACATGAATGTTAAAATCACCCGCAATGATTACACAATCAAAGTTAATACAGATTATAGACAGCAGTTCAGTGAAGTCATCAATGAAAGTTGCACAATATTTAGGTGGCCTGTAGATATTTAGAAACATCGCTTGAGGGGAAGATCTTAATTGAAGAGCAACATATTCAAAAGAAGCAAAACTTCCATAGCATATTTGCGTACAGTGGAATGAGTCATTAAACAAAATGGCAGAGAACAGCAGCACTGTTATTATGGTCTAACCAGGTTTCAGTTAAAAACATAAAATCTAGATTGTGTTTGATAATAAAATCATTGATTAAAAAGGATTTTCCTGCCAAAGACCTGACGTTTAGTAAGGCTAGTGTTAGTGTGTTTTCATTTTTTGGGACAGGATGTAGCTGACGAGGAATGGATGCTAAATTTGCTAAGTTTGCAGTTAAGTGTTTATTCACCATTCTTTTCCTATTACCTATCACAACATAAATTGAGGAAGAATTGAATACATAGGGCCCGGGCTTGTCTTTGAAAAAGTCATGAGTGTCTCTAGGCCTGGAGCCAAGGCCCGGCACATATCAGGTCATGCTTACTGGATTTTGCACACAAGCGTCCTTATCAGTCTGAGTGGAAAGAGTTTGTTTACTTCCTGGCAGAGGAGCCCGGCGTTTTACTTTTGCCAGAGGTTGAGTGATGGGGGAAGGAAGGGGTGTATATTTGGTTCCAGCATCTACCAGGTGATTCATGTGGTCAGTGAACTCCAACATGGGGGTAGGGGAAAGAGGGGAAAGGGTGAGTGGAGACAGCGATGGCTCCTCAAAGGATTCGGGGTTGGTAAGAGGGTTAGAGGGGTGCTGGATGGGTGAAAAGAGGAGTTGAGGTTTTGTATCTGTGCTCTGTGGTGTCCCAGGGTCAAGTCTTTCCTCAGGTGGGGGCTGTGGTGGATCACTACCACACTTTGTTATGTCTTCCTCTTGTTTTGTGACCTTGGCAGAGGGAGCAGATGTGTAGCGCAGAAAGTAAAGCAGATTAGAGGTGAACAGCTTTACTCCTGGGTTGTTAAGGGAAAGTCTATCTGCTTTAAAAAGATGTCTGCGCTCCCAGAAAATGTTAAAGTTGTCAATGAACTGCAGAGAGTGGACGGTACATTCAGTTGAAAGCCATTTGTTTAGTGCCAACAGTCGGCTGAATCTCTCATCTCCTCTTCTGACTGACGGTATAGGACCACTGATAAACACATCTGCGTCTAGAGAGCTGACGGTGTCCAGCAGAAATATCAATGTTGTGAAAGTGAGAATAATCTAAATGTCTAAGTTTTCCTCAAGCAGTTGGCACTCAGCCCCTCTCATCTTATCAGCAACCGGCAGCCTGACTCCAGTTTAAAAATGAACTTCAGCATTGCTGCTTTTAAGTAACAAATTGAACACCAATGATATTAAAGTATAATGCTCCAAGAACTTTTATGAAAGTAGTCATTTTTTAATTTATTTTAAGTTAAGGCAATCCAATACAAAGCATTTTACAACCCACCATATGACAATAATCAGGTACAAATAAAAACCCATTTAAAGGAAATAAAGGAGTCATGCAAATCAGAAAACTGAAGAGATATAAACAAATAGTGGAATTAGACAAAAAATTAATAATAAAAAAATGCGTTAACTGTAACATGCTAACTTTGCGACGATTTGTAACAACTGGTGAGACAAATGTTTGGAGAGCCAGGTACGAGAGATAGGAAATAGCAAACAGTCCACAGAGCTCAATGCATGTTTGGCACTGACATGCATGTAATCCTTTTGGACTAGTTCCTATTATACAGATGGTGGCACTATTTGATGCTACCCCAAGAAAACATGCAGTCAATCCATCACACTTATAAATTTAGGGCGTTAATAGGTCACCTTAGTGACCTAGATTCCAGGAGCGATGGCTCTTCATACAAACTCCAAAAATAAATACATTTCTTCAATACAGTAATATTCCTAAAAACATATCCATCATATACAATGAGCACTCCTCGCAAGGATAAAGTGCTGCTGGGATCTATATGCAAACCAACTGTTCATACACTTTACATTCTAATTGCATTCCCCTCCACTGTTTCCTCTCTTAAACCACCCAAAGATTCACAAGCACATAGCTGTTTGCCATTTTGAACACCTTCAAATAATTTCATCTTATCCACCCAAGAACCATACTTTTCCCCCAGAGGTACTTTTTAATACAGGACTAAATGAGATGCAGTGACTGCCTTTCACATTGTTTTGTAAGGCCTTTAGTTTGCTACATTAGACATTTGAATAGAACCTTTAAGCTGAGATTATTTCTGACTCTGACTCATTTTGTCTGTTTTAAAGAAAAGGACTCCCTTTTATAGTCTATTGTATTTTAGCATGGTTTTGCGTTTGTTTACACTCCACACCAATAAGGGCAACATTTAGGTTAAGTAGTAAACAAAACAGAGTGAAACTGGAACAATGATAGAAGAACAATGGTTGTGGGGAAAAAGTGACAAAGATGGAAAAAAAGTTCAAATAAGATTTAGAATCAGTCTATGTAATTCTAAAAAAAAAGACACACAAGGTCCAGCCATGCTAGCAGCTCTGTGAGGCTGCACTTGCTTTGAGCTGAATGTTAACATCAACATGCTGTGTCAGTGCTGGAGTATTGTCCGGCTGCACGATTAAACCTTCTGGTATAGGGGAAAAAAACACTTTGGGGTTGTTTGTATATCTTTTAAACCAATCACAATCATCTTGGGCAGCGCTAAGCTAAAGATGCAGCAATGGTGCTGCTGTTAAGCAGGTAATCATGTTAACCATCTTACTTTAGTGTGTTAGCATTCTAGTTGAAATTTTGACCTGATAATGACGCTACAGGAAAAATCAGAGGATGATGTCTGAACCCTAATTTCATGACAATTGATCAAGTAGTTGTGGAGACATTTCATTCTGGACCAACGTGGTTGAATGTCTGACACTGGCATCCCCACAGGCTCACTGCTATCGTGGCAAACAATTCAAACTTAGTAAAAGAAGAATCTGCAAGCCATGAAAATACCTTTTTTTTTATGCAACATGTGCCTTTAATTTTAGCATTCTTTTGTCTCTGCATTAGGGTGTCCTGTTCCTTAAGCACAAAGCCTAAAGTAGAAAGGCCAATTATGTGGACTATGTCACTATACACAGTGAGAGAAAAAAACACTGAAAAAAACTGTCACTGCAGTTTAAGCATTAATGCTATGTGATTTGTCAGATTACAGGCATGATGGCAGAAGATTTGAGTGTTACGTTGTATTCTGTACTTTTATCAAAAACACTCCTCTTTGTGGATGTTATAGCCTAGTCCTACTTATGAACCATGCGTACCTACTGTTTATATTCCTTAATGTTCTTAAATTTTACAGGACGATCTCTGCATTATTGTAAGGCATCACATCATAAGACTGTCAGGGCTTGTTGTTGCATCATTGTGCAAAGATGCATCTCAAATGACAAGCTTTGTTACTGATGCGTTAAAATTGGATTTGCTACTTGAAAGTCAGTTTGTTTTTGTTTCTTAACACTAACCTGATATTACAGATGGCAGGAGGCTACAAAAAGCCAATCCAAGATTGGCACAAAAGGATCCCTCCTTACCCTGTGGTAAAGATGGATTGTTAATGTGTTCACACATAAAATAATTACTTATGCACTGAACATAATGAACATAAATGCTAAAGCCCTGTAGACCACTTGTGAACTGTCTCCCACCAGAGACTTGTAACACACTGCTGCTAGGATCGGGCTGTATGAAAAGTAAATCTCCAGTGAGAAACACTGGCTGTGATGGTACCAACTCTCAGTTGGAAGTCTGTGACCAAGAAGGTTATGTGGCTGCTGATGCGTGGTTGCTGGGGGCAGCAACAGATTTCCACTGACATTGGAGTCTCTGTGTTGCAGAGGTGATGTTTTTGGTATCGCATCAGGGCCGGATTACCTTTGTACTGGGCCCTGGGGCAACAACTAGATGTGGCCCCAATTAATCACTATGTCCCTTTAGTTCCCCCAATTCCTTTTGGAACATAAACCAACCTGTGTTCCTGCGTTGGGAGATCTACCTTTTCCCCTTGTTTGCTGTGTTTCAGTTAGGGATATTTTGATAAAATACACATTTGTTTTATTAATATGTAGCATAAACGCATCCATGTATGCATCAACCAAAAAGGGAAAGTTATAGATTTTGACACAGTGCCTTGCTACATGATTGGGCAACCATTGCCTTAAGACCCTCACCGTCTATGTATAATGTGCTTTAGTGGTGTATTTAACCTATGATGCCTAAGTGGGTTTCAACCTTGAGTCTGTCTTTTACTTATATGGTACTGTATTTTGTATTTACTGTAGGTTATATTGCCAAAGCAATACAATTTTTGTGGAAGAAACTGAGGTTATGATTAATGGGTTAATATTCTTCTTGTGCAAAATCTTCCTCATGGGATCTCTTTCATTCTTAATGAGAACCTTAAATTAGTCATATTTTCAGTATTTTTGATAAATTGCAGCTACAGCACAAAGTGACTCAAAATGATTATGTACTGTGTGGTTATCCTGGTAGCGCAGGGTTTCCTGCAGCACTTTGCAGCTAAGGCGGCCGCCTAACCAGCACATACCTACCGCCTTAACTACGTTGTCAATAAATAAAAGTGTATATGCGATATACGCCATGTTACTCTTTTCTGTTTTCTCCCTTTCATTCCAAACCACACAGTTGACAACCTGCAGGTCAAGGTGGCGGTGACAGGCTAGGACATAAAACCTACAGGCTGCTGTGGACTTGTCAGTCTCGCAAGCGGTTTCAGGAATATGGCTGCATGTGTCCGACAATGCACAGAACATTAACTTGTACAAGCCTACAGCTGTCCACGGACACGGAGGGCGGATAATGTGTAGAGCCTCCAGGTTTCCTGCTTGTCGGCAAATGGTTAATGATCGGTTTACATTTCATTTCGTTGTTCTATCTTTTGGAAGGCTGGCTGCCAAAAATCGGCAATTACTAGCTAATTAATTTAGCCTGAGGTAAATAATAGCTATCAATAAACAGAAGTGACGTGGTGAATGGCTTCTGGTGTGTGCGTGTGTCGGTCCCCCGCGAAGCTCCAACAGAAGAAATTAGCTGCACCTTCGCCAAAATGAAGACTGTAAAACAGAACTATTTTGATACAAACATTTACTTGCCATGTGGCAGATAGCCATATAGATGGATATAATGTATTAATTATATATTATTATTTAATAATATAATGACAAACCCCCACCGCGCGGTCTGACGGCAAACCCCACCCAGCCACTTTAGCTAACAACTTCTGCAGGAAACCTTGTAGCATCATCATTATCTTGTCCTTGGTACAGATCCACGTTGTGCTTTTTATCTGCAATTCCTTGAAAATAATTGATGACCACTTCCAAACTAATTGACTATCAAATGTCCATGCCACTCTGAAGAACACAAAAAATATACTGGGATATGGGGGAAGTCACTTCTCATACAACATGCTCTTATAAACATTTACCTAATAAAGGAGAGATGAGGTGACCCCTCATGGTATGAAAAGCTTGATTAATGTGTGTAACATAATACATTGTAAACTACATACTTGTAGTTTTTCCTTCATCATAACTAATGGATTAGCAGAAATGGAGATAATTCCCCAATATAAAAACTAATTCCAGAATGGAAAAGGTGCCTAAAAATATCACTGCATTAGGCCACACCAATGACTGACGAGCAAGGCTTAGGTCAAAGTTCACATGTCCTGATACGATGAGAGAAACAACCACAGACAGGCACAAATTTTAACCACAACATGATCTCTTTGAACCAACCTGCTGTCAAATTAGACGTAAAACAGTCAATGCCTTGGTGTGGGATTAAAAGGCTTTCACCAAGTCCCGGAAAGTTTGAGCCTCTCTTTAAGGAAAATCATCCAAAAGTAATTCTTAATTAATAAATCACAGATAAACAAACCAAAGATCTGCTGCTCTAATAGTCACTAGCAGAATACGGCACAAAATTCAACACCCGTTTCCTGGTGTCTCGGCTCCTGTTTGTACCAACAAACAGGAGGAAAAGAGTTCCCACTGGACTCTGAGTGGCTGCTGCATGCTGTCAGTCCTCAGTGAAAAGCCAAGAGGAGGGCCTCAGATCAGTGTGTGGTGGTGTGTGTGTCCAGGCGGTGTGTAGGGTGGTGGTGCTGGGTTGGGTTTTATCCCCCGGCTCTTCATGTAAGAGATGAACTGGTCGGGGATCTCTGCTAGCACATCTTTAGCAAGCCGAGCCATGCTTAACACATGGTTGCCTGTCCGGTCCATATAATCTCTGAAGGGAACAAACTGAGTAAGAAGAGAAGAAAGAGTCAAAACTTGACAACATATGGTTCCCTCTGTCTAGCATGATTCCATCTAGGGATTTTGTTGAAGTGATTCAAGAAAAGCACTAAACACTTTTTGACAATGTACTCAAGAATGTTTTGTGAGCAGGGTGATTGAATGGAGAAATCCAGAGGGCTCATGTTTAAGCCCCTATGTTGGTCAACAGTTCCTGTAAATTTTAGTATGTTGATCCATCACTAATCCTGCACTAACGCCCAAGTGAAAATAGATGTTGTTCTACTGGGGTTTGACAAAATGACTTTAGATTTTGTGTTTTGTATTATTTGTCATAGCACATCAAGGTTTTCCCAGTAAACTGTTAAGCAGAGGTGGTAAGCCACCCGAATCACGACATCTTGCTTTAAAACTTTAGGAAACCGTGCACATTGTCCTATTCCCACTTGTCAGATAATTAACTCTTTAGTTTTAAGACGCATATGGTTTTCTATAGTGACACATAATGTAAAACCTTTTAGAGTGCTTGTCTCCATGGGAATTCACAGGAAGCACACACAGATGTCCTAATCTGTTAGAGTTGTCAGTGCCAACAGATGGTGTTTTGTCAGAAACATTTTAATGTACCAGCACAACTGACACCAGCATGAATTTAAAATGAAGATGTAAAAATATGACCCATATATTGTAAATCACAACAAACCCCATTGCCTGTAAATAATATCTGTAAATCTGAGTTATTCCTGAAATTGTGTGAACCTGTTTTTCTAGTGCATGGTCACCTGAACAATGTCTCTCTCTGCCAGTTTCCCCCGGGACGAGATTCTGATGTCATCACCATCCAGCTCCACCATAGCTGAAAGATTACACACACATACGCACACACGCGCGATTGGTACACTTCTGATGCACAGGTTTATTTATTATATATCATATTAATACCACATATTCTTGCTTTAGCGTTGGTAAGGAATAGAGGACGTTGAGCTGTAATCCAACTTTATTGCATGTCTAATGAACAAATAAGTCCTTTTATTATAGTCTGTGCAATTCAGGATTGTCTAAGTACTGCAAACGCAGCAATTAACCTCAGCCATGTCTTCTACAGTTATGCATGCATCCACCCACACATTACCTTCTCCACTGACTCATATGAGTTTGTAAAGTAATTTTCTCTCGGGTGTTTCTTTCTGAATTGGTGCCTGAGAGGTTAGCGCTGGCTGTAACAGTAATTGTCTGTGAGTTGTATGAATCAAAATGTTAATTATTGGCCCATGTTTAAATCTGTTTAACTGACCTGATTTACGTATGCTGGATATAATTAAAAATGTCAGAATATTAGGTTTTCTTTACTATGATACATTGTATGTGTCTGCCATAACACCTTTACCAGAATATATCATCATTATGTTAATGCAGCAGTCAAAAACATTAAAGTCCCTGTACCGTCAAATTCAGCCTGACCCACTCCAACTATGATGATGGACATGGGAAGTTTGGCAGCCTGCAGAGGAATCAAAAAAGAACAAGTGAAAAAAAAACATTTATATTTCTTTACAAACATGTACACATTTCAAAATAGAGACACTTGTCCACTTCACCACTGACCTAAAGCGTGCATTGCTGTATATCACACATTATAGCAGTTAAAAAGGCTCCCCCAAAAGGGTTTAAAACCACAAAATGTTCGGGTTTTCCCCCTTTTAACATGGGAATTTAAATTTAAAAAAACCAAAGGCCCCCAAAGGGGAAACAAAAAAAAAGCGTCGGGAAAGTCCAAAAAAGCCCTTGAAAATCGGGAGATTTTTTCAACAAAAAACTTGTTTTTTTATTTTTTTTTCCTACCCCAGTGGGTTTTTTTCCCGGGAATCCAATTTCCTTTTTAGGGATTCCCCGGGGCTTTTATCTTGGATAAACACGCCGGGTTTTTGCCCGCAAAATGCGGGTTAAAACTTGCGGACCCACTAACATCGTCCCCCGAGAAAATTTGGAACCCCCGGGTAAATTAGTACAGTTAAATCTTTTTTATAGTTTAAAAAAAACCCAATCAAATTTACCACAGAATTCAGAGCTGGTTAAGGTAAACCGGGACTTTTGTTTCGGGGGAGGAAAACAATTTAAGTAGACCCCCTTTGGGAAAAAGGTTTTGGTTTTGTTTGTATTTCTGAAAAACCAATTCCCCAACCCGCCCCGGGGCCGCACTAAGCCCCGATAGCATGTAGCGGGGGGGAAAGGAAAATTAGGTGCGGATGTAGGTTTTATCTCAGAAATACTTTTAGACAGACTAGGTTTTACAGGGCCCGGCCCGGTGGGGGCATGGGGTATTTGGAGTTTGGGAGAGGAGGGAGGGGGAAGGGGTGCCAACTCAATCGTACAGCACCATCCTCAGGCCCCCCCCACCCCCGCCAACCCCACACCTCAGGTCAATACACAACGCTATGAGTTTTTTCCTTCTTTTGGAGGTTTAAAGTCTCCAACCAAGGCACAAGCTAAAACCGGGCAAAATACCCCAAAATTTTATTTAACCCCTAGGATTTGGGAAAGGAACCATTTTTCCCCATTTATTTTTATCATTTTAGCATCTAAAATTTGCTATTAGCACTAAGCATAAATTAGAAAAGTTCGGGGGTGCCCGGATTGGGGGAAAAAAAGAAAGATTTACCCGGGGCCCCGGGTGTGGGGAGGTCCCAAAAAAGATGTTTAAAATTATGTGGAAGCAGGGGGGGGCCCCTAAAAAAATCCCCTTTACAGGGCCCCAAAAATTTTGTGCTCCCGCCCCGGGCCCAAGAAAAAGGGGAATTATTTTTATTTTTTTTTATTAGATAATAAAAAAATTTTTGCCCAAATTTAAAATTAAAGGGGCCCACCAAATTTAAATTACACTGTCCCTTCGAGGGACCAAAAATCCCATTTTTCCCTTGAAATCCATCAAATATTTGCCCTAGACATTTAACACATTTTGGAGGAAAAACCCCCGAGATCCCCAAAATTTGGGGTAGACCCCACTTAAAACCCATGAATTTAATTCGGGGCCCAATACATTCTAAGTGTTGGTGTTTAACATATTTCAACCAGCCCAAGGGGACCCATATGTTTCAACCACTGAAAGGGTTGTGGAAAATTTTTTTTTCCCTTCAAGAACAGCTTCTTTACCCCTTGGAAAAGATTTATGAAAAAAATCAAAGGTTTTGACCCTCGATTTTTATTAAATGAAACTACGTGATTTTCTTTTACATTCCTTGATTCACGTGACTGCATTGCCTCAAAAAGGGCCCAAATGTTGGGGGCGGTTGAAAATTCCAGAAGATGGAAACCCCCAAAGGGCTCAATAAAAACCCCCTATATTATTTTGTAATGAGTTTTTTCTGCAGTCACATATTTTGACAAAGCAGTTATAACTACCCCTTTTTTATCTCTGGCCCCAAGCAAATGTACGTGGGTAAAGATTTCCCTTCTCAAGGGCCCATCTCAGTCCCGCACATCAGCGCGATTATCAGTGTTCAACACAACTCCTGTCAGTGCCTGTTCTCCCACGCACCCACAAACACTCATACTTGCAGATATTTGCCCCCACAATCAAATGCCCCAAAAAAAAACCGGGCCAATCCACCACCCCCATTTTTGGCCATTCTCCTGTCACATTATTTCCAGCGGAATCCATTTTTAATAGATAAAAAACGGCATAAATTTAAAAACCTCATTACTTAACAATCTCACTTCCCTTTTGCTGCTTAAACCAAATTTTATCCCTGGCAGGCGGGGAGGGTGTGTGTTCTTGCATATTTTGCCTGAATACATAAAAGGGTTTTATGGTATTTTTTAAACCCTTGGACTGGTCACTGCCCCACCCCCCTTTGGGCTTTGGGTTCAGTAACAACAAAACTTGCACTGCTTCAAAATTTTTTTTTTAAAAAATTTTAATTTTGGAATAATTTTAAAAACATTTGAGCACACCCCCTGCCAAACAATTTTTTTTAAATAATTTATTATAAAAAAATTTTAGAGGCCCCTGCAAAATTAAAGGGGAAAAAAAACAAAAAATTTTTGGTTGGAGGCTAAAACCCTTCATTAAACAGTTTGCCAATTAAGGTCTTTTCCCCACCCCTTTTCCCGGGGCCCGGGCATTAATGCCCCCGGGTGTGGGTGTTTTTTTGGGGTGGTTTGTGTGTGTGTGTGTGTGGGGTATGTGTATTAATGGGGGGCAAATTTTTTAAAATGCGGGTTTTTCCCTTTAAACTTTTGGCAACTTTAGAAATCAGTTTTTTTCCCCAATATAAAAATTTCATTTAAAAAATTTCTTCTAAAAGGTTTTTGGGTTTTTTAAAACAAGTCGGGTGGGAAAACATTAGAGACGGGTTGAAAAATTCCTTTACCTTAATTAATTTGTTTATAAAAACTGTAAAATTTTTTTTGTCCACCTTTATCCCTTAAACGCTCATTCTCGGGGAAATTTGGAAAGCTTGAGGGACGAACAACTTAACGTTTTTCCCCAAGGGCTTAGCAATTATTTAAAAGATGTTTAAATTTTAAACAACTTTTGGGAAAAAGTAAAATTTTGAATCAGACAGAATGAAAATCCCGTGAGAATTTTGGCCCATCTGGCTTTGGCTAAAAGCTAAAACAGTAAAAAAGGCATCCGGGGGTTGCAGCACAAGACCCTTTGAAATTTTCCGCCCAAAACCCCAAAAAAACAGAAAATCCTTTTTCCTGAAGCGGATTTTTTTAAAAGGTGTTTGTGGACCCCTGGCAAAAATATGCCCGGAAAAAAAAAAGGAGATTTGGGAGAACGGGGCGTGGAAACCATCAAATTAATTTGAAAAGAATTGAGTTTAGCCTAAGGGCCCGTCCCCCTCCAGCTGCTTGTCTGGGCGGGTAGTTTTTAAACCCTTTCATAAGTCCAAAACGTTTTTTTGGCCTTGGTTTTGCATCAAAACCTTTTTTTAGGGTTTTTTTGAAGAAATGGGGGAAATGGCCCTAGAACATAAATGTGGGGTCCCTTTAAATTCTTTGGATTTTTTAAAAATTTTTTTTAAGGGGCTCATAAAAACTAAAAATTCCCATTTAAACCCTTTCAAAGGGGGCCCTTAATGTCATGTGTGACATGTGTGTATGTTGTTATTACATGTGTATACGTTTGTATAGATGTTTATATTTGTATAGATTTTTCTATAATTAATATCAAGATAGTTTTGGATGTATGCCCCTCTTCCTATTTTCACTACATGAGAGAGTGCCACTCGCCCCGTTTTACAGTTTCTTTAATGTAACTAAGTAACTTTTAGCTAAAGTACATTTTAAATTAACTACTTATTACATTTACTTGAGTATTTTTCAGATAGGTATTTTTACTTGTTCTTAATATCAATCAAACTTTTTCTACCTGTTTAAATGGTTGTGAAGTACTTTTAGTGGGCCCTGGCACAGATAAAGAGAAGAAGCACAAAACACTGACTGTTGCCTTTGATTGATTTCTTATCATATTGGAGAATTTTGTTATAGACAGAATGTGGTGACAGGAGTAAGGTCAGCGCAGATGAAAAGATTTACATCTTTGAGATGGAGAGAGACAACACAAGCCTTTAAATTTGTGAGCGAGGGTTCCACAGAGAGAGCAGGAGGCAGCAGAGGGACCCGAGCTGTGAGCAGAGGAGGGGGATGCTGAGTGATTGACTGGACGGATGTGGTGTAACAGGCTGTTGTGCCTGATAAACATCATCTTGTTTCACCACATGGGTCTACATTACCCCTATTTTCTACCGAGCGCGTTTGCATTGAATTCTGGAGGGGCAGCTAAAGATGAACGGTAGATTTATTTATTTATGCCTTCTGGCTCAACTCTCTTTTTGTCACAACGGTGTGATAAATTGAATGTAATTCCGCACCTGCTGCGTCGGTTTCCGACCAATCTCCCGCTCTATTGTCCCCTTACAAGACCCCAAGTTTTTTGAAGTCCTTCACTTGGGGTAAGGACTAATTCTGGAGTAGGCACTCCATCGGTTTCCTGCTGAGAACCATGGGCTCAGATTTAGAGGTGCTGATCCTCATCCCAGCCGCTTCACACTTGGCTGCAAACCGATCCAGTGAGTGCCAAAGGTCGCAGGCTGATGATGCCATCAGGACCACATCATCTGCAAAAAGCAGCAATGAGATCCCCTGCCCACCAAACAGCAACCCCTCCCCACCCCAACTACGCCTTGATATCCTGTCCATAAATATTACAAACAGGATTGTTGACAAAGCGCAGCCCGGCGGAGGCCAACCCTCACCTGAAACGTGTACGACTTACTGCCGAGGAACCGGACACAGCTCTCGCTTTGGTCATACAGAGATTGGATGGCCCTGAGAAGGGACCCCCTCATCCCATACTCCCGCAGCACCTCCCACAGTGTCTCCCAGGGGACCCGGCCATACGCCTTCTCCAGATCCACAAAACACATACAGACCAGTTGGGCATACTCCCAGGCTCCCTCCAGGATCGTTACAAGAATGAAGAGCTGGTCCGTTGTTCCATGACCAGGACAAAATCTGCATAGTTCCTCTTCAACCCGAGGTTCGACTATTAGCTGAACACTCCTTTCCAGCACCTTGGAGTAGAGTTTATCAGGGAGGCTGAGAAATGTGAGGGGAACCACCACCCCGGTCTGCCACTCTTTTGGCATTTTCCCAAACTTCCACGCAATGTTGAAGAGGCATGCCACCCAAGACAGCCCCTCCACACCCAGAGCTTTCAGCATTTCTGAACAGATCTCTTCAATCCCTGGGGCTTTGCCACTGTGGAGTTGTTTGACTACCTCAACGACTTCCACCAGGGAAATTGACGACAATCCCCCATCATCCTCCAGCTCTGCCTCAAAAGACACCCCCACAAACTGTATATGTCTCGTCTACAACACCATGAACAACAAGAGATTTATCTTGGAGGTGGAAAAACATAATACAACACCACACATCCCTTTTATAAGGACAACACCATAAAAGAGAAGGCATGACGTTTAATTGCAGGAGTGCTTAGAGTGGAAGGTAGAGACTACCTTATTAAACACGTAATTGTTCTTTCAAGCACTTTTAGAAACATTAAAATCGGTGGGGCAGGCAAGACACTTCTGAGACGTTCCCGGGGTGTTATGGCGCGTGCCGGAGGACGGAAAAAGAACGTGGCACAGCTTGAACGCAGACACAGAGACACACAGACGTGTCCAGTGGAAAATCCAGGTTAGGCTTGGGTGGGAGTACAAAATTTCTAACCGGTTTGATATCAAGCCAAAGACTGGACCGGTATTCCAAAGTTTATCACTAGATGTCACACTTTTCCCAAGTAACTAAAATAACCATACTCCCACCGCTACTGAAGTGTAATTTCCTTTACAGCGTTGCTCAGCTAGGGAGTAAATTGCCTTCAGACACTAGCGGTACTAATAGTAGTTTACTAAATCAAAGATATTTTTTTTTACATCTAGCTAACTTAAGCAACTGATAAGTTATTTGATTCAGAAAGCGGCAATACTTTTTAGAAGAAGCTGATCTCGTAATGGGTGGGTAGCACACCTCCATGAGTACATGAGGCAACTGTCTGATTACTCCACATTTTAATTGTGATATATTGTGATTAAATTCTGAATATGCCAGGTTCTCTGTCAAGTTAACATACAGTCCCTGACAAAAGTCTTGTCACTTGTGTACAAATTGACCTGAAGTGCCGCTGAAATATATTTCTAATCAAGATTTATTTACAAGAAATGGCTCATTTTAATCCCAACAGCTTTTGTAATAATGTTTTTGACAAGCCCAGGTCAGGCAGACCCCGCAAGACAACTGCGCGAGAGGACCGTTTGTTGCCTCAAAAATCCAAGGCCAGCCCATTTTCCACTGCAGCAGAGCTCCACCAGACCTGGTCCCCTGAAGTCCCGGTGTCAACCAGAACGGTTTGTCGGATTCTGTCTCAAAATGGCTTCCATGGTCGAATCAGTGCCCAGAAGCCAGCACTAAACAAAAGACAATTGAAAAACCGTGTGGCATTTGCCAAGGCCCACGGCCTGCTAAAAGGATGGACGCTGGAGAAGTGGAAGAAAGTGGATTTTTCAGATGAATCTTCTGTTGAATTACACCACAGTTTCCGCAAATATTGCAGGAGACCTACTAGAGCCCGCATGGATCCAAGATTCACCCAGAAAACAGTGAAGTTTGGTGGCGGAAAAATCATGGTCTGGGGTTACATCCAGTATGGGGTGTGCGAGAGATCTGCAGGGTGGAAGGCAACATCAATAGTCTCAAATACCAAGAAATCTTAGCTACCTCTTATATTCCCAACCATAAAAGAGGCCAAATTCTCCAGCAGGATGGTGCTCCATCGCATACTTCCATCTCCACTTCAAAGTTCCTCAAGGCGAAGAAGATCAAGATGCTCCAGGATTGGCCGGCCCAGTCACCAGACATGAACATCATTGAGCATATGTGGGGTAGGATGAAAGAGGAAGCATGGAAGACCAAACCAAAGAATATTGATGAACTCTGAGAGGCATGCAAGACTGCTTTCCTAGCTATTCCTGATGACTTCATCGATACATTGTATGAATCCTTGCCAAACCGCATGGATGCAGTCCTTCAAGCTCATGGAAGTCATACAAGATGTTAAATTTGAATCTCACAGCACCACTATTTAATTTGCTGACATATTTTAGTATTTTTAGTAAATTTGTTCAATTTATGTATAGGCGACAAAACTTTTGTCTTGCCAAAATTTGACCTTTCTGTCTTGTTTAGACAATAAATCTTTTTTT
Organism: Etheostoma spectabile; assembly: GCF_008692095.1. NCBI lineage: Eukaryota > Metazoa > Chordata > Actinopteri > Perciformes > Percidae > Etheostoma > Etheostoma spectabile. The sequence continues at coordinate 21,911,799 of NC_045736.1, forward strand.
AGTGAAACTAATTTATTTCAGTGCATTGAACGTCATTTGGGAGGGTTTTAGCTTTTCATATGAGCTATTTCTTACACCAATTGATTAATTAAAAGTCAGGTTAATACCAGGTGTTTCTACAAAATAGATAAGCGACAAGACTTTTGTCAGGGACTGTAGTAGTACAATGTGTTTCTTCGATGTAGAAGTAGCCTAAGTGGGGTCCTGCTGTAAGTAAATTTTGAGTTACAATTTGGTTTTGGAGAATTCTACAACCAGCAATACCTCAGGCCAAGCAATCACCCCGTCCCAAACAGGTACATTTTCAATGGGCACTGTACTAGTTATTGAAAACATGGGGAAGAAGTGATACATGTCCACACTTTGACCAAAACACACACAAACACATGCATGCACAAATATAAACCCACTCCAGATGTACTCAACATACAGAGAGTAGTGCACATTCCGGCTTCCTCTCTCTTCCTATTGCTTTTCTTGAAGGCACCTTCCAGCATGAATAAATATGAGAACATACTTAATATAACCTCAGCAGTGTGTCCTCCCCCTCGCTCGGATCCATGGAGAGTTAAAGGGAAAGCAGTGGAAGCGTCAGTAGACAGAGTGGAGGCAGTGAGATAGAGCAGCAGGCAAGATCTTAAAAGGAAGGTGTGGCTGTTCTAATGTTTTGACTAACAGTCGCAAATTCCCTTTAAATCCAGTCTGCTGGATGTTCTGTGCCTGCGGTGGGCTGAGGAGGAGGAAGAAGGGAGAAAAGAGGAAGAGGGAAGAAAGTCGCCAACTACTATTTAAAGCTGGGAGAAAAAAAAGATTTAGGGCAACTTTTAGGGAAAGCTCAGAGGAATGAAGCACAAGGATGTGTTTTTTTTAATTTACAGAAGCAGGTACATCTTGTTCAGTGCTGTATTACTTTAGGACAGTAGAGGATTAAATCCGAGCAAGAACAAAAACATAACCTGGGTGTTGGGCTACTTTGGTATTGTTGTTAGGTAAATCATTAGTTTATTTATTGATCTTGCAATTACAGAAAATAATTGTCAGTTATGTGGATCCATTATGACAATTAGAGCTGCACAATAAATTGTTTTTTTTATTGTTGTATCAACTGGCGCAATCTACACATTGCAAAAGGCTGCAGCATATTGCAAAAGACACTAAGTACACTTTAATATCTGTTTATTTATTGCAAGTTATATCTTTATTGCGATATTCTATCGCATATTTGTGCTGGGATAATGCCCAAATGATATGTTGATTTAAAGGAATAATGGCACCACCACCACCGTTCCGATTCTTACATTAACAATGGCCTCTTTGGTCTGGGCCATGTCAGAAATGACGCCGTCTGTGATGATGAGAAGCACAAAGTACTGAGAGCCGTCCTGCACTGCAGCTGAATACCTACACACACACACACACACACACACACACACAGATACAGAGAGAGAAACAGACAGTAATGAGTTTAATGATCTCATTAATACAAGAACAAATCTAACTTTCTTGATGGATTAAAACTGGATCTAAACATTGACCATACATTGAAATTAAATCCATGACAGTCCATGTCTTATCACGTACTCTCACCACAGTCAAATTCAATAAAAAGTGTTCTTTTGTTTTTGCTGTACTTCAGGTAACTCATTAAATGCTTCACAAATACACATTGATTAATCAGCCCAAACAATCAAGTTTACCTCAAAGCTGGTTTACTCTGCTTGATTCACAGATTAACACCTTTAGTTAAAAATCTCTTTATACTTGTTCACCTATTCAAATGCTAAATACCAACACTGGTTCTGTATTCTCAAAGCTATGGCTCCCTGCCACAGTTTAAAAAGTGTTTTTGTCAGAGTGACATGTTTAATTACAGAAGGGCTCGGGGTAATCAGATGGAGAATTGTCCGGATATGGCTCAACAAATGAAATGACGAGGGAATTGGTGAGAGGTAGAAGTGGGTGTCTGGGGCACAGTAATCCACTCAGATCATGTCACAGTTGCATAGTTTTTTGTTTTATGATATGTGATATGTCAGTATATTTGTTCCATCAGCTAAATCTGCCACTCTTTTGATAGCTGTCAGTCAATCTAAATTCACACATTCATACATGTTACATTCTGTTTGTGGTGTCTGGCAGGACATATGTTATCAGTGGACTGGGTAAGAAAAGCAGTGGTACAGGAAAGCAAAGCAACCTGAGGCCAGCAGTCTAAAATGTTGATTTCTTATTTTGAATAACTGGAATCTTGTAGAAGATCATAATCTTGATGATCTGTATGCTAACATTGTGGTACAAAAAATGAATTCTGATGATAAACAGATTTAGGTTTGTTGGAAAAGCATTGGACAATGTGTCCTTATCTCTGCAGATACAAAACACAATTTTATGTGAGAAAATCTGTTCAGGTTTCACTGTATTGCCAATATGTTTTTTGAATTTGACTGTAAATATGAATAAGTCAAAACCATTCCAATTTAAAATTTAAACTTGTATTTTGAATTTGCATGTTCCTATCTAAGACCAATTTATATCCATGAACGCACAAGTAAAAATAGATTATTCAAGTCTCTTCCTGTTTTCAATAAACTTGACAAATGGAAGGGAGTGATATAGAGGTATGTAGGGATGAGCGAGTACAGCATTATATGTATCTGTATCTGTTTACCACATGAATTATCTGTATCCGGATCCGTACTCGGACTGGGCGGGGCCTAAACCGGAAGTGGTCAGATTTAACCCGGAAGTGGGTCGGGTTCTCTTGAAATGTGCAGGGCTTTAACCGGTATGTTATTTAAGCATGCAATTGATATGAGTTGATCAAAAAAAATTTATATTTATTGCTGATTTGAAAACTATTTACATGACAGCATCGAGCTTCAGATCAATGGTGTTGTCATGGTAACAAACAAACTATATACAGAACGTTTTGCAACTCAATATAACTTTCTTTTTTTAACTTTTTATTTTTTTATGATCAGTGTGATTTTTTTTTTTTTTTATTTCCACACCAGGTATATGTTTTGTGTGTGTGTGTGTGTGTGTGTGTGTGAGAGTAAGAGAGACAGAGAGAGAGAGGGACGGGGGGGCGAGGGGCAGCTGACAGTAAAAAAAAAAAAATCTCCGATGGCAGAGACGCAACGGGAGTTGCATTTAAACCAAGCAGCACGTCTGAAACCCACGTTCACCAGAAATCTACTGGTTACTATGTAAGGACTACAAACCGAAGTTAAAATCAAACCTGAAGCTGAAGAAACCCTAACGTTAACGGAACAGATCCGCAGACCCGATTAACTGCCTGCCTGACGGAGCGGGAGCGGGAGCGAGAGAGCGAGAGAGAGAGAGAGAGAGAGAGAGAGAGAGAGAGAGAGAGAGAGAGAGAGAGGGGCGAGCAAGAGAGCAAGAGAGAGAGAGAGAGGCCGAGGGAGCGCATTTCTCCTTGTTCTGTGTGTGTGTGATTGATCCGAGCAGGTTTGTAGGCGGCGGGGGGGGGGGGGGGGGGGGGGGGGTGATTATCACAGAACGCGGCGGGCCAGTTGAGGAGTTGTATTCAATCGAGCACGGATATTGATCATATAACTCGTATAATACTTGTACTCGGCAAAAGTGCTTTACCCGTACCGGATACTCGTTTCAGCCGGATACTCGGATCACCCCTAGAGGTATGTAGTATTGTCCTTGTTGCTTTGCCACTTTAATAGAATAGCTATTCACTAGCTGCAATGTTCCCTCACCTGGCAACATGGTTCACCACAGGAGCAAAGTTAGTTGGCCCGTACAGCTGCACTGTCTTCAGACTCTGGTGGTATGCCTCTAAGATGCCCTCAATACCATTGCAGTATGGATTTTCCAGGTTTCCATTCTTTAAGGAGAGAAAGTACACTGCCTTCATTAGATGTCATTTACTCGGTTCTGATGAACCTAGCCATGCACAAAATCCATAAATTAGGATAAACACAATAAATTAGAAGATTCAGTGGAACGATTTTGGACGTTGGATATTATAAGCATGAAATAGCCTTGATAAAAATCATTGAACTGATTAATCAAAGATGAAATAAGGAGAGGTTGACTTCACCAGTGGAAACTCATGCGAAACCCGTCCATCAGGGGGCAGTTTGGCTCCGAAGCCCAAAGCGGGGAACATCTTGTCACTGTCATAGTCCTGAATGATCTCCCCGACAGCCTTCAGGGCCATAGCGTAAGCGTTCAGCTGGTAGGGGTTCATGTAGTGCAGCGAAGTGGACTGGGACGGGTTACCTATCAACCAATCAGTCAATCATGAGGTCATTGTGGGTAATGAGCGACAAAGAGGTCAATTCTAGAATGCAATATGCTGTTTTAGTGTAAAGACATGTTAAAAACTATTCAGTTTTCTGCAGCTTTTGATCACAATTAGCATGAGCTTTCATGTTTAGTCATAAGGGATGATGAATCATAACTTGTGACAGAAGTTTGGGACACAATCAAGGGCAATCTAGTAACAAACAGTGGGATGAAAGCCATTTTGAGAATTAAACACTTCCAGTAATTAATTGAGAATTTACAAAGCTTCTTACTAACTGTGACCTTCTCCAATATCCCAACACACCATTGAGAAATTTAGCATTAATAGCCCAGCTGGGATATTCTGAGTGTGTTTCGGAAAATATTGCACCCAGTGAGGCTGTGGATGACATGTGCACATCTGATTAGACGCACGTGCAGAAATCCTGGTTTTTGCCTGGTCAGGCTGTGAGTTCACAACATGTAGCACAGGTGATTGTATCTGTAGTCTAGAGTGCAACAACAACGTGTATGTCACCTTAACCAACCTCATGGTTGGAGATCTCAACAGGTTGGACTGTTTGCTAAGCCCCTACCTCTTTGTTACTGTTGCCACACTTTTCAAGATTTCTGTTCGTCCACGCCACATAGGCCTATGCAGTTTATTGACCCAACGAGTTTCAGCAACAAGAAGTGCTTTGATTCTGTAACTTTGCATTGTGACTTTCTATCTACACCAGAAGTTGGAATGTGTTAAGTTATGTATGTAAATTGACATCTGCTACTGTAATCACATTACTTTTTTAAAGCACATTTCTGTCCTTTTTTATAATAGAACTTACAGCGTGCAACACTGGCACAGCGCAGGGCTTGACTGGTCATTGCACTGTTATAAAAAGTCATTGTGACTGGTCACAGTGTGTTGGTATTTGGGTTTTTATTAGTGCTGTCAAACGATTAAAACATTTAATCGTGATTAATCACAATAATGTCAAAGTTAACTCGCAATTAATCGCACATTTTTATCTATTCTAAATGTCCCTTGATTTCATATTTTGTCCCATTATTGTTTCTCATTTTAATGCTCTTATCAACATGGAAAACTGAATCGGCTTGCTTTGTGCAAATGTTTTTTTTATTGAAAACAATATTGGCATATAGCCTACTATGGTGGTCAATTTCACACGTAACATTCTCACTTGGAGCAAATAATATCTCACACAATGTAACACTGTCCATCAATAAAAGGGTGAAAAAATACTTTGATGAGGCCGCATAGAAAATGCGTTTGCGTTAACAACATTAATAATGCGTTTAACTGACAGCACTTTTTATATATGTAAATAACAATATAATATAACAGAAGATGTGTTGAAGGCAGGGTTGGTAACATTTTCCAATATACAATTTTAACGCTGTCTCAGACTAACTTTTACACAGGATTTGAAATAATGCTGGTTGTTACTAATGTAGGTAGTACAATAGTGAGCTTGACGTGCTAACATTTGCAGCCAACGTTAGAGCAGATAAACACACTGTTTAATGCATTCCTTACACTTTTGCACTTGTGTTTTTGGTAGTATAAAGGCTAAAATAACTTTTTATTTACCTAGTTTTTCTTACTACAGACCCATGTAGACCATGCGTAAAAAATCCAATGCACAAACATGACTAGTTACATTTTTCTAAGCTATAGTTGTTCCAGGGATGAGTTAAGCAATAATCACTTGGGAAATTCAAATTTCAACATGTAGAGCTCTTCTTTGCTGATAAATCTTTTGGAGTTTTATGTTAGGCATTATTTATGCCATAAGAAGTGTAATTAGACTCAAGTGTGATTCTTTGATGTCAAGCAGAGGTTTTTTTTTCCTCAATTTTTCTTAAAATGCCTGCTATAACCTTTTTATTTAGAGTGTATTGACAAAGTATTTAGGTGGAGGAGATATCCAGGAAAGGCTATCACTTACAGTTACAATGTGTGTACAGTATGTGTGCCCACACTTGTCTGTTTGTGTGATAGATTCTGAACTCAAACATGCACTATTCTTGCCTACACACACACACACACACACACACACACAAACACACACACACACACACACACTTTGCCGTTAGTATCACTCACCATTAGATGCTGTGAAATCGATGGCCACAGTGAAATTGATCTGCGTCCTGGAAGGGGGATGGAGAAGAGGATAAAAAATCAACGACTGAGACCAGCCAGTAATAACAAGCCAGGCCTCATTAAATTCCAGTGTTTTCACACCCAGTCACACACACTAATGCAAAATTTTCAATACCTAGATGATAAGATGATAGATGATACCTAAAACTGAGGATCATAGACCAGATGTGACAATTATTTCTTATGATATAGCTACAAACCAATCAATATTTACAGTTTTTTTTCCCGATTGCCAGACAACAGTGGGGTCAACTTTAGTAAAAACTCTAACTACAGTCTGCAGAGCAGCGGTTCATGTGGACCAAACTGTAGTTTGTTTTTCATTGCTTAAATACAGTTTACAAAACTCTACAGACTTATCCTGTGGGTTTCACAACACTGTGGATTTGCAGCACTTTGTTCAAGGTTGTGCATACTGTTTGGTGCACTGAGCCTGTTTTGAGATGTGTGTTAACACTGTTGTCAAAACTGTCAATCCCACATTCAAAACAGTACAGATTTTAGACTGGTGCATTTCAAACACTGCTGATTGCAATGCTTTCTTGTTTTAGACTTTTTAGTAAACACATAATGTATATACAGTTCATAGGGAAAGCTCAAAGAAAACAATGAAGAAATAAAGAAACAACAAATAAGAATGAAACAGTTACACATTGTATCGTTTGAGAAAAATAGTGAACAAGCAAAAGAGCAAAGATACCAATATGTCCAGGTAAGATGTCTGAGGTTACATACACAATGCACACTTACTGTTCCCCTTCGAGGGGAACTCCAACTGTTTTGGTGATGACACTATAGCTTTTTTCCCATAGTGTCGTCACCGAGGCAGTGTCTCGTTCCCCTATCTCGGGGAACAAGGGTTGCATACGTAACCTGAGACGTTTTTCACAAAGAAATGTGGTAATGTATTTATAAAAATAACTTGTAAAACTTGTGTACCTTCAGTTTGTCACATTTCCAGAAATTAAGTAAATTACTACAGATATACTGTATATATATGTATATATATATAAAATATTGATTAGTGTAAGGTCACTTAATTTGTACACTCTGTATTGGTGTTTGATGCTAGTGTTTTTACTCTCAGTGTGTTCTGAGTGACAGTGTGTGTAATCTCCGTGAAGTTTGTGCATAGTGTTTGGTGCACTGAGCCTGTTTTGAGATCTGTGTTAAGAGTTGCGTTGCTTGGAATGAGTTTTGCAGCTGATGTGAACTGCTTAGTTCAGGTGACTGTTAACAAAAGAGATTGTAGTTAGAGTTTTGCAGTTGTGACCAGTGTCGTTTAGCAATCGAAAAAAACTGTAATTGCAATTTGGGTTTTGTTTTCATCTGCGTTAAGACACAAAGTGCAGTTGCTCAGTCGTCAAATAAGATTTAAGTGATTACAATTTTATCTGACTCTCACCTCCATAAAAAGGTGTAGCAGGAGGTGCAGATGAGCCATTGAGACACTGAGCTGGGTAACAAGCAATTGATGGAGCACTAAAGAGCAAATCATAATCCAATTTTCCCCTGCTGATAAAGCACTTGCCTCTTCTAACTAATTTACGACAATGAGACGAGGCCTTTGAGGGCCCAAACGACAGCGTCTCATTATCTGTGAGAGCCACCAGAGAAGAAGGCAAAAGAATGATAATAAAATGAACGTATTAAAGATTCACATTAACTTTTCAGATTGGGATTGTGGATGGAGAATGTACCACAGCCTGAACCTGCTAATGCATTAATGAAACCTAACTGCATAAATTCATGAATTTGTTACTACATGCATGATTTGTGATATAATGAAAATCACGATTTCTTTTGTAAAAATCCAAATCCATCCATTGATCTGTACACACAGTAATACAAATGGTCTATTAGTGCTTGGTGCACTCTAGACAAGCTTTAAAAAGTCTTGTTATGTATGTATGTATGTTTACATACATACATACGTCTGGTCTGTCATATGCATATGTCTGTTCTGTCTTTCTTCCCTACTGTTTTTTTTTCCGTAATTTTCTGCTCTTTTATAACTACAGTTTAGTTTTGCAATTCTCAGTGGGCAAATTCTGAGCAAAATATCATCATCCGGTTTTCCTGCAGCCAAGTGCTTATACAGTTTAAGTGACACACTAAACTTTCATTCATTTTCTAAAGAGAAGATTCTACATTTGCAAGAACCAACTCTCTAATGTGTCACTCAATAAGTGCCAAAGTAATGTTAAGGGGCAGACTGATGGGGACGATATTTTTGAAGTGAGGCCACTATCATAGATCAGCCAAAGCCAGGAAATGTCTGACTGACTGACTGACTGACTGACTGAATCTGTCACACTTGTCAGCTCTGCCACAGCCGTAAAACCCATGCTACCCCCTGAGATGGCAGAGTGGAGATCAAAGCACAGCCCAAACTGCCTGAAAGGAACACTTCACCTGTGACATACTTGATTATCACACCTCCAGCTCTAAAACTAAACTGAGGTCGAAGGCTTGGTACTCACTGTGGAATCAGTTCGGCCTTAACTAGCTCATTTATGACAAATATATTTATATATTTGGCACTTTCATACTACAGACAGAACCTACTGTTTATACATCAAATTAACAAAGTTAAATACTAATGATATAATAATTTCATTAGTATTTCTATAATATAATTTCTTATTTAAGTACTGTTTGTAGGATTTGGCAACCATTGCTATCAATTGTTAATCAGAATTATCCTTTTAAAGTTGCTAGAAGCATTTTTTCTATATTAACAATTGCTCAAATATAACAATTGCTCATGTGACTTAAGGGAATGGGGTCACTTGTAATTACAAACCCCTGGATAATCATCACTGAAATGTTTAATTGTGTATTTGTTTCACTGCTCTCTTTAGCGTTGCTCTATACACAAATAGCAGCTTTTTTAGTAAAGGCTCAGATAAACCAACTGCACACTACCCTCCCTAGCACCAAACGGCCGACACACAAAGTTTGCGACTAGCTAATGAACATTTAGCGGAGCATTCCAAGTAGCGGCTGAGGAACCAGAAATTTTTACTCGGAAGTTGGTACAGTAAATCGTAAAATAAGAGTTGCAAGGAGAGGGAACATTTGCCAGGTAGCCAGAAACACAGCTCCAATATTTATGTTCCTAAGTGTCATTTAGAATGTGTAAATAGTTTGCTGTATGTCAGCCATAACAACGTTTACGGTTATGAAACATTGATGTTGTTTTTACAAAGTGTTGGCGCTGCCATGGCCAAAAAACAAAACAATGAATGAGGGTTTTAGCAAATAGAAATGATTGTCAATACCCATGAAATGGACAATTCAACCTCATGGAAACAATATCTGACCAATGAAACCATCACAATTTCTTAACTAGTCCCTGTTGTCAAATCAAACACATGTATCTCCCTAACTGATATTCCATTGGCTTACAAAATGAAATCTCACCTCATCGTGTTTAACTGTGTTATGTTTGTTTTACTTTATTAATTCCTTTAGTGGAAATTAATTTCATTTCCTCTGTTATTTATTACACATAAACACAGGAAATACACACACGTGCACTAGCATTGCAGTATGGTAATTTAACGGGAATCACACTCATACAAGGAGTTAAAGAGGCCATTTCTTGGTTTCTTTAAGTATGCAGATGTCATTTCCACTCACCCTCCTTTGATGTAATCTAAGAATGTGAACTCTGACTCCACTGAGAATGAGAGCAGGGTCACCTGGAATTAAAGACAAAGAGAAATGTTGTTTTTCCACCGCATGGTACCTCCTTGACTCGCCTCGACTTTAAATTTTTTTGGTATTCCATTACAAAAAAAAGTCCCTGGTATATGCTAACAGGTACTTTTTTAGTAACACCTCAGTCAAGGTTCCTAGCGAGCTGAGGCAATACCAAAAGGTGATGTGAAAACCTGCAGACTACTGATTGGTCGGAGAGAATCGTCACTAATCACTGTGTCATAATTGCTAGCGACAGACGGGGGTGTCCTGCACAAAGCCACCGTGTTTAAGTAGTTTAGCCAGCATTTTTTTGCTGCCTCCAGCTTCTTTTGAATCTAAATCTGTGTTCTGGCTGTGGCAACAACCACATGCAGAGAATCAAATGATGACCAGCCACGCTCGCCTCATGCATGAGGCGGTACTAATCTGCAATAGAAAAAGGAGACGGGGCACAGCGGCAGCGTCGAGTTGAGTTGAGCCGAGTTGAGCCGAGTTGAGCCGAGTCAATCATGTACCATGTAATTGAACGCCAAAACATTTCATTAAACATGGGGGTAATGATCTTTTCCTCATAAATATAGAAATGCCTCCTCATCCACAGCAAAGTCATGGTTCAGCACACACTCACTTTTAGTAAAAGATGTGAGCCGGCTGGTTTCTGATTACTGATTCATTTACATTGCCAGAGGACAAGTTTGGATAGAGGATGAGATGCATTTGTATGCATTACGTGCACATACCCACACTGCTGGGTAAGTTGTGTGAAAATTGGTTTCTCAATTGGTTGTTGGTGTCGCCCACTCTGATCTCTCAGATCTTTTGTCCTTCAAGTTCTGCAGCGCCTTGATCTTTCATTTTGTTCCACTTACATACTTAACTGGCTCAAAGTACAGTACATCTTGCATAATCACCTACAATATCACACATAGTATATAATGGACAGTGTGTTTGTGTACAGGAAATGCAAACACACACAGATGTAACTATTAAGTAACTTATTTAGCTTGAGCTGAATTTCTAAAGTACAACAACAAATCTTGTTTCTTAGCTTTTTACCAAATGTTTTAATACTTTTTTTCACAATATAGAAAGATCAGCCTTTTCTTCCAAGGAGTCAACATTTGCGTGATGATTAAAGAGGGACTCATTTAACAGAAGAAGAAGTAGGTGTGGTGCAGAAGAAAGAGACACGGTGCCAGTCCTGCTGCTAGAGCCATACTCACTGTCCCAGAGTTGACATATTTCTTTTTCTTCATTTTCTTTTTGGTATTAATCACCTAAAAAATCAAGAAGTACAGGTGATCTAAAATGAAAAACATTTTGGCCACAATATAGAAAAAAAACACAGCTTCAAACCAAAAATATTAATACATAATATAATACTTCATTTAATTTCAAAGCTATTCACATACATACATACATTCATATTCACAATACAAATAGTGTACATATAAATATAAGTATATACATATTGTATACAGGTGTGTACGCCAGTGTCAGTAATACAATATTTGGATTGTTTTTTTAGATCTGGCAAACTTGCATAGTTCAGTTATAGCCGCTGGAGAGCAGCAGGTGATGTTTACCTTGTTACAAGTTGATGAACCACTGAAACGATTTTGGAAACATTATTTTAAGTTACAAAATGTTCTCTAGTGTTGCTTTAATCCATCTAACCAAAATACAGCATTCCTAGCGTATATTTATAAAACTCCCTATGTGTTTGCTAGAACTTATCTATCAACTATGTATTATTCCACACATTAAAATAGATTTCCCATTTATTATTTATCTCCCTTTTACACACATTCACACCTTGTAGCTTTGCAACAAATGTGATGACGTGTATGGGGAGTATGAGGGCAGCATGAGGACAAGTGCATGCCATCAGATAGATGTGTGCAGTTTGTCCATCCAAGTGACAAAGAGGACTCTAAGGAAGGTGAGAACAGATGGGTCTGCATGAAGTAACAGATGTGTATTAATAGAATGTGTAGCTAATGTAAGATCCCCTATAAACACTTGATATAGGAACACTTTATCTTGAGTATCTTCTACATCAATCACACTATTATGGGACAAGTTTGGAAAATTCAGAATCAAATCTCAAGGCTGTAGGGAAGCAATGGGTGAGACAGGCTTAAGCTGCAAGACTTACACTGACTACTTACTACTATGCTACTGGCTTCAGAACAAGAGAGAGGTGTCAATCCGGAGACCAAAGACATCTCGGCTCATTACCTCAATCCTTTATGGCTGCTATTAGGCATGAAAGTGACAGCCCCTAATTTAACGCGGAGGTATGGCAATTTGTCTGACACACTGAACAATTTGCTGATGCAAAAACTAAAGGGCCTTTCAGTCTCACTTGGAGGTAGAAAGGAATCAAGAGTAGCGTATAATGGAGCTGACATCCAAGAGACAGGTATTTGTCCTTCGGCTGGAGCCTACCAAACCCCAGAAGCCAGAAGGTTTTGAAATGTTCTCCTTTATAGTCAAACTTTCACTTTCAAGTGTTTAAATAATATTATTTTTAACAAGGGTTAATGCTCAGTAATTTCCATACTCACAATGTTACAACAGAAATGTTTCCACATAAATTAACGTTATATATTCTGCTTTGGACAATTGTGATTAGAGATTTTGGCACAGGACACAGCTGTCATTTTCAGGCCTTACCCACCAGCCTTGGATTCTGCAACAATTAAATGAGTTGGGTTTGTAATTTGCATACAGAGCTGTTTTGTGTGCTATTAAGGGACACGTTAAGCTATCCCAAAACAAGTACTGAGAAACCATTCCTATCATTCTAAATCCCTGGATTGTTTTGCTATTAATCCTGTTTCACACGGCTGCTAATAGCTCAGTTTTAATGTGTGCCCGCATTCAGGTGATTATAGTGGCAAAATAAATTGAATAACAAATGAAGAACATGGGCAAAAGAAATATATATTTGGATGTATGCTAGCTTGTGGAACGTGGGGAGACGTGGACAAATAATGTACCATACAAACGCCCTTTAAAGAAATAAATTAGTAGTATGGTGTAACTTTTTTAACATGTTTTTTTATAACTCTTGAAAAAATTCATTGGTTTGCCGCAGGAGTAGAAGATGGAAAAGAATGTGCTAGAGTAATGGAAAACAGTGCAACAGTGATATTAGTCAAAGATAGAAATGTCACTTGTGTCAGAAATGGGATGTAAGATGCCCAGCGTAGAGGGATTCCTGATCTCAGGAGCCAACAGACGTGTTGTTGGAACTGTGCAAACTCACCTCGTACACATTGAACTGGCTCTGCCCTCGAGCTAGCTCTCTGTAGCTGGTCGTAAAATCCCCAATGAAATCATGGCTGGGAAAAGGAATAAAAGGAAAGACACACTAGTGAGTAAGAAAAACACATCAGGTAAAAATAACAGGACAGATGTCAGACAAAATGGAACTTCCTGACCGGAAATGACAGGAAACTTTTACCTTAAACTTGGCTCACGTTTAAGTTCCTATTTTTCAACCAAAAATTGCAATCACACTTACCTGCCATCCCTATCCCAATCGTACACTTCCACCTTGATTGTTCTGGGAGGAAAAAAATCAGACAAACGCCCAATCAGGTTACATCTTAAAGCAGCATGCTCTTCGGCAAACAATCTCACCACAGTAGCTCATTCTGGAGCTTTATATCATATCACACAATCTTCCTTTGCAGATGGAGCTTGCCCATTTGTCATAGAGTTGTGTACTCAATCTATAAGCCAACTAGGCAAGTCCCTAATAAGTGTATAGACATTTTTTTTATTTGAACATCATGACAAGAAAGGATAATGTCTTAAAGGAAGAAATTAAAACCAGAAATTACTTCTTGGGTTTTGTTTCAACCATGAGGCCAATGTCAAACATGGTGAGAGCATTTATGGAATACAACGCATGTGTTAAATAGGTGCTAAAAGGTTCATCACGCTGGGGACATTTCCTAGCTAGGACTTCATTAGCACCATTTCAGCTTTGGTAATTAATGAGGACAGGGGACAGCAGCCACAGGTGTGGACTCCTGTTTCATTGAGCCTTATAGTTTTCAGTGCCAAATACATACTGTAAAGCACATCATCATTATTGAGTGTTATGAGGAAAAGAAACATTGAGGATGTTTATGTATTTACCTAAAACGGTTTGGTGTGTTAATGAGTGATTCAGTAGGTTCAGAGGTGCTCAAGTAGTCATACTGTAGGCCACTCAAAACCATAGCTATTTTCAAGTATGGTACTGAGTACATTGATATCATTTAATTTAAAAGAAAGTGTTTTGAAATGGGGCTAAGGGTACCCAAAAATCAACTAAAACCTTTGTCACTTTGGTCTAAAACTGGGATTCTCGCTAGCTTTGGAACAAAGCTGAGCTGCTGGCTGCACGATGCAAGAAAAAAGTCAACTTGTATAAAGCACTCAGTCCAAAATTGCAAACTGCAGCACATGTTCACTTCCAACATTCAAAAGAACATCAGACAAAATACACACTCTGATGCCATTTTACACAAATGCAGCAGAAACAATGTCCCTACAGAGCCAAGAAGAGAATAAAACTTTTGGGGGGAATTTCATTCCTGAGTCACATTGATCTCACCCCCATGTCTCCCCACTTCATCATACACAAGTACTGACACTGGCCCAGAACCAAAGAAAATGGAAGCAAGCGACACATCAGTGACTCTTTTCTTGTCACTGTGGAATTAAAAGATGCCTGAAATAAGCCCAACTTCCTCGCTGCCACCTGGCCCCTGTCGTTCTGTGGTGACAGTTTGTTCTTTTGAGATTATCTACAAGAAGAAAATGTGCACCTGGGTGAAAGAAACGTGATGCTTCTCTTCCAGTGTGAAAAAAAGAGAGGGAATAGGTTGAGGTAAGATAGATGCAGCACAGAAAGAGAGAGTAAGGCAGAAAAAAGTCAGTCTTCTCCTCCTTCTCCCGACCAATCCATATGCAGTACTAGCGCAAAATGCAAGTACCAGGAAGCTGTCATCATACCGGCTCAAAGCCTTTTCCGTCATTTTATCTTAGATCCTAAATTAGAGCTGCATGAAAGGACTCAAGATGCTCAAATCCTTGAGTGTCCCCGAACTCTCAGGACAATATACACTCCAAAACTAATATGCCACAGTTATCCTCAGCTACTATTCTAAGGCATCTTTAATGAACATGACATCTTCGGTAATGGAGGCGGATATAACTGAGAGAAATAAAGAGAGTCTGCATTTGATACTGAACAATTCTTCAGCTCCAATTACACGGATCCGTCAGATCTTTTGCCAGGGACGGTAATAGACTATGCTTGAGTCACCTGGGCTGGCACGTGAGTGAGAAAGAATTGTTCCATTTGATGTTTTTAATGAATTATCAGCATAATAATATATACCTTTTGTACCACCTACACATATGAAACACAGTATACAGGGGGTATAGAGGATCTATACATACTGTACAGTAGAGAGATGGAGTTATACAACATCCTAGAAGCACCTTCAATTTCCCTCCTCCCTCTTCTCACATCCTCTTCTCCTTGATCCACTCATCTGGAACAGGGCCTTTGACATATTGGATTTCTGTTTTTCCTTCTGAATACTGCAAGTATACTTGCCTATGCTGCCTGTGATCGTTTTATTCTCCTCTCCTTCATTTCTCCTCCTGTCCTCATCCCCTAACCTTTTGCCTTACTTTACTTTCAATACTATACACTCCTCTTCTTTGCCAAAATGTAGTCTCCAGAGCAGAGTTTATAAATGTACTATGTACTGTATGTATGTATGTATGTATGTATGTATGTATGTATGTATGTATGTATGTATGTATGTATGTACGGCAAGAAGGAACTGGATCCTCGACACTCAAAGGATAATCTTGCCCAGTTGAGGAGGTGTTTTTATCCTTGTCTGTGTTTAAAAAATATTCTAAAAGGTAAAACAGAAGTAACTAATATATGTCAGAAAGATCCTGACAATAACAAGCAACAGTTTACCAATGACGAGTTGTATTCAGCGACACTGTGAATGGTCCAGTAGCCTTTAGCCATTGTTCGATGAGGCTGCACATTGTTATGGATGTTAACTTTGTGGCCTAACTAAAAAGGTATTGTCGACTTTACAAATCCTATTCTTTGTAACAGTGATCTTTAGGACCAAAAAAGTACCTCATAGAATTATATTGTGCATAAATGTTTGACATTTTCTTGTAATTGAGAAACAACTGTATTCAGTAGGAATTGGTCACAACACCACACCTAAATAATTACTTGCAAGGTTTTCAAATTGATTAAGAAGTCTAACCTTTTTTAAGTAAGTTAAACATTCAACTTAGAAACTATGTATCTGGATTTTACACCAGGCACAAATTAAAACACTACACTGGCCTTAAAAAAAGTATGTGAATAGACACAGCAGAGCCCAAATGAAGTGCAGCTGTGAGATCTTTACAGTCCCTTCCATCCACATCCCACAGGGACTTTCATTGTTTTCATTGATACAAGACTGTCATGAGAGAAACCATGGAACTGAAATACAAAGTGTATTTTTCCATCTTCTGACTTGAGAGTTTCTTTAAACAAGCTCCATATATATATAGTTCTATGTTTACCACGTAATGAAAAGAATAAAATCACAATTATCTCACATTTATGCCTATCAGCGCACTTTGTTCCAGCAGAAGCAATAGATTGCAGCACTATTTTCAGGTGTCTATGTACCAGTGCTTATTTGTCTGGCTCGAGAAAGAAATTCAGGCAAACGGTTTGAAGGACTCATCGTCTCTTTAACAGACACTGCGTCTTCCTTCTTTTGCTCCTTTAGAGATGTCAGTTTGGAGAACAGTGCCCCCTTTGGAAACACCATTTGTTGAACTCGCTCTTACTTGTCTTTTTGCCCTTTGGTGCATCTAATGAGAGGAACGTGTCCACACTAATACTCTGAGCTAATTATATCTGCAGGAGCTCATCTCCGGCCACTACTCACACGCTACTACTCTCAACTGATAAAGGTACGTCGATGCCTTCTTCAACATGTGCTGGAGTGAGAGAGAGTAGGGTGACTGACAACTCATTGCTAGCAGTTGGCTCCACAGTCACTGCTTCTCCCCCCATCTACAACAGCGATAAAGATTTCTATGTTTTAATGATCATTTTCAATGTGAGCATAAAAAAACTGGAATAACTGGAAATGTATAATAGTTTAATGGCAACCGACATAGAGAAATAGCGGCACCACCTGTTTATTGCAATGTGTCTAACTCCTAATAGTCGTGGAAACGTGTGACTTTTTGGCTGAATCCAAATGTTCAGGCTACATATTTTTTTATCATGAAACTGTGTATCTTGCATAATTTGTCAATATCAATACAGTGAAAGACTATTAAGGAAAACACCATAATTCATCTCCATAGAAGCAATCAAAGTCAGTCATGTCTTAAAGCATGTTTTTTTGCTTGACGTGATGATGGAGAGCATGGAGAGTATGTGAGGGTGGACGTTTGGACTTCATGCTTTGACAAGAAGTCAGAGGGTCCTGGAGTGAACCAAAAGGAATAAAGAAACAACAATATTGCATGGCAATCTCTATTATATGCCTCATTCATATAACTCAGTGTAGGACATTCGGAAAAGACCAGCAGGCCATATTCAATGCAATTTCTTTTGGTTGACAAACTGATAATTAACAACTGAAAAGATGTGATTCCTAATTCTTTTAAACAAATACTTTTATACATGTAATAGAAATTGGTCTGATCTGATTTAGTTCATTTTATTCTCTTTAGGTTATGCACACCGTAAATCACTGGAAGCTTTCCCTCTGTTGATGGATGTAAAGGGTAGTTACATAAATCAGAATAATTGACAGCCTTGGGAACCATGTTGAAAAAAATCTATTTATTAGTGGGTCTTAAGAACTGTATAATTAAAAAGACAGACAGACCTTCCCACTCCCTGTCATAGAAATATTGACATAAAAACACTGACACAAAGTTTATTCCTCACCCACGCACATGTATATAACCTGTTTATAGCGCTGTCTTGGTGATATTTCAAGACTTGCACAGAATTTCAGCTCATGGCTTGTCACATTTTATTATACTCTAGGTGTTTGTGTGTGTGTGTGTGTGTGTGTGTGTGTGTGTGTGTGTGTGTGTGTGTGACTCTGACAGGGTAGTGACCCCTTCTTGAGCTTATGTTTAATTGGCTAGCTCACTCAAATTCAGCAAGTATCAAATACTTCCTGAGACAACACCATCAGTAGCTCTGTTCCCATCTCCTTTTGTTTGGGATTTGCCACAGTTTTCTGCACACACACACTAACTACTCAGCATTCTCAGTAATCAGAGTTTTATGCATACAAAGATGATAGCACAGACACATTTGAGAGTTTTAGTATGAAATATTTTCTGCCACAAAAGTAATCTGTCTGTCACTTCTCTTTCTTCTTTTCTCACAGCTCCTTCGTGATTTAGTTAATTTTCTTTCCTTTTTTTCTTTTTAATTTAGAGACAGGAAGATAAACTCAGAAAAAAAGGAAGTCTTATCCCCTTTGACACAACATGTCTACATTAATTATGTGCAAATTGGGAGGAACAACCCTTCATTATTTGATAAATTTTGTCAGTAATAAGTGATCCAGTGTTTTCTAGGGCAAAAGTATAAAAGCAAAGCGATAATGAATATACCATATTATAATTCCAAGTGTATTCAATTTTTTGCTATCTTATTCCCTCACAACAACTTTCCTAATATTGTTTGTTTTGCACTGCTAACATTCATCAGCTAACCATTTGCTAAACCATATCCACCTGCTGTTACTGTGTCTGACAAGCTTTCCATTTTTGCATGTTTTTTCAGTTTTCAATGATTATGTTGGTGAAATGACAACTGTCAGTGGCAGATTTTATCAGTTGTACCTAGCTAGTTAACTTCGCTATCGTCAAGCTGGTTGATAACGCTGTCTCCAGCTGACTTTTCAACGTTTCCGACTGACTCATTTTACAATCTTGTAAATGGGTTTTAAATATGTGGCCTACACTCTTATATAGTAGCATCACAACAAGTCCTCCAAAGCATACAACTCTATAGGTTGTTTATTCCTACCCTATAACTAAATGTTAGTGTTATAATTGTACATTTATATGGCTCAGAGATTGTATCTGAACAGAATAGCGTTGATAGCAGAAATAGTGCAAGGAGGTCTTTGGAGATTAGAGAGGCTCATTATGACTGACTCGTGCCATTCTAGCAAAGGTCGATACCAAGGGATGTCCTAAGCACACAGCAAAAGAATAATGTGACAATAAAAATGAATCAGAAGCTTAATGCTGCACCATGTTGAACTTGTATTGATTTCTGCTGGTTGATCTCATTGACGCTTATAGGCAGTTTTTCACTTAGAAAGCCATGAAGGCACTCGTTAGATTGAGCAAACAGAAATCAATGAACGGCAGAAAATGTATGTGAGTGTGTGTGTGTGTGTGTGTGTGTGTGTGTTTGAGTGGGGGATAAATGGTACCAAGTGTAGCAGTGAGAGGATCAGAAGGTTTAAAGAATAGGGGGAGGCTGCATTGTACCTGTCGAAGTCTCCATTGCAGAGCGCTCGAACTGGGATAGTGAAAGGCTGCCACACTGGATTTAATGTGTTCTTCACCACCTCTGTTTTATGGCAGATAGTAAACCTGGAGGAGGGGAGTTAGAAAAAGATATGTTCAAGGCAGAGAAAAAAAAAAGTAATATCACATGTTAATTACACCTTCTAGGGAGAGAGATAAATATGCAAAAAGAGGAGTAGCCTGCAATTAAAGAGATGGAAACAAGAAGACAATGTCAAATCCTACAGTGACAGGATAGATAGGGCTGTACCCAGCTTTGTTTACTGCTTGGCCTGTCTCCCAGCTATATTGTGTTTTAGACCACAGAGAATAATTTGATATTTCTGTCTGGCTTTTAAATCCTTTCCCTTGACCAAAAGGGTGACAATGATATGCAAATGTATTTTTCTCTATGGATATCTGAAATGCTCACAGAGGAGAGCCACATAAATTCCTATCAAATACCCCCCCAAATATTCTCTTGAAAGGCTACGGCTTTCACAATTTTTTTCATTTTTGTTTTCACCCAAAGCCTTGGATTATTTGTGGTCCACTAAGTGCCTCAAGCCTTTTAAAACCCTGTTAGTCCTCAAGCCGTGCAGGCCTCTAATTTGTACCCCCCACTGGTACCAACAAACAATACTTCTAGCACATCTGTCAAGATGCATTCCTTATGTTATGTATTTAAGAAGAAATACTGAGGAAAAGCTGAAAGATGCTAATAAAGCATTTGCTAAAGCTGACGCTTCCACAACTGCACAGCCTCTTGGGAGGCTAAACAGTACTCTGGAAAGGTGAGAGGAGATGGGACAATGTGCATCAATATGTGAATTGCCTCAGAAACTGACTGTTGACTGTTGGTGTCTTCCTATTGATAAAAATGTAGATTTTGTTTTTTAATACATGCTTTTATACATTAATTGCCTCTTGTATTTGCTCTCCTGGAGCCATTTATGCTAGACATAGTCATAGGAATTGCGGTTGTGCTTTGAACAGTGTCCTTGCCTCTGTTGTGCATGCTTCAGTAACCACTACAGATCTTCTGTCATACCTTACACACTGGCAACACCAGCAATTACCAGCAGCTACCTTTTGAAACACTTGGAATGAAAAAAACAAAAGCACATCCAGCACTCACGTTCCATCTTCGTTGCTTCTGTAGAAAACCATGAAAGGGTCTGACTTGCCAAAGAAGTCCTTCTTGTCCAGCTTGTTGGCACAGAACTGCATAGTGGCGCTATCCTGCAGGAATGCATGGAGATGTGAGGAAAGAAGTGTGAGATAGGTTGCAGGGAGGGGAAGGGTAGGGTATCTCCAAAAGTCTTCAAGATTATAGATATATATATTATATATATATATATATATATAATATATAATATATACATATATATTATTTATGTGGCCTATTTCGCTCTTCTTCCCCAGCTTCTTCTCTTTCATCTTCTTAGCTTACAGTAGGGCAGCAGATGGAGAAAGCTGTCTGTGCATCACTATAAGATAATGAAGGCTGCATGAATACTGTAATCCCTGTACTTTTGTGCGTGTTTGGGTGTGTTTACCCTTATTTATATTTCTTGGCATATTGTGAATATCCTGTTTTCTTACAGAAAAAAAGAGACGTTTTATCCATGATATTTTATTAGATTTACATTAGAGTAACATGTATATGAGGAGAAATAAGTCACCCCAAGGTAAGCATGGGTGCACATTGATCCACCCAGTCAGAATTGTAGCAAAAATAGTCATACACGCAGATTTGTAAGGCTGCAATGGCTGTGACACACCAGATAACCAACAGTCGAATACATTAAAAACAGAAAACTTTACTATTCTTATATCTTTTTCCACTATTTGGGCAAATAATGTAAAGTTTAACTGGTGGTTTGGGCTGGAGGAAAGGCTATGCTGTCAATAGGCTCGATCAAGGTGAACTGCACCTCTTCTGCAAATTAGACGAGAGCAGCAGTCAAGTTAGACAGCCATTTCCAACAGACTTCAGGCTGACTAAGAAGTCACAGAGACACTCACATCCTGTTAGGTCTGATTTATTAAAATGTTATCAGACCCATGTATCAGCTTGTACAGAGGCTACATTTTTTTATTATGACAGAGTAGCTGTTTTAATGTAGTTATTTTATTTTTAATTTTTTAATGTATCCTTTTTTAGTCCCACAAGGGGGAAATTACAATTTACACTCTGTTGTTATTACAACACAGGCCTGAATTACACACACATGCTCAGTACCTATACATGCACTAAATGGAGAGATGTCAGAGTGAGGGGTCTGCCCATGGAAAGGTGCCCCGAGCAGTTGGGGGTTTGGTTCCTTGCTTAAGAGCACCTTAGCCTTGCCCAGGAGGTGAACTGGCACCTCTCCAGCTACCAGTCCACCACCCTACTTTGGTCCGTATGTGGACTTGAACCAGCGACCCTCTGGTTCCCAACACAACTCCCTTCGTGCAATCTGTTGCTGATGGTAATAAACAGACTGTAGATGATCCGTAATCTGGACGGATTAAGTCTCTCTGACTTCTAAACCACACCATCAGCTACACAACATGTGTTCTGTACTGAATAAACCTTTAAAGGAAGATGAATAGTAATTAAAATCCCAATTCAAAAACAATAAAAACTTTAAATAAAACGTCATCATGTTGATTAGATTCTGAACAAATCAGCTGAGAGCCAGGCATTTCCCAGCATTTCAATCTCTTTTATCTCTTTTATATCATAGTCCCCATGTTTCACCACCTAGCTGCTGGAGACGAGAACAAAGTTTAGTCGGGGGTGTAAGAATAGTAGGACTCAATGTCCTGTATAGCACATGCTCACACACATGCCTACAGATGCACAGTATTGGTACACTGTCCACCCCATACGAATACTCACAAATATAACAGAGCTGCTGTAAAACTCAAAGAAAAGCTCAGAAAGCTATTTCATGAATCACATTATACAAAGTTGATATTTTGGAAAAGTCTGCTTTACTTTTTTGTATGAGGATGTAGACATATGACTCCATTGTTTGTCATTCACTGTGTAGTGTGAATGTCACCTGCTTCCCCTCTATGAGCTACTGGCTGTCAGCCCACAATACACTCTAGCTTTATCTATAACCACCACCTAATTGTGTGTGTCTGTTTGTGTGTGTGTAAATGGACTGTATTTATATAGCGCTTTTCTAGTCTTAATGACTACTCAAAGCGCTTTTACATAGTACAAGAACCATTCACCATTTACACACATTAACTCACTGTGGCCGAGGCTGCCATACAAGGTGCCACCTCAGATAAACATTGACACACATTTGCACAGCATCGGGGCACCTTGGGGTTCAGTGTTTTGCCAAAGGACACATCAAACCACCAACCTTCCGATTGGCAGGCAATCGCTCTACCACTGAGCTCCAGCCGCCTTATGTATGTGTATGTGTGTGTGTGTGTGTATGTGTGTGTGTTTTACCTAACCATAGTACCATATCCACAGACAGTCCAACTCCCATTAGTGCCAGCTGCTTACCAAGTCTAAGTGTAGCATGAGTTTTATTCATCAAGCTAACTTCTTTTGATACCTGTCACAGCATCTGGAAAGCATCAGATGCTTCAAGTATATTTCTGCGTCAGGCAGACGTCAAACACAAAGCACAGTTTCTGCTTCAGGCTTTATGTTTTTCTAATATGTTTGGAGGGCTGCTTTGCTCCTTGTTCCAGCCAAATAACAACGCACTTAATGTTGTTCTCAAGTTGGAGCCATAACCAGAACATTTGGGTATCAATTTGGTTAAACTTTTATGTCTGTATGTATTATGTAGATATTGATGAAATCCATAGATTTTGCTTCAGCCAACAATTGCAATGTCAATGATCATATTGTCAAACATGTCTAAGTAAGTACCTCTAAATTAAGGTTGCTAATTATTGCTTTAATTATGATTAGTTCCCATTATTTTCTTAACTAAAATTATGTTTTAGAAAGGTTACCATAGCAAGTTATTTCGGTGTATGGTTTAGCCTTGCAAGATTATATTTACCATACAAAAAATTCATTATTTAATTCATCTTAGCATGTGCTGGACATAGTTCAGCTCACAATAGCAAATATGGTGCAAATGAAAGAACTTAAAAGAGCACTCCATCCGTTTAGTATAACTTTGTCGGACTCATGATGGAGAGTTTACAAAAACAAGATAAAGTCTGTGCAGCAGACACAATATATATCGGTATATCCTCTTTTTTATTCCACTCTTCTTCAAACTTCAAAACTTGGTGCCTACATTATTTTTAACTCCACATCCTCTTTTTTTTAAATTCCATACTAGTCTTTAGCCCAGACAGACGCTGACTTATCAATTATTTAAGTCTTCAAAGATTTTTTTTATTTTTTTTTTATTTTTTTCAGTAAGCCAGTAAAACATTAGCTCATCATCATGTTTTCCTTGTAACGGCCTGCTGCTTCTCTGCTATTCAGAAAATTGCCCTTTATATGACGAGATTAAATGAGAGGTTTATTAACTATATCTTTATCTATCAGCTGCATTCCCTAAAATGTAAACATGTTTGCAGTTACAATCAGCAGTTGCAATTTTCACTTTTAATGACTAGAATTAGATTGCACCTTTATCATTAGCTTGGTAATTAATCAGTTAAATTATTTATGCCAATGAGCTATGACACAGCCAGACACAGCTATGAATTAGCTGTGTCTGGAGGTAACCTAAGGCTATTGTGGATTCAAAAGATGAAGTAACGATGACCAGGAAAATGTTATATATACCCCCTTAAATAAATCAAAGACCAGCAGCAGATGCTGGGAGATTAATTAACTGCAAACTAACTCTTTTATTTTAGAACAGCCATACACACACACAAATAAGCCAGATTTTGCATTTCTAGGTGTTTATCATGAAATGTAGTGCTTGTACCAAGCCCAAATACAAATCACTTGGTTGCTGTTAAGGATTGTACTACTTGTTTACTATTTCCCCTCCCTGTTCATGGCTCTCCTTGTGTGATGGCAGTGCATTTAAGGGGCCAGACTTATCTCTGGCATATGGACTATGGCTAATCTTTGAAACACAGTGGGTCCATTATAGTGGTTTCAGATGCTACAACAATAGATTACTGTTGCTGTCAGGGCTCGAGGCCTTACACTGGGCAGCCATGGTGCCACTAATGATAACTTAATAGCTTTTTAATGTTACAGCTTGCACCTTGTGTTGTGGCTGTGTGCTGAGTGGCAAATCAGCAAAAGAGTGTGTGCACGTGTGACACACTGTGTGTGAGAGTGAGAACAGGCGTGTTTTGTCCACATAGCCTGATGCCCATTTTAATTCCTGTTTGCATCTTACTTCATTGTCTTCTGTGTCTTTATCACACACAGCCAGGCACCATGAAGTAAACACTTTTCTCTGACACATTCATGATCACATCCATTCCACTCCGGTCAGAGAGGAACTTTATCTGTATTCCTGCACTTACCCCGAGGACACACACACTTACACGAGCACACAGACACACGCATGCACACACCACATGCCTGCCATTTGACACATCCCTCCTACCCAGTTTCATTCGCTGAAAAACACCCCTTTTATCCTCCTGGGGAATGTAGGCAGCCATGATTGATGCACACAAGCAGTTGAAGGCTTGTGTTATCTGAATATGTGACAGTAGAAATATACTGATTTAATTTCTGTTGCTTTCTGTCTTCTATCCCTAGGCACTGGTTGTGTATGTTTGTGTGTGTGACTGTGACATTGTAGTCTCTCTACAGGTTAAAGCATTGTTCAAGCATACAATGTAGTGCTCTGGATTGCAGTACTTGTAGATGCTTTAAAAAAAGTGTGAAGACGCATATTGTGACAAATGTTTGTCCCTGCACCTGTGATTAAAGAAACAGCCCAGCGTCAGTTTTCTCTGGGGCTCAACTACTCAAGATTTGAATCCCTCCCAAGTGCAAGATACAGTGCAGCAAGATCCCAGCACTTTCACTCAGTTAAATTTTAAAATTATATCCCATAGCCCCTTGCCTACTCCTGCATGCATACTATGTGTATATATGCATACAATAAGTGCAAGCTTACTTGCATATTAGGCACACACATGCACACAAGCATAATGTAACCATTAGCTTTTAATATCCTTTTGGTCTGTGTCCTCAGCAAAAATAATTTATGAGAAAATAAAGACAATGATATTATGAATTAATCCTAAAACAGATCATCAGTGCATCGATGCAGTGTATAAGAAACAAGTTAAGTAGTAACTGTATGCAAGTTTTTCAGGCACAACAATAACAGTAAATTGAATTCCTAATTCCAACGTATGGTTGATAAATGGAATATCACAATGGAATTTAGCAAGTATGCAGCATGGGGTCTCTAAGAGTTACTGTAGACATCTACAACAGCAGATCAAAGGCAAGCTCATGGGCAACATTTACTGTACAGTAAGTTTCTGTGTTGATCATGTGGCCCTGAAAGAGCATTCTAGATTTGGCAACTTTGCAGTTTCTGTTTTTCTTGCATTCTTTTGGTAAAATGTTCTTTTAGAGTTTAACTTGTCATGTTGTTGCCTTACATGGGCCATGTCATGTTATCATTTAATCTTATAGAAAAAAATATTTCAGGTGAGTCTCTTAAACTATCAAGAGAGAGAATAATAACCATAACATTGAGTAAAATATCAACATGATTGAAATGAGACACTACATTAAACTGCAATTTCTTAAACAAGACAAATTACTAAATTAATTGTTATTTCCATCTGTGTTTAAACAATAACACTCAACAGTGAATCCACATCATATCCTCATAATAAATATTTTCAATAAGTGACAACTGGCTCTATTAGTGCTGCTTCTTAACCCAAATAGGCTAAAATTAATTAAATCGACTGATCCACCAATACTGCCATTCTGTCAGCTTCATATCAATTTAACATAACAGAGCTTATTAACTCAACACAAGGTGTCATTGGGTTTTTGCTCTACAGGAATTAAATTAACTTGCCAATCAAGTTGCTCAAGTAAATGCAGGTTTTGGTATTCAAAGAAGCAGAATTTGGTGTTGCCAAATTGCCACTCTAAGTCAGTGAGAGGAAATCGCTGCAGGGCTAATAGCCACATAAAAGCATTTATGGTGATGGAATGTGTTGAGGATATAAAACATTCATCTGCTCCTGTCTCATTCTGGTTCTGTAGCACGGACACACACTCTTGCAAAGGTCTGTGATCAACAGCCATTTGCTAATATGGAGAGAATCAGAGTATCAATATTTAAAGAGGGAGGCCAGGCTAGAAAAGAGACACATTCACATCCTCAGGGGAGTAATGAAGGAGTGTTTGTGACAGGAGAGGATGCGTGTCTTACTGCACAAAGAGTAATAGATGCGCTAATTAAGAAATGGGGAAAAGAGGAGAGGTAGTACAAGTATAGCTAGCGTACATATACATTCAATACACATAGGCTTGAATTAAGGTGAGCCAGTAAGGGGGGAAACAAGAAAGAAAGGGGACAAATAAGGTAGTGACTCAATTGAAGGCCAAAGTAATGCAGTTGGGTGGGAGGGGGATTTAACATGATAATCAACAGCAAATGACTTCCTGCTGTTTGTATGGTGGCTCTCCGGGTGTCAAATTTACAACACAGCACATGGGCCACAGTGATTATGCGTTCTTTTACATGTGTGGTTCTACAAATACGTAATTCCTTGCCTGGATGAGCTTCTCCTTTTCGTGCTTGATTTAAAGCCACAGGGCACAAAATATGTGATTCATGTTGTCTTGTAGCATTTAATGAGGATTGCCAAACAGCGTATGTGAGATATTGTCTTGTAGCCTTTAATGAGGATTGCTAAACAGCGTACGTGAGTGGAATAGAGCGTCAGCAATTTCTGCTTCCCACTCCCCACTAGTGTCTTCTAATCGCTCCACTCCCAGCTGCTCCAGGTTTTTGATTTTCTACATTTAGCATTTTCTTTATTGCACTTGTTCTCTGCTTACGCTAAAAGAAAACCAGGTCCAGTTTGCACCGTAGCATATGCGTTAAATGTTGCCTTTCAAATTAGGAAGCACAGGAAGTAAGATCTGTTTTGTGAAGCATATGAGAATAAGAAAATGCTAATGTTTCAAAAGCCTCTTCAGCTTGTATCAGCATGTTTGTGTGATGCAGCACACAGTGCTATGCCCACATACCCTGTTGCAAGTTTGTTAGAAAACATATTTGAAATGAATTTGCTTATGGACAAGGCTTAAAAATGTTTTGCTGGAAAGAACTGCAAATTGACTGGGATCCTGTTGGTCCTATAGGATTCAATAATACAGTATGATTACTGAAATGTTGGGAGGAGCAGGCAGTCAAAACTGTCATGCAATTTCAAATATGAAATGATGAGCTGCTAACTAATTCTCACTAATTTGTGGTCACATTTGTGTAATATTTATTTTTCACTTCTAATCATATTTTAAACACCGTGCATTTGCTTGTTAAAATAATCAGTTATGGTGGTCAGCCCAGTTTTATGGCGGTTCGGGAAATTTTGTTATTTAATCTATTGATTTGTGTACAGGGAGACAATTTTCTCGTTTTGTTCGTGTTGGTGAGCATGAATTCTAAACTAATTTAATTCAATGGGAAGCATCTTTTGTGATAACAGCACGATTACGGTAGCGAGTAGTATTGAAAAGCCGAGAATCCGTCTAAGTAGGTTGGTGGGGGTGGTGAATTG
Organism: Etheostoma spectabile; assembly: GCF_008692095.1. Classification (NCBI taxonomy): domain Eukaryota; kingdom Metazoa; phylum Chordata; class Actinopteri; order Perciformes; family Percidae; genus Etheostoma; species Etheostoma spectabile. Next base: position 21,940,288 of record NC_045736.1, read on the forward strand.
GTCAAACAAGACAGGACTTTCACCCCGGGGGATTGCTTCCTGCGTGTGACCTTCCTTTCGCAGTTGTTCTTTCTTAACCACAACCGTCCCGCTGCTGTAGCTCGTCCCACATGCGGCGGTCGGAATCTTTGACTTACATTATCATATTGCTTCAGCAAAGTGTGGGAAGAAAAGAAAATACAGATTATATTTTTGGCAGTCGGCATATAAATGCTTAGACTCACTTTAAAGCTGCTAAAGTTGAGGCTTATTTAAGGCAGCGGAAACAAGTTGAAAACATGAGTCCAACATTCACTCTCTTTTTAGCTCTGTTTTGATCTCCACCAACTCTACCAAGGAAAATGTCCACCTCTTTAGCTGCAAAATGCTATGTGTGTGCTTTGCAGCAGGAACCAGGCTTTACGTGTTAATGTACATGTGTTTTCATGTTAATAAGCCTCTAGACAGGTTGTGATAGTTTCCTTTATATCCACGAAGTTCCACTTCCGGGATTGCTCCGGTGCCACAGGAAATTCCGCTGGAGGCATGTCTTTTCGCCAATGTACGTTTCCTGTTGCTTTCTTTGTAAGGAATTTTAAACACCGGTCCATTTATGAGGACAATGGTTAACTGCTTCTCGGATCTTTGCCAACTAAATTGAGACAGCTAACTAGACTATCTTGCCAATCTGAGTTTTCTCTCGACTAAAACAACTTTTGAAGGTATGCGTTCCACCAAAACAAGTTCCTTCCGGAGGCTATTAAGCACCGCACCTGACGATTGTGATTGGTTTAAAGAAATGCCAATAAACCAGAGCACATTTTTCTCCCATTCCGGAATGCTGTGTGGACTAGCCGGACCATCCGCTGCAGCACTGTGGAGGAAGGTCTGTCAAAACGAGACTAGGTTGTCTTGCTGGGATGAAAGCGAGACAACTGTGTGAAAGAGAAAAGTGTGTGTGTGTGTGTGTTTGTGTGTCTGTGTGTGTGTGTGTGTGTGTGTGACTATCTAGAAGGGACAAGGTCAGGCAAGGCTGAATTTTAATTAACCAACGCTCAGTCTCACACTATCATAAGCCAAGCTGCTCTTATAGCTGAGGGCTGGTACACGTGAAATTATCCTCTATTGATTCACTTCACTGTCTTTGCATTTGTTGCTATGTGTCAGACTCTTTCTGTCTCTGCATGTTTTTAACAAACACACACACACACACACACACACACACACACACACACACACACACACACACACACACACACACACACACACATCTCTGTTTCCATCTTATCACTTCTTGTTTGCGATTTATTTTCATTGTGCTATTTTTTCCTTCTCCTTTACTCTCTCTCTCTCTCTCTCTTTCTCTCTCTCGCTCTCTCTCTCTCTCTCTCTCTCTCTCTCTCTCTCTCTCTCTCACTCTCTCTCTCTCTCTCTCTCTCTTTGTGCTCTGTGGCACTCTCTGCTTTTCAATATCCTCTTCTAATCTGTGTGCTAGGAGCCCAGTGGAGCATCCAAGCTTTACCCAACAGTGTTGGTTGAGGTTACGGACAGCACTCAACCATCATGTTCTGGGCCATTTCATTAGACAGGAGGACACTCAGCACAAGTGTGTGATAGGTACTGTAGATAGGTAGATGGTAGATAGATTCATAGACACAGTAGATTGGTATGCATAAATACTTGCCTCTATGATAGGCTACCTGAGTTTCAGCACATATACCAACTAGGGGTGATCCGAGTATCCGGCTGAAGCAAGTATCCGGTACGGATAAAGCACGTTTGCCGAGTACAAGTATTATACGAGTAATGCGAGTCAATATCCGTGCTCGGATTGAATACAACTCCTCAACTGGCCGCGCAGCATTCTGTGATAATCGCAGCGCCCGCCTACAAACACACTTGGCTCTATCACACACACACATAACATGGAGAAATGCGCTCCCTCGGCCTCTCTCTCTCTCTCTCTCTCTCTCGCTCGCTCCCGCTCCGTCAGGCAGGCAGTTAATCGGGTCTGCGGATCTGTTCCGTTAACGTTTAGGGTTTCTTCAGCTTCAGGTTTGTTTTTAACTTCGGTTTGTAGTCCTTACATAGTAACCAGTAGATTTCTGGTGAACGTGGGTTTCAGACATGCTGCTTGGTTTAAATGCAACTCCCGTTGCGTCTCTGCCATCGGAGATTTTTTTTTTTTACTGTCAGCTGCCCCTCGCCCCCTCTCTCTCTGTGTCTCTCTCTTACTCACACACACACAACACACACACACACACACACACACACACACATATACCTTGTGTGGAAATAAAAGAAATAAAAAAGAACCAAAAACTAAAAAAATCACACTGATCATAAAAAAATAAAAAGTTAAAAAAAGAAAGATATATTGAGTATAAAAACTCTTGTTCATTACATTTTACTTCATAATTGCAACCGCATTGGTTGTATTCATTGTTGCAAAACGTTCTGTATATAGTTTGTTTGTTACTATGACAACACCATTGATCTGAAGCTCGATGCTGTCATGTAAATAGTTTTCAAATCAGCAATAAATACAACAATTTTTGATCAACTCATATCAATTGCATGCTTAAATAACATACCGGTTAAAGCCCCGCACATTTCAAGAGAACCCGACCTACTTCCGGGTTAAATCTGACCACTTCCGGTTTAGACCCCGCCCAGTCCGAGTACGGATACGGATACAGATAATTCATGTGGTAAACAGATACAGATACAGATACAGATGATGCTGTACTTGCTCATCCCTAATACCAACTAATATTTATCCATTACTCCTCATTGAAAAATAATAAATATATAATATTTAATAGATGTTTTTGTAAAGAACAGGGAAGGACATATAAGAAAGAGGACCCACTATGTCTGTGGCTGGCAATGTAGGTGCCTCAGAAACTTGGCTATTTTGTCACAATGACCTTTTAACTCCGAGGAGACGTAACAACCTATATTTTAGGCGGAAAAAGTATTTCTTTGTCAACAAGAACTTTTTTTGTATATTTCTTTGCTGTGCACCTGGTTTTATTTGCCCCTCTAAGCTTCCATCCGGCTCAATCAACTTCATGAGCAAATTCTGTTTAACCAGGCTTTGCTGACAGATGTTTGCCTGCTAATGTGTTTGGCAGGGGAGATTATTATGGCTTACTCACTCGACAATTGCTCAGCTCCTCTGCGGACAAGACGATAGTGCCACATTTCTTCCCTTGGATCCCTCTGTGGAGTAAAGAGAGAAAACAATAAGAGCTTCAAAAATTCTATTTGTCCACTCTTGGCTCTTAAATGATCATTAAAAGCCACTGCAAGAAAAAAAATTATGGTAATTTTCCAGCCTTGAATTAGTCCTGATTATACTCAACAACAAATGTCAATTTGAAGAACATTTGTAGTGCATGCTTGACATTTACAGAAACTCTCACTTAAGTTATTGCATTTAATTTAATTACAATTTTAAATATTACTCAACAGAGCCATGTGGTTAACCTAATATACCTCGGAGGAATTTAGCTTTCTCTGCTATAAAGTACTGTCAACTTTTTTCTTTTTTTTGTATGCATTTAATTTTTTCCCCCTCAGATTTTCAAACCGCACAACACCACAGCTCATGTTACTCATCAGTGCTTTAATTACCTCTTGTCTTCATTATACACATTTTTACACTTAGTTGTAGAGACAAATCAGTCTTTTGGCTCTTTCAGAGCACAGGGAGCAAAGCCTTTAACCTCATGACCTCAGTTTATGAGTTCATGAGCTGGTTACGGCAACTTCGAGCCTGTTTTAGAAAATGTTCCTAGTTGTATGAAGCAACAGATCTAATTTCTTACTAGACTCTACGTTTTTGGTGATGACACATTCCTGTACAATCCAATAAGGCTTGAATACTTAAAAAATCAAGTATTATTATCACTACTGTGCATCTTAAAATACTGCATAAAAACCTTTTGTAAAGTCTGTAATTTTACAAGATAAGTAGGAAAGTTATGGCACCATATGACATTACAGTAATTTAAATGAAGCTCAAATAAAGACTTGTATGAGGTTAGAGTGCTTTAAATGGACAAAGCTACCTGTACATACTATACATCTACACTATTTCTTTTCAGTTTTATTGATGACACCCAATAGAGTCAAGGCCAAATAACTGTAATAAACTAACCTTAATAAAGTGTTGTAGCAGTCTTAACCTACAATACACAGCATGCCCAGTAATCCACCCAAACACCTTCAATACAACCTCTTTGCAGAACAAGAATGTCTATATTCTTGTATTTCCAGCAGCAATGGTTTGACAATTTCCACAAAAAATTGATGGACATGAGTGGGTTTTGCACTCAACATGCTGAGGTCAAGAGAAAGTGTTCTCAAGCTGTGTATAAGTGCTTTCTGCTCTTTGTGCAGAGGTGTGCAATTTTAAGACGTAGATGGAGACCTTTGATCCACACAGTAAAAGACGCTTCAGATGGGGAAACCATCCTGCTCAACTGGATGACTGAGTGTACTTTTTCTCCCCAAAAATCTTGCACACACATTCATAGACACTTGGCACTCCATCAGCCAGTGTCTCAAAAATACAGCTTTCAAAAGACAAATGAGTCTTCATCTAAAATATTTCTTTTTACCATTTTGTTGATGACACACAAACCCATAGTTCAAGCTAAATAACTATAATAAACTAACATAACTGCCACCAGGACATACTTTCTACCCAACCGCTAACAGACATAGCCAGCTGTGTTAATCAATCGAAATAGCTCTCCTAGCTTCTTATATTTTCTCTGCAGTGGATCATTACCTGGCCCCATCCCATTTTATTTCAGAATAGTACACTATGTTGTCAAATAATGAGTTGGAGGAGGCAGAAAACAGCTATCTAACTCTCCATGTCTCAAACTGCCAACAATCAAGTTAGCAAGCTGGCTTAGCTTGGTTGTAAGAAATATAAAAAGATAACACCTTTGAAGTGAGTGGTTCAATTCAGCTAATACAGTAAACTAGGATAGTTTCCTCCATTTTGGATTATCTGGCTCTCCAGTCCCCTTAAAGACCAGGACGGTAGAAAAGGCTTGCTGTCCAAGGCCTGAATTTTCTCCATGTGAAACATTTAAGTGGATTTATTTCATCCCCACGAGGAAAAAAAGTGATTGTGGCAATTCCATTAATGAATTTAATTATGCCATCTGAAAAGCTGGTATGACAGTGCCTGTTCTTACTCCAAACCTTGTTTCACTATGAAGCCACAGGGACAAATTTAGTAATCAAATTAGATTCTGCATTGAACTTTGATAAACAAAAAAAGCCTTTAATTAGTACTAGTAATGCCTGTGTATGACTTGGAGAATGTCATCACCTTCATATGCATCCACCGCTCATTACTGCAACTCTATACTTTCTACTATCACTCAGACCTTTTTACTCTGTCTCCAGCATGTTGAGAATGCTGCACCAAGGCTTTTAGCGTTATTAAGAAAGAAAGACCATGTTACTTTAACTCTCTCCTCCCTCAACTTATTTCCTTTTAGTCATAGAACTGAGTTGAAAAGCTTTTTTTTGTCTGCAGAGTCTAGTCTCACCCATTCTTTAGTGCCAAAATCTTCAACAGGTTTTCCGTGACTCCATAGGTCCGCAGAGTTAGTGCAGGGTGGCCGCCAAATTATTTAAAAAAAAATTCTTAAATTATAAAGTACATTAATATGAATCCAACATTTATATTCCAAAGATAAATCGGCCTATTTGTGGAAAAAAAACATTTATCTACACATTAAAGATAAGCTTATTATAGGTAAAGTGCCGAAACAGCTTTCACTGTGCCTTACACATGTAAGTGTAACATTAAAACAAGATGTATAAATCATATATTACTATCCATTCATTTTCATCCATCCAGCCTAGTTTAAAACGCAACTCAATTTTATACAGTGTAGTAGGGGGTCCCTACTCTCTCTCTCTTTTTCTTTAAGCTAAGGGGTCCTTGGCCTAAAAAACACTGAAGACCGCTGCTCTAGTGTACTACTATCCTCACACCATGCTGTCACAGACTTGAGATCCTCTGACCAAAGGCCTGTCTTGCACTACAGAAGGTCTGGGTCTAAATGTGTTGCTACAGACTAGTTTTCAACAGTGCCTGATTTGGTCTGGGACAGTGTGTCTGTTGTCTTTGGTTGGTTGGTTATCTGTGTGTATACATTAAGAACTTGTGATTTTAGTCTATTGTCATTGTTCTCTCTTTTCTTTTTTGTGCCTGCACTGCAACACATTTTAGATCAACAGTGTTGTTTACTTAGCTTGAGTTGAGTTAAAAGTTGTATCCATAATCCTTTCCACATTGTTGTCAATATGAGACGTGTTGAAATAAAATAAGGCCTGTTTCTCCAATTAAATAATATTAACAAAACATTTCTCTTGTTTCCCCACAGAATGTATAACCTGTCTGCCTGACAGTATGCTAGACCTCCCAGACCATTAGCTGTCTCACCAGATGACCATTAAATGGAGTTTACTGTGGTCATTCTGCATGCATGTTAATTGCTTCATTTATCAGCTGTGTGTGGCTGTGTGTCACAGTAAGAATAATGTGCCTTATTAGTTTTAAAGTGTTCCACATAGGGAGGCATTGTGGTTGTGAGTGGTCTGCATAGGCTTCTTTTCACAGTCCAAAGAAGTTAGGTGAATTATCTAATGCTAGTTTCAGACCAATTGCACAAGAGTGGAAGAGTTTGTGCACTTCCTCACACAAACTTTTCTACAATCATCAACAAAGCAGCTAACTATGATGCAGCTATGGCTACAATAAACAACCATAACACCATGTTTTCTAGCTGAAGAATATGTATATGCTTCACAAAGGTTGCATGTGAAGAAGATGTGGGTTCAGTAAAAAATAATTAAAAACAACACAAAGAGCTACATAAAATCAAAAATCTTAATATTTAAGTGTTTTTCTGTGTTTTGACTGACCATTTCATTCTTCCTTTGTACAATATCTCTACAGATATATAATGTATGTGTGTGTAAGCAATCCTCAAGCTCTTTCACTTTCTTTATTTAATGATATTTTATATACAGTAAATATATATACATATATATATATGTATGTATGAATGTGTGTGTAATTTATTTGGATGACTCTCAGACAGGAAAACAGGTGTCAAACTATCTGTCTCTATTTCTTTTATGCCGGTGCATGCCAAAAATGCCCACCCATCTCATTGGTAAGGAAAATATTGGAGTTGAAAATGATGGAATAATATGTAATTTGCATTGTGCTATTGACAGCAAAAATAGAAAGACTAGATTAGAATTGCAGTTAGGACGGATAGACCCCCTGAGGCTGCCACACAAGATACAGCTCCCTCATATTACTGACAAACCTGAAACAATAATGTCATAAATGTGCAGGTTGACAGGAAGTTTATTTTTTGAACTGCACCTGGGCAAATTAGAAAGCTCTTCTTTCATTAACTTTATTCTTTTTTCATCTTAAAAGAGTAAAAGCAGCGATGCATGCATAATATAACCTATCCATTAACACAATGCACACAAGTGCTTTTGAACCTCCGATATTAAACAAACGAGAGTTGTACATTGACAGTGCACATACAAACACTGAGAGACATAATATTGCCTATAGGAACACGTAAACCTAAAAATAACACTTGCACTTAATCTTTCAGAGAATAAACTCCCACACACACACACACACACACACACACACACACACACACACACACACACACTTACACACATTTTGATTACAGTGGTGATAATCTGTAATTACAAGAATCTTCAGAGAGTCAAAGACTAAAGCAAACTAATAAACCTGCTGTGAACAAGGAATGGTTAAATTAAGCAGGACAAGAAAAGGAAAAAGGATTGAAAGGATAAAGGATGGGAACTACTGGGCTTATTTGGAAGCTACTCTCTGTTCTTTTTCCAACTTACAATGCCTGTTGCTGTGTACCTATATAATTAAACAGTTCAGAATATTTTAAGTTGGGTTGTATGAGGTAACTTTCCGTAGTCAGTGTTTTACCTATAGATGATGACACACCCCCAGTTGGAGAAGCAGGCAGGGGTACGAGCATGGAGACTAAGCAATGCACAGCTGTCAGTGGGGGCAGCAGTTAAACATATTTTAGCCACCTGAAAAAAGCCAACCTAAAAAATATTATCAGTTCAAGTGTATGTTATATTTAGATTTTTTTTCTACAACTTTACATTGCCGTTAGATTGCCCATTCCAACGGGGAACTGGAGCCATCCGTCTATGCTCTCTTTAAAGCCACTAGATTCATTTAGACAAAAACCCTGGTTGCTGGTCTACCGCTACCTCGATCGGTTAGTTTGTTTTTGTTATTATGTGACTTTGGTGTTTTTAAAGGGTTAGTGTGAATTCACATTCAAGTTTTACACTTTTACATGAACATGTAAACTGTAACTGTTCCTTAGCAAACAAAAAGCACGAAAACATTCAAGTAACACAGAGCACAAAAACCTGTGTCCAGGGCCAAGGGCCATTGTACATAATCAGACTTCTTGAGAGTGATATTGTGCTGGAGGCCTTCCAGAAGAGCACTCTACCAAAGGGATCTTTAGCCCCTCATTGATTCCCTCTGTGCAACAGCTCACCTGAGAGGCTGGAAATATTCCCCCTTCATTAACAAAGAAAAATGATAGGTTTGAACTAAGAGAGAAGGGTGAAAAGGTTAAAGAAAGAATTGAGCCTTTAAAAGATTCCTTAAGGTGTTTTCAGTTTTGCATAAGTTGCAAATGTAAAATTATTTCTTGGATAATGTAAAAAAACATTTTTTTTTTTTTCTGGGAAGTGTTAAAGTTAAATAAGACAAAAAACAGAGAGCTGGGGTGCATTTAACCAAAGACAGTCCAAAAAGAACAAAAGGCTTCACGGGGGGGGGGGGTTATGTTTTGGCCATGTCTTTTTCAGTGTGCATATATATATGTACACTGAAAAAGACATGTACATATTATATATATATATATATATATATATATAATCTATTTTAACAGCTGTATACCATTAACGTGACGTGACCATGGACGTGATTGCTTTCATTGTTGTATGGCATAGCTCAGGTTACTGAGGTTAAACCCTTTGTAAAACATGAAGAAATGCACAGAGAATAAAATGCCATAGAACTTTCTTTTATCTAGTTTGTCAGTCAATCTTTACTGAAAAAGAACATAAAATAAAAAATCTGGAAATAAACAACAATTCCTAAAAAGTAGTGTCAGTGTTAGTACAGAAACAGTAAGAAACAGTAGTGCCACCCCTCAAAACTGAAGCTTTGCAAACTGTACACATCGCTGTTTCACTGGTTGGCTTTTCCCGTGTAAATCACAGCCAAATTGTGGATATTTTGATAATGTTAGCTCTGACTAACATTACACTTTGTTTATTGCTGACACTGCATTGTGGAGATAAGGTCTGACAATACGATACTACACTCTGTTACACTCCCTGCGAGCAGACCAAACTGGAAATCAATTTTCCTTAACCACTCCTAAAACAGTAGCTGCCAGCACAACTTTCTTTTTTTAGAGCGATGAAGAAGAATTGATTTACAGTTTGGTCAGCTAATGAAAGCTTATGTTAAAGTTTTTCATCAGATAGATATCTGATGGGTGCATATTAGCTTAATCACCGTTACTGATAACAGAATTTTAGGCATTATTAGAGGCTTTCCCGATACTTGTATCAGTATTGGAAGAACTCTATATTATTTTCACAATAGCTGTTCAATATAACCACGTTCCTTAAATGCTTCTCTATACAGTATGCCATTTTTCAATGTTTGTGACCACAGCCGTCATATCTGTACACTATCGGTGTATAAATAGGTTGACAAGGCACACAGAATAATCTAACAGGATACATGGAACTGGGCACGTTGAATGTATAAAAAATGAGCAGAAGATTAGTTTTTGTGAATTATTATTATTTATCACCTGATGCTTGTAATCTGTGGTACTTTTGTTAGATTACATTGATTACTATTAATCACCAAAGGTCTCCTGAGTTTGTTAGGATTTAGCATTCAACTCAGACATAGTTCTTGTGTGCTGTCTTTGAATATGTCTCAGTTCCATTCTTTGACTGCAGTTTGTTGACAAGGAGAATCAGCTTGTAACACGAACAGCTTTGGCCTTGATTTAATGTCTAGACACCAGAACGTTCCTTGCTCCTGTACCTTACATTAGAACTGTGTCATATAAAATTGCCCAAGGGTAGTTTAAAAATCAATATATCGAGTTAGAACCTTCCATTTACATCCCACTTGATCTTATCTCATACTTAACTATGTTTATCACCCACACTCCTACCACACAACTCATTTTACATCCCGCCACCCATACGTTAGTTTATTTACATTTGCAGATGCCATTGCCCTTGTGGACCTTATCAATAAAAATTACGAGTTTATGCACAGGAGATGGGTAGCTCACTTTACAACATGGGATGCCTTCAGCAGACGTCTTGGGAAGGTTTTCAGACAGTATTGATTTCTTTTAGAAGCCTTGTGCTCATTTACGCCTGAAGAACAGGAGTACAGGAGCAGCAACAGTCAACCATGAAAAGATGTTGCCATGGACTACCATCAATGACCCCATCAAACAGAGTGAGAATAATTTGCTTATTCATGAAAAGAACTTTTCTCTGCTGGTAAGACTAAGATAATATCACACCATTAGCATTAGTTTAGTTTAAAATTGTAATAGAAAGCGTTATACTTTTAAAATGAATTGAATATTGCTTACACTCCTGAGTACATTGAAGTACCAGAAGGATTATAGTTTTGATTTTTACGTGTGTTTTGAACAGCACAGTTGTTCTTTAGCTTTATCAACTGGCATTACTTGGAATAACTTCACATTAATTAAATGTGGAACTGTTAAAAAGGGATTGTTTAAGGCAGTTATTTCTAATCTGTAACATCATGTTTTTTTAGTTTCTGTCCAGCCTAACACGATCACTGAAGTTATATTTATAATATAATTATGTAAAGCTAAAATCCAGTACGTGATTGTCTTTATCTAAAATGATATTCAAGACGGCAAAAACACTTGACCACTGCAACAATATAGCAGCAAAACCATTCAAATATAGTCACTTTACAGAAGCTGTCCATTCAGCATCACCACAGCCCAGAAGACCATCACCAACAGTAGTAGTTCATTAGTTCTACACAATGGCTCACAGGATTGTTGTCAAATGAGTTTAAACGTGTTAGGAAATACGTTAATTGTACCAAAAGTCTCTACCCTGCTAGATTAAACATGTGGTGACATAAACATTTGTGGCCTTAACAGTGATCCGCAATAATCCACCAAGAGAAGACATGGAAATCTCATTACATGACAGTTTATAAATGCTTTCAGTGTGACATATTACCAGTAGGAAGAATGCTCTGCTACACTTACTACCCACTAACATCCCAAATGGCCTATTTGGTATTGCAGACAATCCTTTTATGAAGCAAAGTATCTACAAACAAAAAAGTCTTGCCTGGTGAAAGGCGTGATTGAGGATTACCAGGTTTCAAGCGGGAAGCCTGTGACAAATTTCAGCATGGAAATCCAAACATGTCTTTCAGATTAAGTAACATCACTGTAGGATAAAAAAGATGCTGTGGATTACAATGTTTAAATTATCGCTGCTCATCTGTTGCTGTCTTATTTAGGAGACAAACTGAAAAGATTTTGATGCATTGAGGAAGGAAGCGTTTTTTCCACGGCATTAGCTAACCTTTAAAACCAAACTAGCACAACCATTCAAACACACAACAATATGTTGCGAAGCAGGGCGTCTCTAATGCAGTTACTGACTTCAATAACTCTGCCAAAGGGAATTGAAAAACAGTATTTCATTGCGGTAAGGCTGGAGAACAGACACCCCCACCCACACACACACACACATCTGAGACATTCACCTCCTCAATTACCCACTGCTGATTCTACAAAGCCTTAGCCATTCGAGACCTCATTTGACTTTATTACAACGTCCACCAGTGAGACAGTGCCATTAATCAAATAGAAGAGGTAAAGAGTGAGCAGCAAACCCAGGAAAGCAAAGAAATGAACTGAAATGGCTGCTACTGTTTCTATGATCTGCAACTGCTTGAAATAGAACTAGTGACCCAGCATCCATCCATCCATCCATCTATATATCTATAAATCGGGATATCTCTGTGTCCCCATACATGCGCAGTACAGCAGCGAGGGCAGGGAATTGCTGAATCCCTACAAGGCTCATTGATTGAGGTTCACGGGCTACGGGTGTCTTGCAAAAAAATGATCATCCACCAAAAAGTCATTGTTGTCTATTCTACATGCAAACAATGACATAGGGGACACGCTGAATCTCTGATTGAGCCACGCTGTAACATGTGTTTTCAGACTGGGGCTCTCCAGCACATTGTCCTATAGTGCACATTTCTCCGGCCGTTCTACACGCTGCTTAGCATTGTAGCGAGCCTCATTCTCACCTGGATATAAAGGCACATGGAGACAGATAAGCTGTAATCATGGGCAGTGGTACTTAATTGATGTCTCATTTTTTCATTTGTGGTTCATTTCATTACAAATGTTTTCTCTGAAATGAGTGAAATGGGAAAAATATCCTCACTCTTTCTGTTGGGGAGCAAATGACACTTCAGGCAATTAGGCAATATCTCTAATGCTTTGTTTGCCATCCATGCTGCTGAGTCCTCTAATTTGTTTTGGAGGAAAATCAATGCTATTTGCCAAAATCGCAGTCTCCAAATGTTTAAACAGACTAGGCTTATTGCAGGAGTAGTGTGTTCTGTGGGTTCCCAACCAGATGACTGTGAGGATTAAGTTCACTGTAACCTGATAAAACAGTTAATTGTCAACAGCATTCCTGAATTTGTTAATTCAGTGCAGGCAACCTCATCTGTTGAGTTGATTGATTGCTGCAATTGAATCCGCAATGACAAAAATTGTTTTCCTAACAGATGGCCCGGCTTGGAGAGTGAGTGAGCCGTGATCAATTGCTGCCTGCAGGAGGAGGAAACTGAGTTTTGCTCAGATATTAGACACAAGGGTATCAATACTGGATGAGCTCTCATCCTGACAACAAACACCCCTTTCTCTCCAAAGTACCGCTGCAGGAAAAAACGGTTGTGAGTGTGTCTGGAGGGGTTATCCATCCAGCTTCAGGATCCAGGGGCCTCATTTATAAATGTGGCGAATGCACAAAAGAAGACGTACACCGATCAACGCAAGAATTGGGATTTATAAAAAGCAAATTTGACGGGAAAATGTGCAGTCTTGCACGGACACTCTGACCCAGGCGTACACACAGAAACAGGTGAAATGAGAACCGGCGACACCGACGACGGATGGATGAAACACCTGAAACTGTGGGAATCTGAGACCATTGTCAAAATATCAAAATAGTCAAAATATTCACTTTATTGATGATATGAAGAATTAACAAAGCTAATCTTACAATTGATATCATACACTAACACCTGTTTGATCCATCTGTGGTAAAACAAATAAAACAAGTTACGCAGAAGTGAGAGAGCAGCGGCGATTAGCTTCTGAGCAAATACTGACCTTAGAGTCATATTGAGAGAAACAAAAAAGTACTACTTCACATTGAGTGAAAGTCCTTTGCTTTGTTTTCCTCTGTGCAGATGATGTCAGTATGGCTAAATATTAATTTGAGGCGTTCCACTGACTATTTAAGGGAAATTATGGCTGTGACATGAAACCACCAAAGGTGAGCCACATTTAGAGTCAACCGAGATTTATAAAGAGAATCCAGCATAGCACGTGCATGCGCACGGTTTTATAAATCTGAATATTTCTGTGCTTACTTACATCCTATGTTCTATCCGTAGGCCACTTCTAACGCAAATTTGCCGCACAGTTTTATAAATAAGGCCCCAGCTCATAACCATGAATGCAATCGTCCGGCCGTATTCAGACAGAGAATATGACTGTTTGGAATAATGAAATTCCATCATTCATTTTAATAATCAACTATAACAATGTATAGTCACTCAAAAAAGTTCAATCTTGCTCAGCTTTTGTAATTAGTCATCCTTACAGTATTATAGTGACTGTAAATGTATATAGATGAGAACAGCTGTCCCGTTCAAACTTCATTGAGGTCTGCAGGATTACTGGGCAATTAATTAACCGGGCAAATTGGGCAAGTGCCCCAGGGCCTTAGGGCCCACATATTAATTATTCATATAATGTGAGGTAATAATTAATTGCAATTGGGAGGGGGGAATGTCCTTCACTAATAGATACTTTGTGTTTAAGCAAATCTTTGCCCATAGTGAGTTAATTAGGCCATAAATCGTCTTCAGATGCAGACACGGCATGTTTGTTTCAAAGAGAATAACTTTTTGGTTTCATGTGGATGGATAGTATGTGTCCATGCTAAAATATTTCTAATCTCGATATTCTGTCATAGATCATTTGTTTTCAATTATTATCAGGTTAATTAGTGCATTAAATAAGGCTGTCAAAATAACCGCGATAATAACGAGTTAAAACAAATTCCTTTTAACGTCACTAATTATTATTTTAGGACGCAAGGTTAGAGCACAGATGTTCTTTGAATTGGGCCTCAGGCCGGTCCGTAGTTTGGGAAATCAGGAAGCAGTGCAGCAGTAACATTATGGATGGCTAGCAGAAAAACCTCCTGTAACAGAAATGGAAAACAAAAAGGGTCTTTTGAATGGCGAGTTCAGTTTCAAAATCTTTTGCGGATGGTTCTCTCGACAAGACTAAAGTAATTTGCATGAACTGTCGATGGGAATTAAATTACCAACGGAGTACGTTGAGTCTCAAATACCACTTGCTGGTTGAGCATACGGCAGAGGCAGAGAATCCTCTTCCCCATTGCCAAAGGCAGGCCTTGCTGGATAACTTCATGGAGTCATATGTGCCCATCTGTTGTTGCTTGATGAGCTTGAGTTGCCCATATTATGCTTTCAGCATATTTTTTGACCATACAGTACTTTTGAGGTTATTCTGGAGAATATTCTAGACAGTATTTGTCATTGTTTTGTATTGTTGCAATAATACAAAATTGCTTAAAGCAAGCACATTTGTCCGCTCCCATGTTGATAAGGGCATCAAAAACTTGAAAAATATCCCTTTTATAGTACATTCTACAAAAAAAAAAAAAATTTGATTACTTAGCAATTAATTGCAAGTTAACTATGGACAATCAATTGATTAATCACAACTAAATATGTAAATTGAGGGACAGCCCTAGCATTAACATTCTGCAGTACAGTAAGTGCAAATAACCTGAGAGCTTTAGTGTTTATTGAGAAGACAACAGTGCTCTCTTGTTGGTAGGGGTTACTTGCTTTTAATGAGGTTCAAGCCAATTCTGCATTTAAATAAACAAATAAAACACTAGGGCAAGAAAACAAATTAAACTGAGCAGCCAGGTAGAAAACTCGTACTATCCTTGTTATCTTTCCAAATTAAATGGTATTTTTTTTTTATCACAAAAGAAGAAATATGTTGTTTTTCTGAACATCTTATGCTCCTTTCATTTGTTTTCTCAATTTGGGTCATTTTTAAATATTCTCATGAAACAAACAATTGCTCCAGGGTCTCTCCTACCACAAAGCTACTGAATTAGCAAGCAATTAGTTTTTACTCTGTTTTAAAAGGTGAAAGATACATTTTGAGACCTGCAAGTCACACTTAGAAAATATGTAAAACATGTACAGTTTTGCTCAAAAGGGTACATACCTATTCTAAAGTTGACTAAAAAGAGGAATAAAAAAATCATCTTTTGTAAATTGATCTTAATGCATTAATTAAAAAGATTAGGAAAAATCCAACCTTGTGAATGAATTATGTATCGTAAATAAATGAATGTTCTTCCTTTAAATAAGCGGCATAAGTATACATACCCCTATGTTAAATTCCCATAGAGGCAGGCGCATTTTTATTTTTAAAGGCCAGTAATCTTACCTCTCTTTTCTCAGCTTTGCCCGCCCAGAGAATTTGCCCACCCATAAGAGAGAGACATCATGGCTTTCGAATGAGCAAAGTGGCAGTTGGTCAAGGCCACGCCCCCAGCCTCCACTGCCTCATAAACAATTTGCCAACACTATGTTGCTGAAGTGCAGCATGTCATTCTGATACAAAATGAATTACAGCAGCTGTTACATCTTCCAACAATCAGATCACTTTATGAGCAGTATGATGCTGCCTTAAACTATGTACATTTATGTTTTACTTCATGTAATAAGACCAAGTGTGGGTCAGCTAGTTTTAGACTAATTTATCAAGATTGGGTTCAGGAGAGACTAAAAATAACAAACAAAAGACATCATTTGTGTGAAACCCAGTTGAAACACTTTGCCTATTTGTCAAAAGAGCTTGAATTGAGCTGTGTCTGATTTGAGCAAATCTGGGCCATTTAGATATGTGTTTAGCTGTGGCTTGGGTAGGAAGTTTGATTAAGAAAAGGAGAACAACAATAATTTTATTTTACAATCATGACAGTTATTGTCACCAACTTATGAAGTTAATTTGTTAAGTTAGGTTTGGGAGCAGGGCCACGCCTAAACCACACCTCTAAGTACCAGACACCTACGAGCCACAAATCAAATATATCGGCTTCAAGTACGCTGCCAAGGCATGTCCACAACACCCACTTTTTACTATTACAAAATGGCCCCTTGATTCTGGTTTCAGAAACATCTGAAAATAATTCTCTGCATTTCAGCCATATCACCCAAACGTTATTCCAGTCACTCTTTTTGCATCGGCACAGCATCCACTGCCGACAGATCAGACATCTCCGAAACCATTCAGGTCCTAGGCCGCTGGTCATCCCAGGTATACTGATCTTACATTCACAACAATCTCAACGATCTCCGTCAAGCCAACGCACAACTCAGTTGTACACAATCTGACTCTTTTGTGGGTCTGTAAACTATTCGGGCAAAAACTGCTTCTGAGACGGAACCCCCACTCTGAGTCTCCTCCACCCGGTCATCAGACATCCTCCCAGACCAGCCATCAGCTATTCATCTGTCTACACATTCATGATGTTCATTAAATCTTTAATTTACACATTGTTGAGGCATGGTCCTTGCTAGTGAAATTAAGTTAATTTGTTAACTTAGGTTCGGGAGCAGGGCCACTCCTAAACCACACCTCTCATCACCAGACAAACCTACATATACCATGCTGCGTCTCTGATTGCTTGACCCACTCTCCCTTTTCCCTATCCTTCATCTATCCATCCCCCCCCTCATCCTTTGGGATGGAACATAAACCTCTACAAAGCATTGTTCAATTATTTTCGATTTTTTTTTTATTTCAGTTTTTGCTAGAGAAAGGTTCCTGGACCAAGCTGGTGATGCTGGTGAGGGACAGAACTTCTTTCTGGCGAGAACCTTTCCTTGGAGCTCAGCTCGCCTGTACCATCCGTTTCAATTCACCTAGCTCCTCAAACATGAGCTGCCCTGGGCATTACAGCCGTCACTTTTCATCATCACATCAAAGACTTCCCTGTCAATTGAACAGCAGGAGCTGGAGGGGGTAGTGGAAAAAATCTTCCCTTTCCTTTCTTCCTGCCATTTCTTACTTTCTTCATGGAAACAATTAAAAGATGGAAAGGACACTAACAATTTTATGAGACAAAGTAGAAACAAGTAAAAACTATCGCAATCACATTGATTCTTGATTCTTCCACAGTCATTAACTGAGTGCTGGACCCCTTGATCCTCATGTAGCCTGCGATTGACCCAAACAATAAAGTCATTGTGCTGTGGTACAAAACAGAGCTGAAGGTTAGCAAATGGTCAGAGCCATTTCAGAGTATTAGCACAAAAGGGAGTTTAGCCTAAAATCTTGGCATCTAATGAATAAATCATTAAGTAAAAAATGACTTTATTTTGCTCCAAAGTCTATTTTTGCACATACAGACATATGAAATACCCTTGTGCTACCATATTTGCCTTAAATCTAACTTTGTGACACAATTGCAAAGTGCTATGGCCCCTTGTCCCTTCCTCAAATATCTGCTGCAGTCATATTTAATATTGACCTCCGAGAAGACAAAAGCAGCTGCAGTTTTATAAAAAAAGAAATACCAGCTTCCCATCAGCCGATACTGTAAAAAGAGACATAGAGTGTAAGGAGAGGAAGAGGTTAGGTACTCATGTGGAAAAGGAGCCCTCTAGGAGTAATTACGCTGTCGGCCATTACTCTTTTCTGACCACCAAAATCACCCCAAGGAAATAAAGTCTTATACCTCATATTTACTGTATGATCTTTGTCTCAAAGGAAACTTGCTACTGCAGTACAGTTATTCCCTGAACAGACATTTTTGTGATAGGGACCCAGGCCACCAATGAAGGCTTCCCCAGAGAGTGAGCAAAGCACCACCGCTGGATCCAGTGGAATGTAGTCTAATCTAAGAACGTGATTGTGTGTGTGTGTGCGTACGTGCGTGTGTGCGTGCGTGCGTGTGTGCGTACGCGAAAGAGATAGAAGGTGAAATAATGAAGATACATGACAAAATACAATGGAGAGGGACAGGTGATGGGATTGTGTTTCAAAGCTATGAATAGCCACCCTCATAGCGCAGAGGCACACAGATCTAATGCATTTATCTGTGATGAGAGTGTGCGTGCGTGCATGCTTGTGTGTGTGTTTGTGTACGCGTGCATACATACGTCTGTGTTACTAGACAGAAGTCTCTTTGTGGAAGTGATGCCATTGCAGAGACTTGATTTATCACTCTGTGTTAGAGGGAGAAAAAACAGAGATGGAGGTGGTATGACAGCTTTATCATTCCACTGTTCCAGACCTCCATTAGCACATGCCAAAGGAGAAAAACACAGAAGTGTGTGTGTGTGTGTGTCTGTGTCTGTGTCTGTGTGTGTGCGTGCCCGTGCGCGTATGCGTGTCTGTGTTTGTCTCTTTAGACAATTTGGGGGATTTATCCTTACCAATGGGTTTGTATTGTCCACATACTGGCTAACATTTGCTCATTTTGTATTCAGACTTCGAGTTGTCGTCATATGTTTTCTACTCTGTCTGGTAACAGGGAGTCAATAGTGTGTGTGCATATGTGAATTTTAGTTTTCTAGCAGTGATTCTCAAAGGGAATTACTAGGGGCCCGTCAAATTCTGCCATAGGGGTCCATGAAAGGTCCTTGGAGGTCCAAGTTACATCTTTCTTAACTAGGTCATAAAGGCAAGCTAGTTTTGACAGTTACAGCTGTCAATTAGTTGTAAATATGTTCTAATAAGTAAGAACTTTTTTTGTGTGGTGCAATCCATTTTAATATAGGGAGTGAAAGTAAAATTCTTCATGATGACTCGCTGCAAAAGACCCAGCTATCTGGAATTTAAAACCACATCTGTTAGAAACTAATAATTCAATCACACAGCCAGACAAAATGTAACTTTTTTTTACCAGAACAGCCAAAAACATACAAGAACCTTATCACACAAAAATGTCATCCAAATTAAAAACCAACTGGAGCTGTTACACCAGGCATTTTGTCAGGGCCTGTGTTTGTGTGCATTTGCACATCTGATAGTAATGATGAGGCACAGTGGAGCAGGGCTCATTCAAAGTGGGGTTTAGAAATAGCTGGTAGCCATACCAACAGAAAGTGATGTGTGGTTTTATGACAGGTAAGTTGCGGGAGGAATAAAGAGAGCAGAGATGAAAAGCAGAAATAGCAAAAGATGAGTGTAAAGAAATCAGAAGCAGTGAGACAGAAACACCTAGTCTTCAAGGAGAATCCAATTGTTCAATTTTCAAACTTGCTGGAGACATCTCAACAGATAAGGTGAAGTGAAATCCCCCCCCCCCCCTCCTCCACCATCTATCACTGAGCTGCTCTTGAGCAAGGCACACCAATAGTTGAGGAGAATGATTGAGCTGGATGACTCACAGCAAGTGTCAGTGTGTATTACTCCATCTGAATGGATAATGAAGCAGTGTTTTGCTGACAGGCATCTCCCCCACAGACAGAAAAAGCACAAGAAGTGTCAGAAACTCACAGTTTCTACTTTAGGTCTGGACTGAATCTTACAGTGGAAATGTGCCCTTTGAGAATGCATTAATTAATTGTGTTGAGCTAGAAAGAAAGCCAGTAGAATCCATTATTCTTACTAGTGCAAGCTCTAAGTTAAAAGTAAGTCTGAGAGAAGATAAGAGGGTACACGGGAGAGGATCCAACTCTGGCATAAATTGTAATTATTTCAGAAGTAAAAGGATCCATCAGGGATCAGGGTCATGACAGAAACATTCAAAATCTCCTTTTCAAATGCAAATTCAGTGTAAACATCCCAAGCATGTAGCATGTTATATACTGTTTTAATATCAAAGGTCAGCCTTTGATGAATCTTCTCTTGCAGTCTTTCACAAACATTGCTTATGGTGATTTGAAATCTTTTCAAGATGTTTTTCTGTTAGTCACCTTCTCTGAAGAGCTCAAACAAATCTCCAGCACACGCGACAACACTTTATGGGGGACATGGCTTAAGGCCATATTTGCAGGCTCCGATCCTTGTATCGCTTTCCAAGAAGTAGGCATGTTGCGCATTTCACAATTATATGAGCAGCCAACAATTTAGCACTAAAAAATTGTGATGATTGCTTGTGTTTTTGTTCTGCAATTTCATAGGTGATTTATGATATTTCACTTTCAATAAAAAGGTAAGGAAAATATTGTAGGATTAAAGAGTTTGGAAGAAAAATGCTGTGAAGCCCACAGAAACGTTGGACCTACTTACTTTGTGTTTTTTACAGAAAGTGAGGTTTGAAAAATATTTCTGAGAACTGAAAATGATGATCTTCAAGCATTTAAATTTGAAAGCATTTTATTTTATTAAACTTACTCTGCCATGGCAGCATTCCCAGCCCTGATTACACTCAGGTATCTGTATTTATAAATGTTGGATTGGCTAGTGCTTCTTAAAAATGCCTTCAAATTTGAAATGCCATAAATATAAATAGGTCGTCAAAAAGAACCATGATCGCCTCAGTGTAATGGCTGAAAAAACATTTGGAGGACATATGGTGGGCCACAGAGTAGTCAGCCGGTTGTCTATTGAACTTCCAGGAAGCAGGAGCACAGGAATTTTCTGTGTTTTGGGATGACTGGAATGTAAACGTGCCCTCAGGTCGATGGAAGTGAACCAATCGCCGGACACACACACTGCAACGCATGTAGTCAACATATGAACGGTCGCTCCACGTGTTGGGAGATGGAGAATAAGTTAGTAAGCTATCAACACACACTTTGAAAGGGTGTTTGCTCCTGTTAATTCTGACACAGTGTGGCTGGGCTTCGCCTGTGTTACTTTATGTGAGTGTGGCAGCGAGCCTGTCTGTGTGTGTGAGGGGAACATGTGTCTCAGTGTCTGCAAGATGCTCAGAAGGGACAAAAGAGGACTGACTGAGAGGGAACTGCTCTTTAGGAGAAATTGTGTGGCCCAAGCTCTGTTATATTTCCAACTCCCAGCTGGAGTGAGACATGCGTTCCTGGCGTCCCGTCACTGTCACTGCCACTGACGCCATTTTTTGCAAGTTGGCTCAGGAGTTTATTGGACCAGGTGGGTGCTGCCCGTAGGGCCTTATGGCTCCAGGATGCACCAGTTGAACAAAGACAGGTCCAGCATTGGCCTCATCTCTTCCATTTTCTCCAGTTTGAGGAAATAACAGGAGTAAAATTCGTTGTCCTCCTCTGGAAGGACGCGGAAGAATAGGGTTTAGCACATCTTTCTAGCAGCGCCGCAAGCTCTGATGTCAGAGCCATTATGTGCATTATGTGCACACTGTGCCTTTGAGATTTTACCACACCGGTAAGAACTGGGGGAGGCTGGAAAATTGAAGTGTATAGCCGTTTGTGATTAGCTTCAACATCCATGTGGTCATCATGGGTAACAGTACATCATTTTGAGAGTGGACACGTACATGTCTGTGTGTTGTCTGTTAACATAGCAGTGATTATCGTGCCCTCCCCGCCACGGTTTGAAGCAATTTGTTTGTTTCTCACAAGCCATAGTAGGCAGAATCGAAAGTGTGTCTGCTGCCCGATATATGCTGGAGATGAATGGCGGGGTAAGGGACCAAAACGTGTATTCGGATCAGGGTAACGAAAGCAAGACCTGCTTAGAGGGGGACTCAGGACTCTCACCAATCCGCATTATCAGCTGGGAGGTGGGGAATAACTGAGTAGGCTATCAATACGCACTTTGAATGGGTGTTTGCTCCTGTTAATTCTGACGCATTGTAGCTGGGCTTCGCCTGCATTACCTTATGTGAGATTGAATGCCCACGCAGGTCTTAGCAGGGAGCCTGTCTGATGCAGATTTGAAAGCCACTGAGCCGCAACGGGGGGGGTCCGGCTAGAGAACCATCTCTGGGTGGATCCAAGTCAAAGAGACTGGTGGTATCCTTTTCTTTCCTGACTGTCCGCCTGGCAGGATGTAGCCGGTCTCTCAATTGGTACACTGTTCTTCAAAGTCTTCCAACTGCTTGTTGCTGAAGAAAAATAAGAAGCAGATCTCTGGTCTTGCAGCAGTAATATACAGTAACTGCAGACGTAAGAGAGGCCCGTGAAGGGAACATGGCGCGAAAGAAATCTTCACAACTGCACATGCGTGAGGCATAAACCCAATAGCAACAGTTCTTAGAGGACGAAGCCTTTACAAAGTAGAAACAATCTGCATACTTCAGATGTCAATTAAGGGCAAGTGAGAAAATATTTTTTTTACGGCTGATCACAAATTTCTGAAAGCATAGCAACACTGAACTGTCTATTACTGTTAACTGTTTAACATCTGACAATGATATTCCCATAACACTATTAATATAATAACCCATTCAAGAATTCTTGTGGTTGCAGATCTTACAATATCACTTCATCCAGGAGCGCCTAAGGCCAACTGTTGGAGACATGAAGGCTATGGTGTCAGGCTTAGTTTGTCATCATACCCAGCTGGATATCCTGCCTCTGCACACATGCCTCTATTCACATTCACAAATAATTTCCTCCCATTTCGGTTCTGTGCTCTAGAAATAAACACTGACATTCAGAGAATATTGAGATGGTAAAAGGCCAAGCATGATCAAACACACCTCGTCCTCCTCGCCCCCTCAACATCTTTCTGATGTCTTTTCTGTGCGGTTAATCATGGCTCCACTTTCTTCTTCTCTGCTCTCATTTCTTTCTTTGTAGTACTAATTCAACTGGTACTCATTCCATTGTTCCTAATAACATGGTCTCCACATCTGTATACTTTTCTTTTTTATTCAGTCTACATAATGCAACACAGCAATCATAAACTGTATTGGGCTTAGGGTTATATAATCCATTGTCTGAAACAGTAGTGTCACATAGATAAAACACAGCCAATAAATAGTGGTTACTGCAATACCATTTCTGTGTTTCTAAGTGAATACAGCATGTAGATCCTTTTCAGCAACAGTTTGCTTGATTGGCAATCATTTCTTTAAGGCATATGTCTTACAATTACATTCCAGGATATAGTGTCCTTTCTCTAACAGGTAGTCATTAGATCAGAATAAAATCAGTTTTACCACTGCAAGCCCTTCAATAGCATTCACACAATACTCTTGGCCAAGTGTCCATGCTTACACAAGGTAACGTAAACCGATTTGTTAAGGTCAAAATCCTCTGATCAATTGGCTATCCCAACCTTCCACCAACCACTCAAAGTCAATGCCTAACCCTGAGCTGCTTCGTAAGATGGGCCTTTCCTAGAAGTAACGTTGGTTCCATAATAACACTACTGTGAGTTTATATAGCTTTACATATATCACACATCTAATAAACATCTTCAGATTTTTTTGCAATGTGCAAGATCACATTTCACCCACTATGACCACTACTGTGTCTTTACTAAACATTCTGCCAAATATGAAGACAAACATTGCCATCAGTGGGTTTATTTGCTAGCCAACCACTGCAAAGGAAAAATCCAGCACATTGACAGTAACTTACAGTGAAAACACACTGGATGCAGAATCGCCGCAAAGCTAGATTCATACCAGACGTGCATTTCTCCGCAGTGATCACAAAGCTGTCATTCTCCTTTCCACTCTACAGTGTCTCTCTCTCTCTCTTCTTTATTTCTCTCTCTCTCTCTCCCTGTGAGTGTTTGGTTGTGTATGTGTCACTCTGTCTCTCTGTCCATTAGTCGGTCTCTCTCTGTGTGTGCCTGACCGCCTGCTTTGTTCTAGTTCTGCTTTGACACAGCTGAGAAGTCAAGACAGCCAAAATCATCATAAACCTGGGAGTTTTATTTTGAAATTTGTTTTATTTTGTAACCTATCTGGCTGCGATGTGGCCTTCCTATTTATAATTACCCACCGTGCTTGACATATTTGCACGTGGAAGAAATAGAGGAGACGCAAATGATCACTGTAGTGTGCAGGCCAGTGCGGCCGTTCCTTTCCTGATCGCAGCTGGTATGAACTGAAAGATTGGATAACATGGGCACCGAAATGAAAAAAAAATTCATATCATGGCGCTTTGCTCCAAATCACAGTGATTTGCTCAAAATCACAGCGCTTTGCAAGCTTTTGCGTCCAGTGTGTTTTTGGAGTTAGGAAACTGTTACATGAAACAGGTGATTTAACGTCTCTGCTTATAAACGGTTTAGCAACATAAGGCTGAAGGAACTTTACTTTCATGTTGGTTTTGAGCAATATGCATCCCCATTAACCTGGCAAACAGCGTGTTGGGGGACTACAATGTCTCATGTGGCAGGGAGTCAAAGGCAAAGGGACTCTCATCTGGAATCTGATAAACAGTAAATTCATCAAAGTCAGTGCCAATAATGTTATTTCCCAAGCTACTGTAGCTCCAGGATCCACATTTTGTCACTCTTTGTCACTCTGCCTAAGGAGAAAGTGCTATACCCGCAATGTTGTTTATTTGGTTGCCATGACTTTGCAAGTGATGACTGTTCCAGTTCCAGCTGGGGACTGTTCGCTTGAGTTCAGTGGAACAGACAGCTCTGCAGAGTCACGTAATCACGACTTCATGACATTTCATAAATTACTGAAGCAGCGGTGGCAATAATTTAATAGCAGCGGACCGCCACTGCTAAATGTACTGCGTATAGCGGAAACACTGCCTTTCAATGGAATATGGGCACATTGTTAAAAGCTACAACCATGGTACCCCGCAGTAGATTGTAGCAGCCTGAAGGTTACTGAAAAAGAAAACATGCAGTTTGAATGTTCTGAGTTTGAGTAATGCTGTGAGGAAAACTGAAGTGAATGACTACTATTCTCCACTAGCTTCTTGTTGTTCATCAGTGTGCCCCAGAGTGAGCCATTTAACCCCCATCTGCTGAAGTTGAGCTGCTCTGTGGGCTTTGGTTGAAAACTGTGGTGTTTTATGGTCAGCTCCTGGAAATCTAACTGTGCAGGTGCAGTGAGTGCCTTGCAGAAAAAAATATGTGTACACAGAATTGCTCTGCCCAAGGTTTCATGAATTTCCACTCATAAGATGCTTTTAGTTGTTTGGGTTTGTGGTGACAAGTAGATTTGTTATGTCTTTCCAACATGTGACGTTATTTGCATTGTGCCGTTTTATCTTGTCTTTTTTTATTCTATCCTTGCGTTAAAGTTTGATTGTTTGTCTACTTTATTTGCATCATGTGTTTTGACGCTGACTTTTCATTGTTGGGTTCTTTTAGGCATGATGAAGAGCTTTATAAACTTTATATGAAGTATGGTTCAAAGTAGGTTTGGGCAATTGAAGGGAAAATATGAAATAGTAGTTTTGAACATGTTACGTATATACAGTCTCTGGACCAGGTTGCTTGCAGGTACTGTAAAATGTTCAATGCTAACATGTTGATGTTTTTCAGGTATTATGTTGACCATTTTCAGCATCTTAGTTTAGTGTGTTGGCCTGCTTAAATTACCTAATTAGCACTATGCACAAAGTACTGTACAAATGAGGCTGGGAATATAGTCAGTTTTTCAAGTACTTGGTCACAAACCAAAATATTGAACAAATTAAACTTTTGACCTGATAATGGCAGGTGGATGGTTAGGGGATCACCAAAGTTACTAAAATTTATCCTAAGGTTATGTTTGTATAAAATATCAAAGTAATCCATCTGACAGGAACCATGAATGTACAGTATATACAAAGTTTTGTGGCAATCCATCTAGTAGATTTGAGAGATTTCACTGACTACAATTATGACTCACTGCTGGCACATGAAAAGTATGGAGACCACAAAACAATGTCAACAAAGTTGAATCAACACTTCTTTGCCTGAGTCTGAACAAAAACGTATTACTATGAGCTTTGCAAAGGTAGTGCCTGTTGAGGTGTCCATGACCTGTGGCTGTCAGATGTTTTATGAATTACTAATTAAACTCTCAGCTAAAGCTCAGCTGCCTGGAGCAATATTGCTGTGAGAGCAAAAACACAGAATAAATCATAAATAATGGAGAAATGGCTAAATATTGTTTTAATGCGTAGAGGGTAGCCCAGTGCTCCTATTTGTCACTTCTTGTAAAGCAATAACCATGGATTTAAATTAAGCAGGGAATTAGCTGGTTTGCATTCAGACCTTTTCTCCACCGTTATCAGCAAACCTGCAATTGACTGGCAATAAGGTGGTGCCTGCAATGACAGGCTTTTTCACAATTTATTTCACTTGTGTAAACATTTTGTTTGCGGTCATACTAAAATGGAACAACAGGTGCATGGTAAATTAATTAGTGGGATGTTTGAGTAATTCTAAGTCGTACTGCCAAGGGACTGTTCGGCGTTTATGGGATAGACCACCGGAGGAAAATAGGGACGGGTCATGTCTTTTTATTCTTTGTTTATAGTCTAGGAGGGAGGGTCACCCAACTTTTGTGTTCATAAAAACAGCAAATTTCCAAGTGGCTTGTTTGGTGCATATTTTTCCATGTAGCTCTCTCAGTTTTGGCCCCCATCGCTAGCATATGGGTCCCTCCCTGTTTAGTCAGCCCAAATTTTTTTGCTGTAGCTTTGTAGAGACCGTGCGATTTCCCAACCTGAATAAATCTCTCCCGCACATATAAACACAAAAGTGCTTTGCCACGTCCATCGTGCTGTCACTAAGACATCTGCTGAAAAAACAATTTTATTCATTAGCATAATTGCTATACCAGACGCAAGCTTTTATTTTGAAAAGTCAAAGCTCACGGACAGCACACAGCCGGGAGGGCTATTCATGTGAATACTAGTTTACAAGAAGAGTAACTTAGTATTTGAATCCGGTAATGCAGGAACTGTGCATTTAGTTTCAAAACTTATTGTGTTTCCACGACAATGTTTCTATTGAAATGGTCAACATAACAGTGGAATGTGATGTGTAAGATGAGAATGCAGATGTTAGTCATTTATGTCACGGATGTATATAAACAGGCGCTGTTAGTACATCTTTGTTGAGTACAAATGAGAACAGACAGCATCAATGAGCTGTTAGGGAGGGTCATTTTTTTTCCCCCAATCATTTTAGAGTGTCAAAGAAACATTCATTATTGGCAAAGAGAGGGTCAAGTCTTTGTTGCCAAAAACCCCCAAAACTCCTATGATTAAAAAAAAAAACAACCTTAGAGTCCCTTAGAGTAATGTAATAAGCCATGTTTCGCTCTCACAGTGAGGTACAGTGTTATTCTAATTGCAGGGAAATGTTTTAGGTTTGTTTTTGTCTCTGGCAGACAGACAGACAGACAGACAAACACACACACACACACACACACACACACACACACACACATTTTGTTTAGTCAGCAGAGACACTAGCAGAAGTGATCGATGCACATCCGCAAATCTGGGGGGCAGAGATTCTGAAGGGTGGGTTGTAGTTGTTTGGCAGTTGAGTTCAAATATCATAATCCAATAAATAATTTAATAATAATGTAATATTGAACATATTTTCACCCAATGTGTGTGTTGTTTGGCAAAGGCCTCTAAACAACTCCATACCACCCATACTTACAGCTGTGGCTATGCTATGATTAATATGAGGGCAGCATTAACATTGTTACAAATTCAACTGTCACACACTACAAATGAATGTGCACAATATTCAGTTAAATAGAAAAGTTATAATGCATGAATAGGTAAGAGTCCAGTAAAAAATGTTGGAGCAATTACATTACACAGTAAGTTACCAATACTGATTATATATTATATTTGCATATGATTTAGATATGTTTAAAGACTGCAAAAAAATCTGACACGCACAGTACAACTTTCTAACAATTTTGCATATTACATTACACCTTTTCTACAATACTTATAAAGAATGTGTACAATGTGCACGTTTTCACTGCATATTTATTATATTATTATAAATACCAGTTTGTGTGTTGTGTACCTTTTCCAGATTCTCCAAAAATGGAAGGAAATAGAAAAGGAAACAAACAGAATTGTGCAGCTAGCTTCGTAACTGCACTATAAGTTTAATTTGTTTTTTCTGTGTAAATATAAATAACAAGAGAATGTAATCTCTTTAATAAAATATGCATTTGAGGCCTGTGGCAAGAGAGGACTGTAAAATCTGAAGCAATGACAAAAGAACAGAGCGCCTTTGATGTTCAGATGAAACAAATGTCTTGTTTGGCGGAAGCGCTCTGTTTCTTTCTCTCTATCACACACACACAGACACACACACATACAGTATGAATTAGGTTCATTAACATTTTAGGTAGTGGATAAGTCCAATGTTGAATTATACATTATGAACATATCTCTGTAAATTAGAAAAAGGTGCATCTTATTATCATTAAAAAACACTGTCTATGTACAGGTGGTTTGCTAGCATTTCTATGTTTTTCATGACAGACATTTTGAAACAGGTGAAGGTACTAAAGTTGGCTCAATTTCCGGTTTTAATAATACTTTTAATGATCCTTATACAATTTGTCAATCCGCATGGCCAACAAGGTACATGTAATTGGCAGTTGAAATGGATATTAGCCTCTTTAAACACACAGCACAAATAATTCAGGGGTAGGGCAGAGTCAACCATGGTACAGCGCTCCTGTAGCAGTCTGGAGGTTAGGTGCCTTGCTAAGGGGAACCACAGCAATGCCCAGGAGGCAAAATGGCACCTTTTCCAGATGCCAGTCCACATTCCATACTTAGTCCGTGTTGATGTTATTAATTACACCTGTGCTTTTTTAGCTTGGACATGGAAATATATTTCCCATTAATAGGGTAAATTGGTGTTATATTCAAACCCTAGTCTAGGGTTCTGTTGTCTTTCAGTAGGAGTTGTACATAAAAAGACAGACAAAGACACTCATCCAGTTACAGGATGAATCTCTGCATTCACACAAAATATGGCACCTTCCCGCAGTCTAGTGTGGAGGTGTGGGTGTGTTTATTTGTGCTTAGGCTTGGGCCAGTGTAAAAATGTTCAAAACGGTTGATATCAAGCCAAACACCGGACCGGACCGGAATACCAAATTGTACCACTAGGTGTTGCACTTTTCTTATTCACTCCTGAGTAGGACTGATGAGAGTGCCCATAGTATGAGTTTAGTGACTCCAGGCTACATGGTGGCGGTAATGCACCTCCAAGTCATGAGATTTTACCTGTAGTGACAAGAAGCCTTTTTGGTTTAGTGTATACACTTTGCATTGTGCCTTTTTCAACTCACCTCTTTTCACGGTTTGAAATCCAAAATGTTTCCATATCGGCAGCACAGTTTTAGTTTTCTTTGAGGAGAACTATGTCATATATCATCTTGTCACACCAAAAAACACACAATCTTTCTATTAAGAAAAACTGAAAATGCACCATTCCCCTTTCCACTGGTGCTGAAATGTAATCCTCACATCTTGCTGCTTGGCTCAGCAGCAAAGTTCTGTAGAACCGCCAGAGACTAGCGGCTCCGTTAGTTTATTTATACACAAACATAACATTATGTTAATTACGTGTCATATTCCTTTTTACCAAGGCAATCTACTTGGAAAGTGTTAAGAGCTAAGCCACCAGTTACTGCATGTTAAATGAAGCTATAACCTTACACTAAAGCTAAAAATAGCCCCCAAACAAATGTAGTAAGCTAAACTACAGCAATATGCCAAATGTTTACTAAATCCTCACCAGTTTTATTTTAGACCACAGCAGAAAGCTCCACTGCCCTTGAGCTTCAGAATGCTCCAGGAAATGTCGCTCAAGTGGAGCTACAACATTACTTGAACTGAGCAGGATTAATGCACACAAGGCTGCTGGATACCATCAGGATGATGGTATCTCTGGATACTCAGGGCCTGTGCTGTGCAGCTGATTGAGGTTTGGACTGACATATTTAATCTGTCACTAGTCCAACCAGCTGTTTCCGCATGCTTTAAAACCACCATCCATCCTCTTCACCTGCAACTGCACACCTGTACATGGCTCTAGCACCATTGTAAAGTTTGCAGACTACGGTGATTGGTCTCATCAGCAACAACAATGAGACAGCCTACAGGGAGGAGGTCCAGCACCTATCATCGTGGTGCACTGACAACAACCTGGATCTCAATACCAAGAAGACCAAAGAGCTCATTGTGAACTTCAGGAAGTTTAAAGCTAGCACACACACACCCATTCTCATCAACGGAACTGAGGTGGAGCATGTCTCCAGCTTTAAGTGTCCACATCTCTGAGGATCTCTCTTGGACCCTAAACACCTCTACCCTAATCAAGAAGGCTCATCAGCGTCTCTTCTTTCTGAGGAGACTCAAGAAGGTCCACCTGTCTCCTCAGATCCTGGTGAACTTCTACCACTGCACCATCGAGAGCACCCGCTCCAACTGTGTCACAGTTTGGTATGGCTACTGCTCTGCCCATGACCGGAAAGTACTGTAGAGGGTGGTGAAAACTGCCGAACGCATCACCGGTTCCTCACTCCCTTCCATCAAGGCCATCCAGGCAATGCTTGCATAATGCAGCATCATCAAAGACTGTTTCCACCCCAACCACAGACTGTTCACCCCACTCCCCTCTGAGAGGCATTTCAGGTCTCTCCGCACCCAAACCAGCAAGTTCAGAGGAAGCTTCTTTCCTGTGACTGTCACCCTACTGAAATCTAACTCTGCATCCCCCCCCCCCCCCCCCCCGAACAATTTGCAAAACAAATGTACATGCTGTAATTACGCCTATACATAGCCATATTACACTGCACTTCATACTATTCATCCTGCACATACACTTATTCTAACTGCTCCTATCTCTCTGTGTCACTAAGAGCCATGCCAACACATTATTTTTGTGTCTTTCATGTGTCTGTTAGAATAGGATGTTTGAATACTTAATG
This sequence comes from Etheostoma spectabile, assembly GCF_008692095.1. NCBI lineage: Eukaryota > Metazoa > Chordata > Actinopteri > Perciformes > Percidae > Etheostoma > Etheostoma spectabile. The sequence goes on from NC_045736.1 coordinate 21,971,614, forward strand.
CAATGTTTACTTCATTCATAGTGACTAGTGTCTTTTGCTTTTTAACTTCTACTGCTTCTTTTTGCTAATTCGTTAAGCTGTGCTTCAGTGTACAATCTAGACTAGCAATTTTTTTTTTTAGGTGTCCTCATCATCGTTTGTGTTTGTGTCTCTGTCTTGATGTCCATGTCCCTACAAAAACACATTCATTGATGTCACTTCCTCTCTATCTCTTTCATTCTTTCTTTTCCTTTGCATGGGTGGTCTGTTCCACATATCCACCAAAATCACAGAATGGAAATGATCCCAACATCTACTTCATGAAACACATTACATTGTAAAATTAGTCATTGACAGCCATAAAATGAATACCAAGTGAAAAAAATAGGTCATGTACTGTACGTATACTATATCTAGGGTTGTGTTAGTTTGGTGACTGTTAATGGTTTTTTTGCAGCCTTTAATTAAAGATTAAGGGCTGCCATAATAATAAAATTTGGCAAGCAGTTGTGTAATCTCTCGCTGCAGAGTGACTCAATATAAAAATAAATAATCGTGCAAGAGTTTTATTTCCTTTTATAACCATTCCATTTACATTCTTGTATTTCCCAATGATGTCAAACGATTACTCATTCAAAGTATTTATGGTGAATAATAAATAATATGCCATACTTACAGTATATGCCTGGTTAATGTTCCACAACATCGAGAATAATATAATGTGTGATCGTGTTCTACTAATATACAGTGGGAAAGTTTGGGCACCCCAGGTAAAATCTTTTATTGATGTGCATAAAGAAGCCAAGAAATGGAAAAATGGAAAAATCTCCACAAGGCATCAAATGACAGATTAGACGTTTGTATAATATGTCACAAAAAGTTAGATTTTATTTCCATCATTTACATTTTCAGAAAGCAAAAAAAATGGCGTCTGCAAAAGTTTGGGCACCCTGCAGAGTTTATAGCATGCACCGCCCCTTTGGAAAGATGAGACGTGACAGTGTCATGGATTGTTCTCAATCATCGTCTGGAAAGACCAGGTGATGTCAATCTTTGAAAAGGTTTTAAATGCCCAGACTCATCTGACCTTGCCCCAACAATCAGCACCATGAGTTCTTCTAAGCAGCTGTCTAGAAAACTGAAACTGAAAATAGTTGATGCTCACAAAGCAGAAGAAAGCTATAAGAAGATAGCAAAGTGTTCTTTGTTGCTCTAAGTTTCTGTTATGGATTAATCCGACTGGATGGCTAGGCTAACAACATCCAAAGTTAGCCAACGCTAGCTCAAATGTTAACGTTAGAGATATAGGTATGGTGCTCATGAGCAACGCGCCGTACCCCCTCCCTAACCACTAAGGGTGGTGGTCCAGCACTGGCAGCCCACTCACTCTGACATCCCTCCATTTGTGCATGAATAGATCCTGAGCGTGTGTGAATTATGTAGTGAATTCTAACAAAAATAGACACACACAATCCATTCACGGGTTACAGCATTCTCGATTAAATCTGGACCAGTGCCAAAGAGGTTTGTTCCCATTATTCACTTACACACAAATGTATCAAGGCTGAAAAATACCTTAACTTAAGCACTGCAAATATAAGTGTGCCTTGAGCCTTAATTTTAACAAGTTTATTATAAAATTTTCTTTCTTAAACTGATCATTTATATGAAATGGTTAGAAAAGCAAAATAGAACTCTTGCACAATTATTAATTTTTATTTTGAGACAGCTAGGAGATTACACGCCTGCCAAATTGTATTATTATGGAAGTCCTCTGGGTTGTTAAAATGGTGCGCAAAGATCTGCCTGTCTCGGGAGATGTGACATAAACCTGACGCCTTAGTTGTGTGTCTAACTACATTATGGAAAGATGGTGAAGTATCGTTCTGTGGTCTCGCAAGGTGTCTTGCTGGAAGACAGCTTTCAAAGACGTTACCTTTGGATTAGCTAAAGTGTCTGTGTTGCTATGACCTCAGTACTTACACACAAAAGCATGGCAGGATAACGGCAACTTCTCCATAACATGTTAACCAATACTACAACATGGCAATAACATCTTGTACAATTCAAAGTTGATGACCAATATTCAAATATTCCCTCTTAATTTTGTCTACGGTAACATATCCAGAGCTAAAAACCAGTATATCTTACTGAATGCCACATTTAAATGACTTCACCTGAATTACACAAGAGCCCAGCACACTGATAATGATGATGGATAATGACTACATTTTTCTCAGCCAGTTTAGAGCTGTGGAGCGGTCCATGCTGAGGAGATGAGCCGTAATTTGGGTAATTTTGCTCCTTCAACTTTTTCTTTAATGACAATAATTATCATAGGAAAACATCTGTAGGATGGGTTGTTTTCCCTTTCCTTCTTCTCCTTCTCTGTCTGATCATTTGTCTTGCTAAATCACTGATGTGTTTCCCATTCTTCCTCCTCCTCATTTTCTTTTCTTCCTCTCTTTGTGCCCCTAGCTCAATTTCTCTCAGTACAAACAAAGTTTATAAATAGTATATAGTATATAGTAATAGTATTTTGTTCTTAACTCCCCTCTCCCTTTCACTGGATTATCAAAAACAGTTAATAGGAAGACGTACACACTATATATTATACATATACGAAATACCCTATAACTTATACAGCATTCAGCAGCTAAAATACTTATACAGGAAAGCATTGTCACTTTACTCCCAATACTTCCAGTAAATCACTTCTTTGGCTTCCCATTCAACAGAGAATCCACTTTCAAAGCCTTGTGTTGGTTTTAAGGCACAACATGGCTCAGCTACCTAGTATATTTCTGACCTGCTCATTGACTACACCCCCAGCAGACCTCTCACGTCTTCAGACAGTGGCTTTTTTGTTGCACTTAGAATAAGATCAGGAGCTGGTAAAGGTGCTTATTGTATACCTTCTACATTTAAATCTAAGCTCAAAACCTTCCTGTTTTTTCAGGCCTATGTGTTTGGTTTTTAGGTGTATGTATAAATATTAGGGCTGGGGCGGCATGCTTTTGTCTCGATTCGATTCTTTCACAATACATGAGTGCCGATTCAATTTGTATTGTTATTTTCATTTATTTCAATTCTAGAAGTATTGGGATTTGACAGTAATGAGTATTGTAATATTCTTTTCCTTCTTTAACAAAAAAGTAGAATAATACACTTCCAGAGACAATATATTATAAGACATTTTTAAGAAGAATGCACATCCCATGCCAGTCAATCTGACATTTATTTCATGTTTAAATAGAAACACAACACGGATTTTCTGCATTTTCTTCTTTCGTTCTGTTTGGCTGGAAATGAACATGATGTAGTGTAAATGATGATATATATATATGATATGTAAATAAATACATATATGTATATATAAATATATATATACGTATATATACATATAATATATATATATATATATATATATATATACGTATATATACATATATATATATATAGATATATATATATATATATATATATCATATGTAAATATTAAGGTGAATTCCTAATAAGTCCTTGTTAAAAAGGAAAAGAATATATATAAAAAATCGTCTAAAACAGTCACAATACATGCAATTTTTTATTTTTTTCACTCACCTCAAATAAATACACGCTTTTTTTTTGTCATACCACTGCATTGCATGTGATTGATGTTGCATATGAAGAAATGTGCTCTACAAATAAAGCTGCCTTGCCTCTTAGCACAGTATAGTCTTCCTCAATCACATTTGGAGTTGGGGGTATTTAGGCAGTAAGGTATCTTAGGCCTGAAGCTCTTACTCACCCCAGTGGTTTCTCCAGTCGACTGGCTGGTGATCCCACAATCTCCCCAAGAGTACAGAACGTCTGACCCAAAAAGTCCTGAAGGGAAAGAAGGAATATAGTCAGACCCAGACTAAAAACTATACTACCATTGGAACTGATAAATTAAAGAATTTGTTTCTGCCAAAGAAGCTTGCTTTCTTCAATTTATAGTTCAGAGTTTTCAATGTATCCTCTGCATCCACATGTTTAACCAAAAGAAATTATGTTTTATGCAATTGTTTGGTTATCGTTAACTATATGACAAGTCGCTGTGGTGACAGAAATCACAGGCTAGCACCATCTATACATCCATTAGCAAGGCCGATAAACTAGCTAGCAAGTTGCTGTGTGCTGCTTGCTTGTTGCATTGCTAAGGTTGGACTATCATTTTTTTTGTTTCAGAGCTGGAATTGTCATAAATAACTTTTGGAGTACTAAAGGAGAGGACACAATAAGTTAGGCTGGTAGTTTGCTTTATTTTCCCGACAAGGCAAAGGGGTTAGATGGCCAAGGTTGAAGAGCCACGGTTTGCTACTGAAAAGACAAATATGCATGTTGTAGTGCCTCTGCTCACTACTAGATGATGGAGGGATTCACAACACCATGAACGATGACAACAAACACCACATTATTTAAATTTAAATTTTAAAATGACTAAAGTTGAGTCAGAGTGACATAGTTTTAATCATGTCTTCAACTGGACACAGTCTCTCTGTATCACCCCGCACTGGTCTGGTACATAAGACTCCCAGAGACAGATTCCAAATCATACTGTTTGGTTTTAACACACTCTTTTTTAAATTAATCTCAGCAAGGATTTGGGGAAATCTTTGGCCTTAACAGACAGGCGTAAACTAAATAATTCATCCTCATACTGTAGGGTGTTTTATTTCAGTGAGTCTGAGTACGCCCACTGATTCCACTGAGGGTTAAAGGGAAGAGCCTGGGAATTCTCACCATCTTTAAAAACATGGTACAAAAGCTAACAACTGAGTATTTATTTTCATATTGTGGCTGTTGTGGAGCCCTTCGAGACTGCGACAATGATTAAGAGCTGCACAAATGGGTCGGCTTGGCTCTCAGTTTTTGTTTTCTCTTCCTCCTGAGTAAAGGATCGTTAATGTGAGACAGCAGCCATGCAGTGTCAAAAGTGAGAGAGATGCTGGGACCTACGTTGAGTTCTGCAGGCTTCCAGAAAGGTTGGGCAGCAGCAGCAACAACATTAATGAAAACAACGACAACAGCAATAACTACATCATCACAACACTATACCAAATACCTAGCACTCCTAGCATTGCTCAAAATGTCCAAGTACGAGTGCAAAGACAACATGCTGTGCCAGTACTAAAACACAAAGCACACAGGTAGAATTGAAGCTAGTGATGAAACCAAGCAAACCCAGTCATCCAAATACATCAAATAATCATCCAAACTGATTATTTTAAAGTTTTGTCAATGCTTTCTGTCACCATAGTTTCCAGCCTTATCTTGTTCTAGTTAAACAAAAATGATCATGTAATGTAATATATTGCTTAAAATGGAAACTAACAAAGCATTGCACAATCCAAGCTTTTCTACATGACAGTGTAGCAATGCCTGCTGAATACTACTAAAACAAATACAAACACTAAATAAGACTTAATAATAGATCAATATAAATATAATTAAAATATTCAAAGCACAATTACAGCATGCATAAACTTGTTTAAGTCTAAAAACTAAATAAAATAGAAATAAACATTTGTATTTGGGTACGTCTACTATACGATCAGGCAATAAAAAGGGTTTGCTCTATTCCATCAAGACGATACCATGCAGCAGTCAACAGAAAAACGTCAATGTTGACACCAATGGACCACTAATAAAAAGACTTTGGCCAGTCTCAAACCACTTTGAACACCATATTCTATTAAGCAGTATTCAAGCCAATAATTCAGATTTTACTCAAAACTGGCCTCCATTTATCAGTGGGTTAAGGTCACAATATGTGCACTCACATGTTTGGACAGGTCTGGGCTTTTGGAGTCGACATCATACCTGAAGGGAAACAAAATAAAAGCAGCAAAGCTATTTTACTTCAAAAACTGTAGAGGAGACTCTTATCTAAATAGAGACATTTTGATTAACATGCTCATAAAGGCACGCTTTTAAACAAACGCTGGTGATCTGTCATCACAGGGATCACAAAACAAATACTTTCACCACGCTTATCTCATTTTGTTGTAGGTTTAAGGACTGTCTGAAACATCTAGGGAAGGCAAATGGTATGATGGCAATTGAGGAGGATAACAGGACAAAAAAAACACTGTATGTACAGAAGTGGGTGCACTCATGAGAGATAAAAAACAGTCATCACAATTCACATCACACACTACGAGCCAAGATAAAAATGAGGAAAGGATCTTAGTATCGTTTCAGATGTTGCTAAATGTGGGCAGAATAATTGGGTAAGGGTTCAACAAGACCTTTTTTTCCTCTTCCATAATAATGAATGGTGGACGTGGTCTGATTTGCATGTGAATATAACACTTTGAAAGTGAAGGAAGTGGACCATATGTGATGTACGAAGATTAAACACACAATGAAACAATAGATCTTTTTTGCTGGAGATTATTCAGGCTGCACACGCTACATGTTTATGAGTTTTTCTTACTATTAATTTAAATAAAAGATCAAGTGCTATACTACAAAGTTGCCAAATTGCATCTATTTTTATATTCTGTGGTGGCTTAGCTGTAGGGGATATAAAGGCAAGTTGTGCTAATGGTCCCTGTATTCAGAAGCTCTGAGGGAATGGTTGTTAATGTGATTTCAAATTAAGATTATTTGTATCCATGAAAAAGCTTAACCCAAGCAAGTGTTGAGACAGCCTTCTTTGTGTGTCCCGCCTGTAAAGAGCTGGCAGGTAACCCTTCATGCTGGCCAACAACACGCTACATACAGTTTGCTAAAATGATGACCACTCTTTTGTCAGAAACATATGTATTTGTACTAAGAAATCATTAATGAAAATCACATGTCACAAAACGAATCATTAGGTCAAATAATTGTTTTGCTAAACCGCTCAGTTCTCACACAGCACATTTGCAGGTTACAGCAATAAGGTTGGCAGATTTTTCATTCAAAATTCTTTACAATTCTTAAAAGATTGGTCTTTGATTTCACACAGAAGTGAAAAGCAGGCTCCACATTTATGGATTTTGTTGGTTAAAATGATGACTGCCTGTACAATTTTTTTATCAGTTGTGGGTAGCTAGCGTTAGCTTCTGCTAATGCTAAACCACCATGAGTTGGCTTAAAACTCAAAACTATGTGTCCCAGGCAAAACGTCACATCTTTATTTGGAGAAATTCAAAGCTTATCAGGCCTGCTGTGCCTAATTACTAGGGATTCTAATTTAGATTTTGTTTTTCTGACCTACCCTTGTTAACAAATCATTAACCGTTAACAGGGGTTGAGTGGGGGGTGGCTTCAGGGGCTCCAGCCCTAAATGTTTTGTTTTATAACAACAACTACTACTACTACTACTACTACTACTACTACTTCTACTATAATTACTACTATGCTGTTCCCTAATAGAATTATATAATTGAGTAAATGTTCTTATGTTGCTCTAATATTCAATTCAAAGTGTTGAGGACCACATTTACTTGGCATTATTGGGGATTTGGAGTTACTAATTTAGCAGCCCAAATTAGTACGGCATTTTAATTCAAATGAAGCAGATTTGTCAGTTTACGCCAAAATTCCTAGTTTATCTATATATCTTACTTATGTAACTTAGGAAAAGAAACATCAGACAAGTTTTTTTTTTTTTTTTTTTTAAGAAGACAGGAGTGAAAATAAGTCATCCTCATAAATTATTTTTTTTTGGTTTCAAAATGATGAAGACATGGATACCAAATTGGATGTAAACTCCACAGAATGGTTGTTTTCCATAGCAACTATCATGTTTTTCCCAAATTATGTACAGAGTTTAAGCATTCTTTTATTAATTGGCTTGAAAAATAGTGCACATAGATGCTGTAAATGAGAAAGGAGCATGCCCCCGGAACCGCCTAGATTTGGGCGGATTCCTGAATACTTATAACGCCTGGCCCGGCACCTGACCGTTAACAGGCAAGCAGGCAACTGAGTTCCAGTTTGCTTTTAGCATCCTTGGACAGCTGGGAACTTGTACCAGTCACACAGCCACAATGTTATGTGCATTGTCATGGACACGTGCATTCACTTTGGCAGTAAAAATGAAACGGCTTGCATGTATCATATGTCTGAGCCTGTTTCCACCGCGTCGATTACAGTAGTTTACCTGCAAGGTTGTTGTGCCTGACTAAAGTACACACTCACAAACGCAACTTGCTACTAGCAAGCTAACTATCCGTTAAGAAATAGATTGTAGACAGCTTTTTTAAATCACTCTTTAGAACAATTTTTAATTACATTGTTTTGAACTGTTTAACTGATAATATAATTGGTCGGAAATATTGTTATCAGTTAATGGTTAAATAGTAATTATTAATACACCTACTAGTTACGGTTGCTAATCTGATCGTTATTTTGGGGGCGATGTTTTCCAAACAGTACATTTTTTAAGACTGTGATAAAGGGCTCTAAATTAGCACAGAGCTGAGGGAGAGAAATGGCATTGTTGATATACAACTTCAAAGGAAATCACTCACAAGTCAAAGCGAAGGTTCTGCTTCTCCTCAAAAAAGTAGTCCAAGATGTACTTTCGAACAAAGTCTGGGTTTAGGGTGTTATCTATCACCTCCGTTCTGCCAAACTGTGGAAGGAGAAAGGCAAATGGAAGTGAGGTGAGAAAATGATGAAAGGAGAAGCAAGACAACGAAACACTTTTAATAAACAAATACTCTAAATTCTCTTTTCTTTTCTTTCTCAGACTCTCCTTTATATGCATACATTGACAGAGGCCTGATTAATGGAAGTGCTTTCACATGCTGCCGCTGTGCAGAGGAAGCCAGGGGTGTGTTTCCTGGTTCCTTGATCCTCACTCCTCTCCCACATTAATTATAGCAAGATAGCTCACTCATTAACCCCACAGAGAAGAAGAGATAAAGGAAGAGGTAAGGAAATGTGTAAAGAGAGACAGAGACGGTAAGAAAAACGGCTAAATATGTGTAAAGAAAAGGGGGCAGGTTTGTAAAAAAAAGGAGGGGGGAGTAGTGGGAGTGGGAAAGGAGTGGGAAGAGAGAGGGGGAGAAAGCTAGTGATTAAGCCCTCCTAATTAGTTGGATTCTCACTCGCAAAAGACTGAAGGCAGGGAAATAGGCCAGAGCAAAGGTTGGCAAAGACCCAGCAATGCCACATGCATATACCATACAAAGTTATTAGAAGGCCATTGTCCAAAAAGTTGTTCTTTGGCTGCTAATACATCTCCTGCCCCTGTGGTTTTGTGCATGTACTCTGTCCTCTTGGAGTTCCCATCAAGTGTACTCCACACAGACAACAACACATAGCCCTGAATTTATAAGGTATTCAGTGTGTCAAACATTGAGGAATATGAACCATCTGTGCTCAACATTAACCAAAATGATGAGGTCTTTTGACACAGGGCCACCAAACTGAGTTTATATTTCATTTTGGTGACCTTTCTAAACAAATTGGCAGTTATTGACATCACGTACAACCAATTGACACACAAAGAAATTGGGACATTTTTGGGCAGTTGCCCTTTTTTGCCAGGTTTGCAATTCATCTTTCATTGCTCACAAAAACATAATTTCCAGATTAAATATAACTCCACACTGCATGTGTTGAGTGAACTTATTTAACATTCAGTTTAATTTTTATTTCACAAACTTTTGATTCCAGTGACTCTTACTGATCACTGTTAGATTTTCTTAATTTATGATCTTAAGTAAAATATTCTCAAACTGGAGCAGTGATTCAGGAACCAAATGGAATCAGAGTATTGCTGTTTTTATGTGTCTTGCCTGCAGTGTACAATATCAATGTAAAATCCGGCATCATAAAACTGCACTACTACAACCGTGTTTGAGCCAAACCTGCCCTGTTTTATTGGAAGACTGGCAAACTCTACAATTTCAATCAATGACAAGGAAGCCACTTGTAAGTAGGAATCAATCTTGTTTTTCCATAATGTGGACAGCAGGTACTGTAGGTGGATGTGTGAGTTAACTTTGTCTTTTCAATCAATACAGTAAAAACACCAAATGCAATAAAATGTGGGTAATTAGGAAAATACAACTGCTATAAAACCAGACACCTCTATATTGTTACAAAATGTAATCTCTTTGATCTCTGTTTTTTTAGTGTTATATTTTCACTCAGTGACTGAACATCTAAATTTAACCAGCGAGGGAGATAATGATACTGATATTGTGAGACACCCATTCTTTCCAAGACAGCCCCAGGTGTTGATGAGGCTGTGAGCCCATGTTAGTAAAGAGGCGGGTGATAGTGAAGATGAGCTCCGTAATGTGATTTCCCTGCTGAGTAGAAGAGACAATACCGTGCTGCGGAGTTCATTAGATACTGCTGGGCTGCTGGAACTGGCTAATGAGAATATCTGGTTTGAAGTCTCTGACCCACACCCTCGCCTCGACATGTACCATACAAGCACACAGCTGCAGAGCAGCTCACACATGTAGAGTCTACGTACTGACCTGCAGTGTCTGATATTGAAATGTGAACCTGTCCCTAAAACAGACAGGAAAAATCAGACACACGCACACACACACACACACACACACACACACACACACACACACACACACACACACACACACACACACAACACACACACACACACTCTGAGTGACGGGTTTAAAATGAAGGCAACAGGATAGCCTAATCCTTCATTATTTTTGTGGGGTTTTTGTTCCAAACCTAACAAAGATTTAATTATCTTCTTTCCTGTAGCACACATACAGTAAATCACCCCTGGGGATCTGTGCCATGTGAATGTCCTGAAGTTCTTTCGCCAATATGGATTTTTATTCTCCTCGTACCATGTTCGGCAGATGGAACCATGGTGCTGATATAATGAGCTTGGTGGAGGCTTGTGTTTTCACAGAGAGAGGTAAATGACGATGGTGTGAATTAGTGTGGACTGTGTGTAATATAGACTGAGCTTTGTTTCTGTTTTGGCCTTCAGTGAAAAACACTGGGGTGTGTTTAAGATTCCCCAAGACAGAGTGAAAGAAGCACACAGGATTTTGAAAAGCCTCCCAAGAATGATAGAGCGTTAAGGATACTTCATTTGTTAAGAGAGGAAAGCCAAAAGACCAGCTGAAAATCACATCTTTCTCCCCATGAAACGTGGCATTAAAAATACATCCCAAAGTTTGTTATAGCTTTAAAGCTATAGTGTTCATATTATATAAGTATAAATATAATATAAAATATATTTATATTAAAGTAGTTTCTGCCGCCCTCATGAGGAATTCTAAGTAATGACAACAAAACTGTCGGCATGTCCACATGATACAAGCCTTCCGTGACTGCACTATGCAGGCGCTGTAGTACACAAAAAGACTTTGTCCTAGTGTTATTTCATCTCAGCCCACTTAAAAATGATAATAATTAAAAAAAAACTTGTCTGTTAGTGACAGAGGGCAAACAATTACAGGTTCAAAGAAACAATAATTAATAAATACATTATTACACTATACACATGATCACCTTCTTGTTGGCATAGGATGTTTACACAGGTCATTCCCTAACAATAATAATAATAATAATAATAATAATAATAATAATAATTCACACTGCTACAGATGTAGCTCTTTTTAGATCCAAACTCAAAACGTATTAATTTAGAATAGCTTTTAGTACATTGTAATGGTTTTGACAATTCCCTGTCCTCCTCCTGTTTCTATGTGACCTTTTCTGATTTTACTGTTTTTACTCTTTTCATTGGATGTTATGTTGTTTTATTCTTGGTTCTTGATGTAAAACATTGTGGATACTTGCTGGTTGCTGTAAAGTGCTAGATTAAATGTTGATTGAATGATTGATTGATAATTTTGTGTGTAAAATTCCCTTACGTAATAGATGTGATGAGTGAGGGTGTAGAGGCAACGTTGCACATGAACAGGATTCCCCTACTGTGCTTTCTGTGCTATATCCAGAGCTTAACAAGATGTTTCAGGCTAACAAAAAGTGACATTGACAGCATGGCTATGGCTATGCACTGACACTCCCCCACAGACACACATACAACAGAGAGCCTCTTATAGGAGCTATCCCAGCTACACGCAGTTACTCACACAGTTACTCTCTCAAAGGGCCATACAGGGGTACTGAAGTGCACCTGCATCAATCCAGCAAGGTGAGAAGATAAACCCCTGGAGGTCAGCAAAATAAAAGATTTTCACAGGGGTGTTAATTTAATTTTTAACCATGCTAATAATTATTTGGCTTAACTGACTAACAATATTACAGGGCTTTGTTAGATTCCACATTTCTTTGGCATTTTGCCTTTATTTGACTGCCGCTATTGTATAAGGACAATTATGTTTACATAACTTGTTTGAGGACAGATCTCTTTGCTGTTTTTAGTACTCCACTGAGGTTGTGTTGGTCAATTATACTTAGCAAAAGAACAGCCTTACCTGGCACCTGGTAAACATCTCTTACTGTACACTCTAAATACTTAAGTCCATACCAGAGTCATCACTATGATTTCCTGATATATAAATAAACAACAACAAATATATTGTATTGTACACAATAACGTACACAGTTAATATTCCGTAGCATATTAGAATGAGACCAGTTTTCTACACTGCGCCTGAGTTACATAACCTCCAATCAGCATCAGTGTAAAATCACCCCTAACAGTATTTTTCACCAAATCAAGAGCAAAGCACTGCACAGGATAATGAACATAGCTCTGTGATCTTGCATAGTAATGCCAAAAAATGAGGAGACATTCTTCATCTAATCAAGAAGCTCCATAGAGAGCACCAACTGCATTGACATGACACATGACAAATACTGGAGGAGGTGGAAAGCATTATCAAATGTGACCCAAGCCCAACCGGTGCAGTATGCTAGGGGGCCCTGTCAGAAAAGGTTATTTAAAAGTCCCTATTGAGTCCCCTGTTTGGCTTCACTTGTTCAGTCTGAGGTTTGGGCATGATACCTGGAGCAACACCCACCACCTCTTACCGATATGATGTGACGGTTTACAACAAAATCAGCAAACATGAAAGAATTAAGCATAATTTGATTTGATAATAAACTCAAGTGAAATGCTTGTTATATTAATTATGTTTTGTGTACTTAATTGGATTAATAGCCTGTCTTACATTCATTAGTTGTAAACTTAAACAGTGTGTTTTTGTGAGAAGCGCAAATGAGAGTTTTATGATGGAAAGATCTTTATGTATGCTTACCACTATGCTTTATTCACACATGCATAAGCATTTTTGTTCACACAACAGAGTTCTCCACAGTCCTTTAGCTATATTTAAATAAAAGCCCACACAGCCATCTGCTTTGAACAAATAAACACACAAGGGGTAAGTAAGGATGTCAAATATGGTGAGTGACATCAAAGAAAAGTACTCTGTTGGAACGTGTGCATAAGCATGCACAGAAATATATTTGGACTATTGCACACACAATAAGAAATTGGCAGAGATCCACATTACAAAAACAGTAGTCCAGAGTTGTAATTGTTCATGGATGCATACAGGGTAATGTACAATAGACACAAGCATTAACATTAAATCAAAAACCATAACCATGTGTGAATATGAGGAGTTTGTTCCTGTTGATGACAGTGAGCTGGTCGGGTTTTATAATGCTTTTGCAGAGAAGGAGCAGAATGTCTACGTTATCTTGTTATCTTGTCCAATATTTTACTGTCACTGTCTTTTTCCTCGATTCTGCCTTTGAAAGCAATCTGCAGCTCAGCTTTTCAAAACATAAGGCTGGCACTGTTTTTTATTTCGGTTACTATCAATTGATTGCATGAAAAGACCTAAACCAACAATGAGTCAGTCAATTCCTCAATACTTTCTGACTTTCCTAAGTAAATCCTTCAAATACATTGTTTCAATATAAAAAAGCTTTAGTCATTTCTTAAACCAGCTGGCCACTGTAAATAGCAAAAATTAATCAAATAGGAGTGAACTGTGAGTTTGTTTGGGACAATTTTTAACTAAGGATTTGTTGTTGAAGTGACTATTTAAAGCAGATAGTGTAGTTTTTTGTGTTTGTTTTTTAAATTTTTTTACTTTGCACGGCAGCTGGATTCTTGCAATATCACGCGAGAATCGCAGTATCACATATCCATGGTGGCTGACGGGCAAACACACTGCAACTTAATGAAACACATGCAAATTAAGAAAACATCGTCATAAGTTCGACAACAAATGTGCAGCATTTAGTAAACACGCTGAACATACACACAACACAATCAAATACACCAATGTGTTGCAAATACACAAACAATGCAAAAAGAAAGGCACACAAACTCCAAAAACAGAAAAGATGCAAAAAGAAAAGCACACAACCTCCGAAAACAAATACAACAACAAAAAAACACAGCATCCAGATTACATAACAGAAGTTCTCCAGGCCTCTAGGGGGAGCGCTAAGTGTAACAGCTTGATTTTCGAACCCCATGGGAAGCTAGCGCTCTGTCTTTTTAGTACAAGTTTACAGACAGGTTAGGGCTGATTGAGTATCACATGTGACCTGAGCCGAGACACGCCCACCAAACGAGAGAAAACATATCTCACACATAGACTTAATATTTACAGTCTATGATCTCAAAGCAGTTGCACACCGTTTCACAACGGTGCACACACTTTTCTAAGATTGAACAGGCCCCTTCTCTCTCGCTCTCTCTCTCTCTCTCTCTTTCTCTCTCTCAGCGGGGTCAAAAATCAAACGGTTCCACTTAGCACTCCCCCTAAAGGCCTGAAAAACTTCTGTTGTGTAATTGGGATGCAGCATTTTTTGTGTTGAGTTTGTGTGCTTTTCTCTTTGCATTGTTTCTGTTTTTGGGGATTGCATGCTTTTTTTGCATTGTTTCTGTATTTGTAGCGCGTTTGTGTGTTTGGTTGTGTTGTGTGTATTTGCAGCACTTTGCTAAATGCTGTGCATGTGTTGTCAAATTAAAGATGTTTTCTTAGTTTTCTCTTTTTGCGTGTGTTTCATTACGCTGCAGTGTGTTTGGCCCTGTCAGCCACCGCACATATCACACAAATTATTCAAATATTGTCAGGCTTCAAGTAAAGCATTTGTGTCCAGGCAGCAGCAAACCGAACCAGTGAGGAGCCACTGGGAGCTACGAGCGTGGTTTAAGTGTGTGTAACGGCCGCGACCATTCACTCAAAACAACAATGGCGAAGACACCCAGCAATGTCTTGTTGCATTTAGTTTGGCTGTGCTCAGGACATAGTACGTAACAGGGTTATTATTACTGTATACAGTTACAGAGGGAGCATAAAACAAAACTAAAAAACTCCAGTTTTCCCGAATGTAGTCTGTAACTTTTTTCTGTCAATGTCCGTGAGCCATAGCCAATGACTCTCAGTTTGCTTTCCTGTCTCTGGTAAAGGACTGCTCCCAGTCCCTCCTGTAAAGCGTCAACATGCACAATACATGGATCCTCAAATCTTGGATACACCATTACAGGTGGGTTAGTCAAGACATCAACAAGATAGTTCAATGCTTTTTGGTCTGTGTCAGTCCACTCTCTTTTCTGATTGAGAGGGGCTTGTTCTGTCCTCGCTGGTCGACATGTGGACTTTAACTCAGTACTTTGGGTTATGTCTGATGAGAGCAGGTCATACAGGCATTTTGCATGACGGGAAAAATCCTGCACGTAGCTCCTATAGTAACCCAGGAACCCTAGGAGTTTCCGGAGTTCTCTGATGTTAGTAGGTGGTTTTGTTTTAAGCGCTTGTACTGCAGCTACTTCTTTATTGTCCATCCTGTAGCCGTCAGCTGAGATCACTTTTCCCAGATAACGCACCTCATTTTTAAACAGGTCACATTTATCCGGCCTCAGCTTGACTCCCCAGGCTTGTTGACGTTTTAAGACTGATCTCATGTCTTCAACATGCTGAGAGAATGTTTTGCTGTACACCAAGACATCGTCTAAATAAGGAATACATATCTTGTCTCTGAGTCCTTCAAGGCTTTCTTCCATACTGCGTTGGAAGGCTGACGGTGCATTAGTTAGGCCAAATGGAATCCGGTTCCATTCATACAGACCCCATGGGGTTGTGAAGGCTGTGAATTTCCTAGAGTCCTCGCTAATGTTTCCCTGGTGGTAAGCTTTGCCTTGGTCCAGCACGCTGAACCAAGCATTTCCACCCAGACCATCAAGTATCTCCTGGATGCGTGGTATAGGGTGCCTGTCTGGGATTGTCTTTTTATTAAGCCCTCTGTAATCAATACATAGTCTTAGGCTTCCGTCCCGTTTTCTCACGCAAACCACTGCCGATGCTATGGGGAAGTGGATTTGCATATAAACCCTTTATTTAACAAGTCCTGTATGTGGGTTTTTACCTCCTCATACAATGGTCGTGGTATGGCATTATATGTTTTACAGTGGGGCTCGAAAGTTTTGGCACCCCAGATAAAAAATTGTATTAATGTGCATAAAGAAGCCAAGAAAAGATGTGAAAATCTCCAAAAGGCATCAAATGACAGATTAGACATTTGTATAATATGTCACACAAGATTAGATTTTTTCTCTCCATCATTTACACTTTCAAAATAACAGAAAACAAAAAAATGGCATATGCAAAAGTTTGGGCATCCTGCAGAGTTAACACCTTGAACTGCCCCCTTTGGCAAGTATCACAGCTTGGAAACGCTTCTTGTAGCCGGCCCAGAGTCTTTCAGTTCTTGTTTGAGGTATCTTCGCCCATTCTTCCTTCCAAAAGTCTTCCAGTTCTTTGAGATTTCTGAGCTGTCTGTCACTCACTGCTCTTTTAAGGTCTATCCATAGATTTTCAATTATGTTGAGGTCAGGAGATCGTGAAGGCCATGGCAACACCTTCAGTTTATGCCTTTTGATGTAATCTTTCATGGATTTTGAGGTGTGTTTAGGATCATTATCCATTTGTAGAAGCCATCCTCTCTTTAACTTCAGCTTTTTCACAGATGGCATCAAGTTAGCCTCCAACATTTGCTGAAATTTTATTGAATCCATTTTTCCTTCTAGTCGGGAAATGTTCCCTATGCCACTGGCTGGAATACAACCCCAAAGCATGATTGATCCACCCCCGTGCTTAACAGTTGGACAGAGGTTCTTTTCATTAAATTCTGTGCCCTTTTATCTCCAAACATACCTTTGTTCACAGCGGCCACAAAGTTCTGTTTTAGTCCACAGAACTTGTTTCCACAATGCATCAGGCTTGTCTATATGTTCATTTGCAAACTTCAAACGCTGATTTTTGTGGTGAGGACGTAGAAGAGGTTTGCTACTGATGACTCTTCCATGAAGACCATGTTTGTACAAGTATCTCTTCATAGTGGAATGGTGTACCACAACTCCAGTGTCTGCCAGGTCTTTCTGGATGGATCGTGCAGTCAAACGTGGGTTTTGACTTGCTTTTCTCACAATCCTGCAAGCTGTTCTGTCTGATATTTTTCTTGGTCTTCCAGATCTTTCTTTCACTTCCACTGTTCCTGATGACGGCCTTTTCTTAATTACATTCCAAACAGAGGATACTGGCATCTGAAAACCCTTTGCTATCTTTGTATAGCCTTCTCCTGCTTTGTGAGTGTCAACTATTTTCAGTTTTAGTTTTCATTGGTTCTTCTGAACCAGAAGAACCAATGAAAACTAAAACTGAAAATATTTTGAAGTCCTTTCTGAACCCCTTTGAAGGAGCATAGTAACTGTTGCTCATGGACTCTCTGCCTGCGCCAGAAATGGTTTGCCGTTTCCTCATAGTTATTCCGATGCGGGCTGTGGCGAGTGAGCTGCTCCCACGCCGTCCGCATACATGGACACTGCTGCTGCTTCACCACCGCCTTTCACAGTTAATCAAATCAAATTTTCTTCAATTCCCAAAAGAAAGTCTTGTTCCGACATCTTGCTGTTCGTGTTCTTGATACACTTTTTTTTTTTAACCAATAAAACGGCTCGGTGTCGTCCTAGTTAGACTGTAACTTTTAGCTCTGTAAGCTAAGCTACCTCGTGTCCCTTGCTCACACACACTGGGGTTTTCCCGTGTTTTTCTCCGCTGCATAGTAATCCTCATCTTGATAGGAATCACAGCGGTGCCTCCAAAATGTTACGCCACTCAAACCGAGACAGTGCTAGTGGTGTATAAAAGTTCAGTTATTTTCTTTCACAGTAGGATTTATCACACAGCGAGTTCAAGAGTTTACTACCGCAGACACACACACCGTGTTTCTTCTATTTTCCACGGCCTTGACTGCCACCTGAAAACGTGTCTTCTAACATATATTGCAGTATATTGTAACAACAAATCACTACACAGGTAGCCCACTACTACCTTTATTTTAGGTCTTCATTTGATAGGACAACTTAGACATAAAAGGGGGGAGAGAGAGGGGGCGATCACATGAATCAAAGGGTCTCAGGTTGGAACCGAGCGGAACCGAGGGCGGCAAGAATTGAGCCTCTGTACGTTGGGCGCACACTCTACCACGTAAGCTACTCAGGCACCCCACATTTCACAATGATTGCATTGGACAGACAGATTTCAGTTTCAGTCACTTCACTCTTGCACTATGATTAAATGTTTTACTTTTTATTATAACAGCAGAACAATGTAATTAATAGACAAACAGACCAGTCAGATAATAAGTAGAGAGATTGGACAGTAATGCTGCTCAAACTGAATAAAGGCTCAGTAAGACTTAAAGCCTTCCCAGCGTGCTGTTTAGTCCCCAAAGTGTCAACATATTGATCATTACATTGTGAGGGCCTATTTTTGTTGGATGGAGTGTCCAATTAGAGAATATTTCCCTGGCATTTTGAGAAAAGACAAATACAAGACCTGAACGGTCTTTAGTAGAGCCTCACCCGACACACAAACACACAATTACGACAAACACACAGTAAGCACAGCAAGAGATTTATTGGCCATAAGTCACTTCCTTCTGTGTGTATATGTGTGTGTGGGTGTACACTCACCTCTCTCCACTGTTTGGTTTCAACACCTTGTGTATAGAGCACGCATACTGTGAAAAAGTACCATATAAAGACAGGAAGAGATGAAATATAGTGAAAGAGAAAGAAAATGAGGGGCAAATAGAGAGAAAAGGGGCAATACAATCAGCAAAATTCATCAGATTCCAAAATGGGAAATGTATATGAGGAGATTTAGCAGTACAGTGAACAAACAGACATGGCACTCAGAGCACAAGATAGATTTCCCAAATCACAGGGCAACATATCAACAAAACCCCGATGTGATAAAAGAGAAAAAAATGAAATTGGAGCAGGACAGAAGGCTTTTTTTAGGATTAGAGTACCAATACAGTGATGACAGAAGAGTGCAGACAAACAATCAAACACAGAGTCTCTGTGATGTACTTACATGGATCTGACTTAGAGAATGTGTCTTTATCCAGCAGATTTCTGAAAAATGAAGATAGAGAATAAAAACAATTGTTACTCAGTGACAAGGAACATCTCATTCATGCTTACATGTTGCTATCACAGAGATCTGAAGTGGTCAATTCTTATAATTCAATTCAACTATTTTTTTGGGTTGAAATTGCTCAATTCTGTAGACCTTCCATACATTCATTTGCTCTTAATAAAATGCTATTTTTTGTTTGAAAGAATCTAAAATAACTATTAATAAAAAAGGTTTTGTAGCTCTCTGGGGGAATTTTCTTTTTCCATCATCACTGCTACTACTCTGATTGGATTCTGATCCACAGGAAACAAAACAAAACTTAAATCTGCTAAGTGACTTTCAAGCCCTCACCCCTCTCCCTTTCAGATGCTTTTCACAACCACACCTGGCATCAAGGAAGGAAATAAAGAACAGTAGTAGGTGGCAATAAAAACTTAAAATTAAACACAAGAGGAAGACAAACCATGGCCCTATGTAGCTCACTTTACGGTTCTTTAGCAGACGTTTTTGTAAAAATAGGCAAACGGTTGTTTACTGCTGCACAGTAACGCTCAGCCATCACCAGAAAAGTGCTTCTAATATCCTTCACTGGTCTTCGTGCAGAACAACTGGATCTGTTGGTCCATTTCTTTAATTGTCTCTGGGGTAGACGCTCCATATTTATGCGCCATCTTGAAATATGTTAGCCGGTAAGGGACATACAGGATATACTGCTCCGCCTTTTGCGTTTTTGCTGTCACAAGATCAACTCACAGGTGGTGCTAATCTGCTAATAGGTATCGTTGCGTCACGGCCCCGGCAAATTTGAAGAGGAAACACGGAGGACCACACATATTCAAAATCCAAATACAGGAGTCTTTTTCTTCGCCCAGAAAACAAAAAAGGATATTGAAAAGAGCAAAAGGCCGGCTTTTTGTGTGTGAAGTGTGAAGGCTACCATAGCTGTAATATGTACTCATAACTGTGTGGCGCAAGGAAGTTGATTGCGATATATAATCTTAACACTAAATGGTAGAAATGCCTAAACATTGGACCTTTAAGGTTTGCTTAGGTTTTCCCATCCTAACAAGTGTAACAAAACTAATCAATGGGTCAGAGAGATGTCAATCAAGCACACCCACACCCCAGTGTTTAAGTACATTAAATTGTCCAGTAAAGTAAAAAGGCTGACTGAAACTAACCTACAGTTTTGGTGTACTTTCAAATCAAGTTCTGATCAAAATACCCATTTGGTTCTACTTTGCCGTTTTAGTCAATATGTGCTACTTAAAGGTATTTTTAACGTGTGGCAGGAGATAATAGCATAGATCAAGTTCTGTATGTCAAAGAGATAATAGAGCACTTAAACATGAAATCGCAACCGTAAAATGTCTGAGCCAATGGTCTTTGTAATGTGCACCACCACACATGCACATTTATCCAATCACTGACTAAAAAATAAGCTTGTATAAAAGCACAGACAATTGTTGGGTTTGGTATCTCGTACAATAGCTGCCTGATTACCAGCATGTCTGTGTGTTTACTAAATGCTCATCTTTTTCTGCCCTCCAAATACCCACCAAGCCTCCCTCTTTGTAATAGCATTCAGAGTGTAACTTCAAACTCTTCATATTAAAGTAAAAATAGTGTCAGGGTAATGCACATTTCTGTTTGTTTTGAAATGTGAATTTTCATCCTGTGGATTATATAAGCCAAGTTGTAAATAAAGTTAGCCTAAATTGTAATTAGTAGCCTACCATTAATTCCTAGACTAATGGTTTTTATAAGTAACTGGTAACTATATGTGTTTTGGGACCAAATTGCTCATTGTAGCGCTCCTCTGAGAACTAGCCTAGAGTCAGTTCAGTTTGTATTCGCACCGACAATAGAAACACTGAAGGGAAGCCAGCCGGCGGTTGGGTATAAATAAAATATTGCATTTCCCTCTTGCATATACTGTATGCTCAGTAAAGCCTGGACCGTTACAAACTGTTGTTTCTATTGTCTTTTGTTGCTAACAGGTTTTTAAAGATGGCTGTTGTCGTTGCTGCATTGGCTCTTGTGTTCAATCAGTTACCGTACACTTATGTCACTTAAGGATACTCTAAAATAGAAGGTAAAAAAGTCCCTAAAACCGGCATTCAAAGAATTACAATCTTTACAATTCTTGCCGTGCCGACACAATAAAAAAGGTGGTTCTTAGAACTATCAAATAGTTCTGGTCTGAAAATGTCATGACAGCTAAAGCCAGGAGTTTTAATTTCAGTAGTTACCCCAGCACAGACCACATTTTAAATTAATCCTTTGAACCTGAAGCTTGATTATTGTCTGCAACATTGATTTACAGCAATGGTTGGAGATAGAAAATTATAGGCTTGTGTAATGTGAAGAGGAAGTACAAAAAGGTCATTGTCAAGGGTCTCGTTAAAGCTGTGTGCTTCTCTGCCCTCCGTCTTGCTCTATCATCCAATCGTCTTTCACCTAATCTGTGTCTCCAAAATGTTTCTTTTTTCTATATGCTTATACGGTATGTGCTACATAAAATAAGTGAAGGGACAAGACAGGACAATTACCTTAGCCATTTTACCCATAGATCTTTATATAGCATAAGTTTACATGAATAGAAGAGTATCATCTATATATTTTGTGATTTCAAGTTGTTTTTGAAAAT
The DNA here is from genome assembly GCF_008692095.1 of Etheostoma spectabile. Lineage (NCBI taxonomy): Eukaryota > Metazoa > Chordata > Actinopteri > Perciformes > Percidae > Etheostoma > Etheostoma spectabile. Next base: position 21,993,628 of record NC_045736.1, read on the forward strand.
GTGCACATTAATCTCTACACCATGCAGATTCTGAGTGTAAAATTGATAGGTTAATAAAGGTTAAAAAGCAAGCAGCTTATAAGGACCGCCAATTACGTTTATTGTTAGGGAGCAACCTCTCGTGGCTCTAGTAATTATTACGAGAGCAGACAAGGAACTGAGGTGACAAAGTATAAGAGAGCCAAATTCTTGGCACCTTGACCAAGGTCTGCAGCTTTCTGAAACCTGCCTGTTAACACTAACGCAACGAGACAAGACGCTGTATCATCTCCATAGCGACGACTTTTTGTACTTCCGTTCGAACTTCCGTCTTCCAGGCTTTTTGTAGCTAGCTAAATCATTGATTGCGTCTAATTCTGATTGTGGATAACGTTAGTGATAGTGAGATTATTACTACAGCATTGCTATTGGCTGTTCAAACAGGTGATGTCTTCTACATCTGAGCTGAGACAGGCCAGTTCAGACCTTTTCTCTGCAACGTTCTAAAACAGTTTTGCTAATCTTTTTTTTGAACTTGGCTTAAATTAACTAGTTCCGTTTCAGAGCATTTAGTAATAGTAGTAAAACTGCACATAATATAATAAATGTATTCAGCGTTCCAACACAGCAACCAATGAATTCTTTGGAAAATTGTTCATCTATTGCTCTCATTTGTATATTTCTTTTTTAAAGCACTTTCATCTACTCTTCCTGAGCCTTTTTCATTTGCATTTTCATACCTCTGCCCGTGTTTCATGTGTTGGTGAAACACCTCCATCATGCTTGCTTGACCTTTTCATTATGCCTGTCAGAGGCTTCTGTGGGCCCAACACTATTACCCACCTTGTTTTCTTTTGCTTGCTCAGTCACTACAGTGACATGAGAGCCCTCACTCGAGATGCCAAAAGCCCACTGGCATCTCTTGATTCTTGTATTGGTTTTTATTTCTTGTTTCATTTTACTCAGCAATCTCTCCTGTCGGAAATCTTCGGCTGTTCTTTCATCGACCTCAATCTATTTTGTCTTCTGTATTTCTTCCTACCTCCCTTTTATAGCTTTCAAGAGGAAGTTGAGAAGACAATTACCGAAAAAAACAAAACATGAAATCCTGAAACCTCATGGTTTTCATCTCACGTTCACAGTTACAAAGACGATACTTGCTGTTGTTCTGGCATTGAAGTGTTGCAGAATTTGAATGTCTAGGTGCAGAGTCCAAGGTTTCAGACACACACGGCACTGACTTTAAAAGTCATTTCATCCTAATAACAAAAATATTGCATGTCTAAAACTCCAGTAGAAGAAAGGAAAATTAAAAAAAAAAAACATTTTGTTTTCAGTTTATCATGCCACAGGCCATCAGGCTGTTGAATGACTCAGTCTTCTGACAATTTCTACTCGCAATCTAATCACTGTTTGCATTACACTGTGAATGTTTGCATTTGTTCAATGCATATGCTTTTTATAATGCTTTTAATGTCTTGCTGCTGCATGCAATTTTATACCTGAATCTTTTAAATATATTGTGTGTATATTGTGTACATTTTTATATTGTGGGAAACGTTGCAACTTAAGAATTTCATTGCATGGTGTAAAATCTGTGCATATGACAAATAAATATCTTGAATCTTGAATCTTTTGTGCATGTGCGGTTGTTAATAACTAGATGCTCTGTTTGCTTTAATTTATTAATCCCTTCTCTAAGTACACATTCAGTTATATATACCAACCCATCCTAACCAGCACACAACTGGATGCAATAATTATTTCTTCTCCATTGTTATAGTTTGAGTGTCAACCCTCAAGTAAAAACAACAGTTCCATTATAAATATTGTGAACTGTCGTGTAGTATCTTGACCTCTGAAACTATGAATTCAGTCAATGTTTGCTGATGGGGGTGTAAAGATTCCCCATAATGTGAATGTAATGTGAACCAATCAGATTTGAGCCAAAGTCAGTAAGAAAGTTATCAAAATCAGATAAATTCCATTCATAAAAGAGAGTAGTTGTATCATATAACAAATTAGAAACTTCTTCTAAAAATCTGTGTACATGTAGGAATACTTTTCTCTTTTCCTTTAAAAAGAGAGAACTGTGGAGGCTGTCGAGTTGGTAGCTATTTTTCACACTTCATCTAAAAATGATATATTCCTCTAATAAAGGTAGTGTAGGAGTGTAACATTTTATGTGTTCTATTTTTATTTTAACAGCTGTTGGCTCTGATTGCATCAGATCGTGTTTCCTTGCCTGTCTTCACAAATTAGAAGAATCTAAACCAGTGTGTAGCCTATAAAGGTTGTCACAGAGTGCCTTTACATTTTTCTTTGTGTCTGACTCTATACAGAGCAAATAAGTAAATGTCAAAGACAATTTTACTGCATAGGAGCCAACTGGAACACCTGTGTCTGTGTTGAAGAAGCCAGTTAAAGACATGTCTTGGATTGTCTCCTGAGCATGCTACAATCAGAGACTTGTTGAGTATCCAAAGATCTTACTGTTTGTTATATTTGACTTCTTTAGGAGTTCTCTTAAAGACAAGTAATTATACCACAGATCCTGTTCAAGTATAACTAATATAGTCATAGGACGTTCATAGGTGCTAGTTTTTTATGGATGTTTTAATATTTTGATTATATTTATGAAGTTATGAAATAGTTTCCTATTCTTTTAGTACAAGATAAATATAACCATAGAAGTATTTTCTTTTGTGGTTTTCACATTAATCCTCCTTAACCCATTCGGTATTTGCTTCTGTGAAAGTGAGTAATGACACTAATGTAAACCATTGTGCACTGGTTAGTTTCATTGCTCAGTAGAACAACAGAAATATTCACAGTGGACACTTAACATTTGCATTTTTCTGTCATAACTTTGTTGTTGTGTTTGTGTGTACAGTAGTGTGTGCATCTGCAGACATTATTACCCAAGCATGCACCATCCAACCAATTTTTATAGTATTGCCTCCCTTTCTCTCTGTCTTTTCTAATTTAGTTCATGTCTGAACACTGGTCCAAAATGAATCCGCCCATATGTCATCCACCACTACCTCCTCTCTATCTTTGTGATTTTTTTTTTTAACCTTTATTTATCCAGGTAAACTGTTTGAGAACCAATTCTCATTTACAAACATGACCTGGCCAAGAGGCTACAGAAATAAATAGGAACATACTGTACAACTTTACATAATCAAACGCATGACACATAGAACAAGCAACTGAATTAAAAAAGACAGTCAACGAAAAAAGATAAAGACTAAGAGCTTAAATATGTGTGTATAAATATGATTCATGATTGTCAGCAGGAACAAGAGTCAGCAATGTAATTTTGGAGGTTTTGCTTAAAGGTGGAGATTTATTTGATGTGATAAAAGATTTTTTGGAAACAAAGTCTCTCTCATGTTGCAGCTAAGGCATTATCAATGTAGTCTGACTCTTGCTATCCTATGAAAACATTTAGACCAACAGTAACTCTATTTTAGGACTAATATATTTGTAATCTCATGTTAGCTTTTCATTTGAGGCCATCTTTTATGGTCTGAGCGTAAAGAAGGCCAGTAAACGCCACATAGATGCCGAATATTGTTACTCTAATAAATAATGATGGAAAGCTAACTGGAGCTGCCACGTTGTAAACAATGTTCCTCTGCATGTGTATAACAATTGGTGAGGCCGAAACGCTGACGTATACGTATTGTGGTTTGGTCTGCCTGTTGGCATCTTTCCAGAAAGATAATTGGTGAGGAAGATGGATTAATACTTTGAAACCAATAACCTAAACATGACTTTCTGTAGAGCATGATTGATGAGCAGCCTACGTTTCTATGGTGATGAAAAACTATAGTAAGTTTTTTCTATGAAGGTAAATAACCAGGTTTAAGCCCATAGGTGCACAATAAGCGACTAAACTAATTTTGTGAGACAGACCCCTGAACACATTGTTAAATGTTGTCTTAAGTTGTGTACAGTAGTTTAAAGGTTTCCGTGTGTAGAATTCAATGACATCTAGCAGTGAGGTGGCAGATAGCAAAGAACTGAAGCTTGTTCCAGTTCCATGGAAGCTCCCATGTTCCAAGCATGTAGGTGAAGCAACATGGCTGAAGGGAAAATTTGGTTTGTAGAAAACCAAAACATTTTTTTCATACACCTTTTTGATTGGTTCATTTGGTGCATTACATTGTGTCATTAACTACATATGTTGAGTGTCGCAAAAATCAAATAAATAATGGAAATTATGTCAAAAGAAAACTAGGCCTATCTATCTCCAAATGAAAGGCTTTTACATATTCATAAAACAAACATCCAAAGGAGAGACACTTGGTTTATGTCCATTAGCAAACAATGCAATAGAAACAAAATAAAAATACTACATAATTACAGCTTAATTACACATCAATGTAATTACAACAACATCAAAACAAGTGGAAAGGCCAAGAAAACATAATTTTACTTGTTCACTATGAGGGGGTCATTTTCTGTTACTGTTGAATAATTAAAAGCATTTGGTGCCATTAAATTATTAAAAGCTTCTACTTTTGACATGTACACTTTCAGACCTTTGCTCTAGACCTCAGACTAAACCAATTTCATATCAGCACACCTACTCTCAAGTGCATGATAATTGCAGTCAGAAAATATAAATACACATAACTGATAATTGTCTTTTGGTTTTACATATTATAAATAAAATGGAGGATTTAATCATTGTCACAAATTGAGCTGTGTGCAGTGTAAATTTAGCCAACTATTTTCTCTGTCTAGAAATATGAAAGACAAATGAGTGCAAGATAAGGTTGAGGATCAGCCATTTGTAAAGAGCAAATATTCCTAGTATGCCTGCATTTGAAAAAGGTAAAAAATAACAAGATATTAGTATTGCTTCTGAAAGAAAAAGTAATCTTGGTGTCAGAGAGGGGAAGGTTCCATACACAGTGTTTCACCACATGTGCAATCTATTGTATACCGTACAATAGCCCTGCACTGCCCACAGACTTTTAATGTGAAAATTCTTGAAGTGTTGAGATTTATTCATTAAAACTTAACGTCGTTCTTGGAAAAAAGCAAAGTGAAGCGCCTGACGTGACTCTTGCGGTACTGATTCAATTGGTCCTGTGGCAATTAACATTATACTTAATTTACCTTGTGAGCTGTGTTTTTTAACCTTATTTGCATTATTTGTTCGTGCTGGCAACACCCTTGACTATTTATTTTAAACTTTGCCGTCATCTGAATGCTGGCTTTTAGGAGAACTTACGGTACTTCAAAGTTTAGCCAAAATGTAACAAGCCAATCAATTGACGCAACTGAGTGAGGATACACTAGTTTAATCCTCATGACAACCATCCATGTACAGTACAGCACATGGATGGCCATATAGATGTGTATGAGGCTCTCAACCAGGAAGTAGCACAGAAAAAGGCTGTATTATCCAAAGCTTCAAACACCAACACCCAGCCAGCAGAAGCTCAATCTGAGTGTACTCCAATCTAGGTCTGCTGAAACAAAAGCTCATCAAAGCGATTATTTTATCACCCTGTGTCAAATTCAACCCCCGCAGCATATGCCTTCCTAAACACCGGCCCCAAGTCAACAATGGTCCTGCCCTAAATTTTGAAGTAAACCTCACCCAACATTTTATTAGATGAGGTGCTCATCTTCAGCAATATACAGCCACTTAGACTTTGAAAATGGTCTTAAAGAGTGTAATGTATGTCTTCAGGGTTGCAGACTGTGGTAATTACTGTAAAATACAGTCTTCTTTTACTAATGGTGAAATCTCCTTATCCTTTACCACAACGGTGTGAACAGAAAAAGAAAGATGCATATAAAATTAAAAAAATGTTTGATAAATTAGAAAAGATCATGATGCAATTAAACCTTAAAGTTACAATCTCAAATAATACTGTTTTGTTTTCTATGGCAATAAGCAGAAAATTGCAGGTGTATGTAGTCATTACTTGTTTCATAGTTTGTTTAGCCATAGTAACCATTTAATTGCAAGACAAGCAGAGACTGGAAAAAACAGTGTGCTGCTTCAGAAGTTAGTTAAAGAGCAAGTCTGTTGCAATAGCTCCGCCTGCCTCCTCTGGCAGACTAACCAGTGATAGGTGATAGAAAATGGTCACTAAAGGCCAATTTATCCATATGGTTAAATCGACGCTGTGGGTACGTACCTGGGTACATGGAGATACGTACCCTACGCCGTTCCCTACGCCGTTCCGTACGCCGTTCCCTACGCCGCTCCCTACGCCGTTCCCTACGCCGTTCCCGACGCCGCTCCCTACGCCGCTCCTTACGCCGTTCCCTACGCCGCTCCCTACACCGTAGCCGGACATGCACCTCTCAAATGATTTAACTACACCTTGCGGCCACATCAACTGGGATTGGTCCGCTTGGTAGCATCGCATTTCCCACATCCCACATCTCATTTCTGGGTTCTCTTTCTCCATGAACAATATGTAATCAAGGAGAATGTTAACTTTTCCTGCTACAGATTTCCGACCGTGGTCAGAAAGCAGAGGGAAGGAAATTTGTTTTTCTCACTATGCCTCTAGAGGTGGTAGTCGCTCCAAAGCTAATCTCCGACACGCTCTTGCTCGCTCTCCCACATACTCCCCACGCACACACACACACACACACACACACACACACACACGCTGGCCCTGTTATTTTGTGGAAGTTCTAATATGTAATATGTTTACTGTAATAAATCCAAAAATTGTCAATAATCCCAATGCATCATCAGATATTAAGGAAAAATGCTAAGTTGATGTTGACTATCTTTTCTGACAACAATGCTAATGCCAGTATTTTCTAATTTTGAAATTTCCATTCCGGGACGGAATTTCTGTTTGTGTTTTGGCCTGTGTGTTGTTATCAACTACCCAGTTTGAAGGCCAGGCCAGGTTGCCAGAAATACCTGTAAAAACATAAAGCCAGCGTGCTAAAGCTGTAACGTTGGTACAGCCATGAAAGCAGCAAACAAACAAACAGAACCAACAGAGATAGATTCCACCCGACCTAAAAAAAAACAATGTTTCTAAAAGTTGCGTGACCAGAGACTTAACAATCACCATGTAAATATTGGAGACGTATTTGAAAGATGGAAACAACTTGGGGATCAATAAACAGTATAAATTATAAATTATTATTCCTCCTGACCAGGTAAGCACTAGCTTCAGTCTAATTTATCACGGCTACAAGGGACGGGCATTTTATGTCATTTCAACATTTGTGTACTCACATTGACAGTGAGGTTTGTGTGTTTTTAGCTGTTCTTACCGTAATTCTAAGACAAAAAAGTGTGTCTGTAAATTGGGTACAGAGCTCCGCGTGAGCACAGGCTTTTATGACGGTCAATATAGCCAGCATCTAACGTTAGCTACTTGGCTGTGCTGTGAAGTAAATATCTGTCTAGCAACATTGTTTTGGATGTTTCGGTCTTAACCTAGTAACCTTGGTGAACTTCAGAATTACATATTGCACCTTTAAAGAGACCGATGCACACACCTACACACAAGTATAAACTTCAGGCCGCTTACATAGGCTACGGCAAAAAGCTCTTTGAGGAGCCTCTGCAGAAGTAAATCCAGCTTAACTCTGCGCTGCTTGTGATTTTTTACCGGTAACGTTGCCACAGACACCCAATTCATAATTCACAGCAAAATGCAATTGAGTTTGTCAGTAAACTATAGGCTCACTCACCAGTGTGTTAACTTATTCGGCAATTGTGATCTTTGTGAGTATTACTTTAAATATTCCTTTGAGTATTGAGTATTCCTAACACAAATAAACTTAAATGAAGAATTAACTTTTCACTATAGGGCAACAACTACCTATATGATAAATATTTAAACATGTCACCACATTTGCATTACGTACATAATACATTTCAAAGGGAATGGCAATACTTAAGGGGTTTCAAACTAACTTCCTGAAACTCAACTCCCCTTATGTAAATGAGGTTATGAAAAGATCTGAGCTGCGTGGGGGCAGGGTTTGGATATGTAATGTATGTCTCTGTGCACAAGAGAATTTGTGAAAATCAAGAGAGCAGGAATATAAGAACATCAAATCTAAGAACAAGAAGAAAAGGAGGGGAGAAAATGTGTGAGAGAGAGAGAGAGAGAGAGAGCCCTCTGAGATTAGATGTAGAGTATAAAGGAGTTCCTCTTGCACGGGGAGAAGAAACAAGTCCCTGTTAGACAGACATAGCTGACTTTATTTACAGAGATCTGACACAATCTACAATAATTAGACAGCCCCTTTCCTCTAACCTGCAGGAGATTCCTCAGCTCTCCTACTCTAACTGCTCTGAGTGCTGGCTGAGAAAAGGGTGATAAATATCAAGGGATGAGTGGTTCTTTTGAAGAGGCGTTTCAAGACATGAAAATTGAACTGAGGAGATTCTTGACTTGGAATCGAGCACAAGTCAGCATAAATAGGCTGCCACAGGCTAATAAGTAAAACTCTGGGAGCTTAACTGAATACTACTCGCTGATACTGCTTACTTGTAAAAATTAGTCCAGATTCATTCATTTACATTCCATCTTTTATGCATTGTTAGTTAAACTGCCATGGCTGACGTTAACCTTTGGGAAGTCTTATGGAAGCTAGCTTGCATATAGCCAACATATTACAGTATTGCATGAATTTAAATGAAACCAAGAGAAGACTGGGATATTATGCATGTGTGCATCAAAGGTAAAATGTTCCCATCAAAGGTGTATTTTCCTGGTGCAAGGACAGCTTTTGTGTGTAGAATTGAATCTCTGCACTCTAAACTGAAACATGGGCTCAAGACTGTGTGTGTGTGTGGTGGTGTGGTGTGTGTGTGTGTGTGTGTGTGTGTGTGCGTGCGTGTGCGTGTGCGCGTGTGTGCGTGTGCGTGTGTGTTTGAATGTGTGTGTGCGTGTGTGTTTGAATGTGTGTGTGCGTGTGTGTTTGAATGTGTGTGTGTGTGTGTGTGTGTGTGTGTGTGTGTGTGGAAGCAAGGGAGACGTAACTGGATATTCATCATCTGCAGAAATTAATAGATAATGAAAGGCCCAACTGAATGGATTTTTGCAAAATGTCCTGTAAGTTTGTACCTAAGCAAATAAAACGATTTCAACAGCACACAGACCTTTCGTTGAACATAGTGGAGCATTTAGCAGCCAAAGATTCTGATATTTCCCTCAGGAGTTGGTGGAGATCAAACATTGAAGTAAAAGAGAGTGAATATTGGACTTACATACCAACCATTGATCCTCCTTAAACCTAAATGTTTGGCATTGTATGTTATAATGGTAATACAATAACAATCAGCTACTGTTCCTAGGGTGTCCAGATATGGGGACATTTTGAAGCTCCAGTTTTGATCATATTTTTTTATGTTTAACAAATCTGAGACATACAACCCCCTTTCAAATACATTTTTGTAAAAGAAATGCATGACAGTGAAGCTAAAAAAAATGATACTTTTTATATCCCTTAAAAGCCTGATGTTTTGAAAATATGAGCTTTTCAAGGATCGTAAAAAGAGGGCTATCCTCACACTCTTGATTAAAAAAGCATTGCCAGTGAGACAAAATAAAAAAGGGACAGGTGGATGGGACTGTGGTCATCCAAAGCGGATGGCAGAGGAGGAAAGAGGAGGGAACAACAAGGTAAAAAGAAAAGTGCGTTTAGGAAGAGGAGTTATAGTGGAAGATTAAAAAGTAAGAAGCAGACAGATGAGGAAGGGAGAAAAAAGTAACGTTAATGGAAGCTATAGAGGAAATTGTGGAGGTGGAAGAAGGACGATAACATGTTTAAAAGAGCGAGAGAGGAGAGTTGGGTAAAGCATTATGCAGCACAGTGTTATTAAAGATTTCACTGGCCCTTCATCACTGTCTCTCATCTTTTCACTGTCCTTTTATTTGTACTTTTTTTTATTGCCAGTAACACTTTATAATAACCATCATTAGTAGATGGTAAATTGAGAGTTAATTCATCTTTACTTAATTGTCATTTAACTGTTAGCAAACCATAATTTTGCTGTTAAATTATAATTGACAAAATATTAGTAGTGCTGTAAATAAACAGTTTACACATTATATCGCTCATATACTACATCAGGTATTGGGTAATGATTAACTGATTTGTAAACCATTTTGAAAGTATTCTCAGATTACAGCATGTTTTCATACCTGCCTAAAACATTCGCACAGTACTGTATATATTGTATATACACACACACAAATATACTGTACGTACATACAGTATATATATATATAATGTATGTCAATATATATACTGTATATATTATATGTATTATAATAATCTGTTGCAACTTTATAATAACCAGCCATACACTGTTTATAAATGGTTTACAAACCAACAAGTAACCCTTAACAAAGTGTTAGTAATATCTGGTCTATCTATCTATGGTTTCATAAAGGCTTACAAAAATGTTTTTAATCATTACCCGATACCTAATATAGTATGATGGTTATTATAAAGTGTTACCGTGCTTTAATGACATTAACATCAACATCAGGGCGGAAAATTAGCACACAAAACCAGCCAAAGGCAAGTACTTTTTCAAAGTGGCAGGGGACTTTGCCTTGTATACCAGCCACAGTGGCGGGTGGAGTGGTTTTCAGCACTAGTCCGTGACACATAACTGAGCTGAGGTACAGCTGAAAGGAAAGTTATCGGTTAAAGAAATGTGGCGGAATATCCCCGGTGTTAAGAGGCCCGCCGCTGAGTCAGCAGTAGCTGTGAATGTACAAACAGTTGAGGGCAAAGTAAAGAAAAAGAGAAGGTACTTTGTGAACAAGTGGTGCATTGATGACAAAGGGAAAACAAGGTAATGGTTAGCCTACCTTCCCGACAACCAGTCCATGCACCGCACTGTCAAACCTACGCGTTGTCTGAAAATGCAAACTATTTGTTTGTTAGAATAACAACTAAATTTAAATTAGAGGCAATAAAAGACCAAGAGTCATCCAAGTATCTTATCAAGTGCACTGCCATACAGCTGCCAAAGACGGGAGTCCAGGATCAAAGTGAAAAAAATAATATTATAATAATATATTGAAGAAATTCAAAATATGCTAGTGCACATTCTTTTATAAATTCAAATACCGGAAAAAGTGGCTGGTAAAATTGGGCATCCACCTGCCACTGTGGTAAGATTATTTCCCACCCTGATCAACATATTGTAAAGTTTAAAATAATTGGAAAGAGCTCCTCTATAATGTTCTGTAATCCATCTTTATATAACAAAATGAGCAGAAGGAATTTATAAATAAAGCTCTTTCCATTGCCTCTATCATCTGAGTCTAAACTATAGTGCTGGCATTGCTTTAATGTCGGATCAATGGCAGAACCATGTAGGATCGTTTTTCCCACCAGTTGTTGAATTATTCAGGCCAGGACTTCCTCTGGGGAGATTCCTGTTCAGGCTGCCAGATAGACGCAGCAAGCTCTGCAGCTTGGCAGGGAAGCTCGGGATTGTCACAAAATTCCAACAGCCTGGATTGTGCCACAGCATGAGTCGACAGAGGTCAGGTAATGGGCAGTATTAAAAATTGCATGGTCAGGATCCTGACAAAGTGCAGTATCGCTTTTGATATGAGCAGCAGAATGTTTTGTTTTCAAAGTTTTGAAGGTAAAAGTGGCTGATTCTGTCACACAATGGAAATCAACTTGTAGCATCTAGGTAGATTAAAAAATTAAAGTAAGTAGAAGAAATTGTAATTTAAACAGGAAACTGTTTCATACTGTGTGCCCTTCTTCAATAGAAAGAAGAAGAAGACATTTCCACTTCTCTGCCTTAAATTTATTTTAAAAACTGCTTTAAAGTCAGTCAGTGTAAAATGTGTGATTGTTTTAGTGAAGGGGGTCACTATAGAGGATCTCATTGTCGGATGTCCCTCCTCTTCCTGCTGCTATTACATGCTCTTTCACCTAATGAGATACTAGTTTGGATCAATGGACGTACCTTTTCAGAATAAAGCCACACGCTGGATGTCAGGCTTTGCCCCTTACCTTCCGCTCTTAGTGTTGCCGTTCTCAAAATCCCTTCACTAAGGAAGTTGACAACAAATTTTGAACTATCAAGCTACATGCTGAAAATGTCAAGTTTTAAAGAAGATTTAGATTGTGCAATATGGTAGGCCTGCATGGTTCTTTCAATGAATGATTGTGAAGACTTATAAATAATATGTTTACCACATTAAATATCTAACTGGGATGTTTTGGGGCCGATTGGCGGGATTGCCATGGAAGAAGTACACATGGCAATACACTGGTAAGAGAAAATTATGTTTAAGCATGTATCCAGCTAATTTAAATAGCTCACATTACTGTGTTGTGTGAACAGTTAACTTAATTTAATATTGTATGTGGCATTTTCTTTTGCTGGGGTACAAATATTCCACCAAAACAACTTTTTTAATGAGACTATTTTGCAGAACTGGTGTCGCTGCGCCCAAAACTTAGACAACTGTGACAATTGTGATTGGTTAAAAAAAATGCAAACAACTCAAACAACTTTTTTTCTCTCATCCCAGAAAGTATCTAGCAAGACCTTACAGCGCTGTAGAGTTCTGGCAACGCAAGACTGAGATACTTGCTTCTATAAAAACTTGCTCAAATTATTCACAGGCCGAACAATATGCAGCAGTCTATAATAATATTGAGACTGAGAGTCTACAGCCATGCTAGCAGCTCTGTGGAGCTTTGCTTCAATGCAGTTGTGGTTTGAGCCAAATGATAATGTCTCAATATCACAACTGCAATGCTAACATGCTGGTATTTAGCATTTATGTTGTTTGCCATGTTTGCAATTTTAGTTTGGCATGTCAGCATTCTATTTTTCATTGAAGTATATATGTATACAGTGTGTGTGTATATATATATATATATATATATATATATATATATATATATATATATATATATATACATATATATATATATACACATATATATAAATAATCACATCCTTATGAATGCAGCACGAAGAACAAATTACGCACTGATACACATGCACACACGCATGCAAGCATGCACATACTCACACACATCCATTATCTGTTTTTCCTCAGGGGCGTTGGAAGCGCCATAATCACATCCAGTTATCTCACCCACGCACTTTTCACACATCTCCAGCCTCGCTGTTTCTCACAGGACGATCTTGCCCTATCATCCCGTCCTGTATCGGGGCCCAGAGCCAAAGCTGAAATAGCAACGCAGGCTGAGAATAGGCAAACTATCTCACATCTCCTGGGAGTGAACTCAATAATATGTCACCCACTACAAGATGCTGAATGACCCACAGTTTGTAAAAATATAATTTTAATGATGACAGCATTAAACTATTCATCAACAACATTTCTCAGTCACACACAATAATTTAGATTGATTATATTGCCTGACTTTATTTTGACTTTTTGTGGAGTTTTAAGAAATCATGTTCCACAGGTAGAGTATGTGAAGGATTTGCAAACTAGTTGTCATCTTAAATTCACTGTACCCATGCTCTGTTTTGACAAGTAAAGCCATAGTCGCTGTAATGATGCCTCAATTAGCATTGTGCCGATGAAAATCATAAAACACCTTTTATGTGGTTAAATTGGACATACTGATATACAGTACTTCTGAGCTCAGGGAATTTGTTGGTGAACTGCAGTGTTTCTGCTCATTGGCTCCCTCAGATGCCAATAAAGAGAAATACTGGCATATCCAAACCTGAGGCCACATACCTGGAGTGGGCTGAGCTCATTAGCTGAAGCGTATCGGGTATTGCTTCTAAACATAAGCACTGCATACTCAAATTACCATCACCTTTTAAGGAAAATGTATTCAAATGGACATAATATTATTATTTGAATGTATCAGAACAAGCTTATAATTCACTATACACTGCATGTGCAGATACATTTCTTGATTTTTTTTTTTAGAACCAGCCGACTCACTAAGTGACTGATACCACTCTTGAAAGTTTTGACACAAAGCAATGACCGGGAGCATCCAGTCACCTGAGTTCATGGGCATGCCATTCAAAACAAATGAGTTCATTGTACTCCATTAGGATGCATCACTTGTAGTGTATGTGGTCATAGTGAGGATGAAAAGAGCCCCATCTTTTGTAACTGCCAGGTGATGGTAGCTGTCCACAGCTGTGACTCACCTTCCTCAATACAGAAGCTCTGACTGAGAGCCATTAAGCTCCAATTACTCACATATTTACACTCACATCACATGCCGAGGACAGATGCTTCTACCGCTGCACAACGGTTGCAATCACACAGCTAAATGACTGTTCATGCATTGGTGTTGTGTATCAGAAGAATTTGATGTTTAGAGTTTAAAGGGGCTGTACTCGATATTCACTGTTGAAAAACGTTTTTTATATGCAACTTCCCACATATCACACATGTTCAAAGTACTGAACAGTGATTTATTGTGGTACAGAGAGCCAGCAAATCTGTGAGTTAGAGAATTTAATGATGAGTGATCTTATTATTTTCACATTATTTCTTATTGTATCTTACCTTACATCTAACTATAAAATCGAGCTTTCTCCGTGTGTACGTGTGTGTGTGTCTACTCAAGAACCGTTCATCCAATCTACTTCACACATCGCTTCCTGGGTATCCAGTGAACTTGGGGTTTGGAATTTGGAGCAGTTTGGACAGCGTTGGATATTGGTTAATAAACTGTGAAAAAAACTAAAGAGAAGAAATGGTAATTTTTCATCAGGGTGTTGGTGATCGGTCATCTTATACAAATGCTGCATCTGTTTTCTTATGTGCTGTGAGCTCTATAATGTTTAATGACTTCAAAAGCCTCTTAGCTTTGTTTGGTTTGTCAGTATCTCAAACTGAGAATCCAAATTAAGCAAATTGCGCAATAAAATAATGAAACTCATGAGATAGGAATCCTTCAGTCCAGAGTAACTTTCATATAATGCTAATCAGGGAGCAGAGACAAGTAAGTCAGGGACCCCGGTCAGATGTGTATAATAGCTCCTCCAATTAGACAGATGACTCGAGTGACCCATCATTCCTCACATGCAGATCAAACATAACACTCATCAATCCCTGACCTGACAGTTAGACTTTGGCAGTAGGAACAGTATGCAAATGTAAAAATACCTGGTTTCAATGTGTTTATCAGGTGAAATGCAAAAAGATTGTGGTTTGTATTACTCTAACACATTGCTGCTAACCAAGATTTGAAAATGATGGCATTTTCATGATTATGAACTTTAATATATCAAATCATGCTATGCTTTTTCAAAACCTTTTGCCATTATGTAAACATTACATCACTCGACTGACACTGACTATGTAGCCATGAACATTGTACCTTTCACAATAAAGCTGGCTGGAAACTCACTGATAGCATTGGGCTTGAAAACAGCAATGGTAAAATGTTGATACTGTACCCGAAATGATAAAAAATGGGTTTACTGTTACAAACAGGAAATTTACTTTTGAAGGTTGGCCTTTTAGTATTTCAAAAAATGAAACATGGCAGCCCGATATCTAATAAATGATAGACCAAAGTGAAAAGATTATGTTTTTGGAGAATCAAGTACGCCAAAAAGCTTTGCTAGGGTGTATTCTGGAGTGAAGAATAATTTGAGCAAAGTATTAATGTTTTTACAGTACGCAAATAAATACAGAAAAAAATCTCTCAGGTCCCTTAGGTCAAAATATACTTGACTGACAGTTGTTTGTAAGGCAATATGAGACCTCTGCTGCACAGCAAGAGTTACAATTCATGACTTAGTACCAAATAGAGGCCACAGACTTCATACCCAAACTAAACTTCCTTTATTATTATATCTACCCAACACAGACTTTTTAGCTATGTGTGGGAGGGTGGTCCTGTGTTTCCTTACTCCTTCACCAATACATTTGACTTTGTCTATCTAGAACTCCTCGGCTCAAATCAAAGCCCTGTTTCAGCCACTCAGCCTCTAATGCCAGCATGACAGTGAGCCATCATTAACACGTGCAGGGAGTGTTACCACTCTTCCTTTTGGTCTCAACATCACTTATGTTCAGCGGCTGTCAACCGCAGCCTCATCAGGCCTCATTTGTATTCCGGGAGAGTCTTGAAAGAGCTGAAAGATACGAGCTTGATATAACTGTGCGGGATGAAATAATTTGATGGGTACAGGAATGGGACAGTTAATTCTCAGCAGCAGAGCTAACAGAGCTGATTATAACCATGGATATGTTGAGACGACAACTGAATGGTGCTACTGTCAGGACCGTTGGGAATTATTGGGTGTCAAGGTCAACTTCACTGGGACATCATAATGCCCTGCAAAAACATTTTCCTGGACATTATTCAACACCATAACTCAGGAACAGAATGGGATATTGTGATCATGTTTCACATTTGGTTGGATACTTAATTGGTGCCCACCATGAAACTGTGATGATTGCATCAATCTTCTGTGTTGCCGGGTTGAAGATGTGTGTGAAGCATCAATGTTTTAGAATGTGTAGCTTCTTTGAAGCAGCATTTATATTTAAAGCATTGTTTTCTGCCGTGGCTACAACTTTATGCTCTATAAGAATCTGCTTTATAAGCCAAGCATGAGAACACATGCAAGATATTTGACTCTGTTTGTTGTTTCTCAAAATTAACTTGCACACTCCCAGGCTTTGATCTTGTCCTTCATCTTTCTCTCCGCAACAAGCTGCCAACTGGCCACAGCTGGTTGTAGATAGGCTTATCCAAGATGGCTTTGATTTTGTCCCTCGTCCTCTTTCTGCCTCTGCCTCCACACTGTCCGGTTCCAACCTGATTGCGTAGCTGATCTTCCATAACAGCATGTTGAGACGGCTGACCTCTAAAGCTATGATGCCACCAACCCAGCACATCACCGCAAACAAAAGCACACTGGCTCTGCAGGAGCCTGTTGCACACACTTAAAAGTCTCAGTCTCCTCAGGAGGAACTGTCTCTGTCCCTTCCCGGAGAAAGCTTCAGTATTGTTTGTCCAGTCCATTTTTTATTGATTAGGACCCCGAGGTAATTGTTTGAGTCCACCCACTTTACTTGCTCTCCCTGGATGACGACCAGGACAGGGGACCTCCTGTATCTCTGTTAGTCCACCACAAGCTCATTGGTTTTGTTGATCTTTGAGGTTCAGGTGATTGTTTGTGGCAAAGCTCTCTATCAGTCTGTAAAAATAGTCTCTAAGTGAAGACAGCATGTGTCTCACTGGAAATATCAATATAGCAATAACTTAAATTGGCCAATAAAAATATGCTTAATACATTTTCTTATATTGCTTTAAAGTCTTCACTACATAAATTATGATGTGTCTTGACCAACAATGACGTAAATTGCAAATTGTCTGAGGCATGTGCATACAACTGCAAGGCAGTAATTCTTGTTGATATCAAACGAGCAAGTAAAGGGAAATAATGCTTTTAAAGTGTGGATACAAGCTCTTGACATGTGTATGTGTAATCTTTTCAGCATGCCCACAGTCCACCTTATTGATTTAGTGAAAGCATTAGTCACAGTCTGTCCATCAATGTGTAGAAGGTGTAGAAAGAAAGGCCAAAAAACAGCACTGAACTGTGAAAGATAGTAAATGGGTCTCAGCTATTATGTTTGCTGTCTGCAATGCACTCACCCAAGGTGTTACTAAGAAAGTAAGAGTGTAGAAAATAATTGATTGGTTCTGTCAGGTCAGGAGAAGAGTGCTTCATGCTAAAAAGTATCCAAAGGTCTTCTTGAAAACAGCTTCACATAGACGTGCCATCATACAATACGCTGTCTGATCAATGCAGTCTTGAAGGCAGAAACAGAAAAAAAACTAAACAGAAGCAACATCTCTGATGCATATTTAAAATGTATTGCTTCCTTCACACACACACCAACACACACACACACAAAACTCTACAAAACTTTTAATACAGCACCTTTTATAGACAAAGACACAAAGTGCTTCACATGATAAAAATTTGTAAAAATACAGTACAATCCAACAGAAAATAAATAAGGGAAAAACGAAAATAATTGTTGAATGACCAATGAAAATTATTTCAACAATTAAAACCTAAAACCCAAAGTTTACAAACAAGAGTCAATAGCGAATTTAAACAATTGTGCCTTCAGCTGCTTTTTAAAAGCTTCAACAAAGACTACAGAACGCAAGACAGTGGGAAGGCGTTCCACAGGTTTGGAGCAGAACAAGAACTTTAAATTGCACCCTAAACTGGATTGGAAACCAATGTAATTGTATAAAATTGTAGTGATGTGCGACATCCTGCTGGCCCTGGCCAACAGCCTATAGCAGCAGAGTTCTGAACTAGTCGTAGATGGTCCTGGGAGGACTTGCTAAGACAAGTGAAAATGGAGTTGCAGTAATCAAGCTTGTGTAAAAATTGTGTGTGACCACACAGCTGTCTACTGGCTATTAGCAAAACAGAGCTTGAAGAAGAGGTGGAACAGAAAGGTTTAAGCTGCTTCACCGATTTTGTGTAATGGCTCCCAAGAGGCCAGGTCTGTGTAGGAGATGGTTGGAGTCAGAGAGAGGCAAAGAGGCAGAATCATCATTGTTGCAGAGTGCCATGGGCCCTAGTGCTGCTCCAGCGTAATAACACTGCAGCAAAGCCCATCTATGTAAAGCCTGTTCACTCCCTATTTAGCCCCATTATACCAAATATGGTTGCAGGTCCACCAGAGTTCCACTTCAGTGGAACTGGGGGTGAACTCTGGTGGAACTGCAACCAGTTCAGAAGCCGAAAGTATCAAGAGAGTGGAAGTTCTTCCCTCATTAGAAATTCTTTGACTGCAGATTATACAGAGTGAGGTTTGACAAGTAAAAGGAAAAAGATATGTATGGCCTCAACAAACAAAAAAACTATGAGTGAAAATTGTTCCACTAAAAATGTAATGCAAAAACTATAAGCAGATGATTACCACAGCTTAAGAAACAGCCAGGTTGCCAAAAGATTTTGTACGTTTCAACAAACTACAGATACGTCGATATGAAACATATTTGGCACCCTTTATTAGAGTGCTCCGGAAGATCTGGGTAAATGCATGGGTCAAAAATTTTAAATGACACAGCGCAGAAGAGATAGATCTCGCAATGTGAGACTACTCTTTGGGTATTTGAGGGTTGTGTTTAGATTAGGCATAAAGACAAATGTCTGAAAATGATAATAAAGCTATGGAAGTAAAAATCATTTTTTTGCTTTTGCTCCTCTGTTTTGTCTTGCTTAAGTCAATATCATCCAATTGACTGCATAATCCGCCCCTGAACAGCAATGATCATACCTCAGCAACCATAATTAGGTTTGTCTTTGTAATTTTTTTCTTTTCCAAAAAACAAAACTATAGGAACTAAATAGTTAGGACTAGATTTAAGCAAACTAGCTTACTACCCAGTAACCAGGCATTACTTCCAAGGAGTAGCATTTGATTTGCTTACCACATCATTTTGTGGGGCTACAGGTTACAAGAGAAGAAGAAAACAATAAAGCATAACGTTACTTTATTGTTGCTTGTATGTTTCTATAGTCAGTAAGAATCTGAAAATAATAAGAATATATGAATATATAATAAGCATGAAAGTTATAATATTTTAAGACACTACTACAGAGAAATATGAGATAAAAGACTTATACAAATGAATTTCTCTGTCACTGATCTTATATGGTTCTTTACAATAAACTAGCTCTGCCCTGCCACACAAGAACAATGCTTACTGCTTCATGTCTTTTGTCTGCATACATCATTAACAAGTGACTTTTTTGACTGGAAAAAATTAGTGTTTTCATCAATATTTGAGACCCCTGCAGGTTCTCTTAGCTTGCCTCGTTTCATGATATAGCAATTATGAAAGAACATATAGTGTGCTAGTACCCTGTTTCTAGCTTATACTTATTCAATAATACAGCATATTTAAAAAAGTACTTTCACTGTCATTTTGTCCCCCCCCTAAAAGTAATTTGTGTGTTTCCTGTACTGCTTTACTTGAACCTAAAGGTGCCCAGTAAATCTGTCCTTGGTACCTCACATGCCCAAAATATTTAAACTGTAACTTGTGGGCCGTTATCAAGAGCATTTAAATTTATAATTCTCAGGCGGTTTTATCAACAAGCCCCAGTGTAGCTGGAAGTGTCTTTTCATTAAAGTTGTGCTTCCCGTTCAACACTTGGGTTTACTTTGAAAGATCCTCATTTCCTGTTATTTACTGGTTATGCTCACATTTCACAGAAATATTGCATCACATAAATGATTGAGACTCACCCCTGTGCTATTGATGATAATAAAACTAAATCACCTGAATGAAAAATGTAACATTAATATCACTTAGTCTGCCAGTTTCTTTCTTAACATGCTAGGCTCTAATTTGCATTTCTTAATGAATTCACTCTCTGTCCTCCAGTTACTGTACAATGATGAACCTACCCACCTCCATATACTTCTCATCTCAGTCTTTCTTGGTTTATGTGCTCTTCACCTTCCCCACTGTGTTTCCTCTCTCTCTGCCTCTCCATAACTTATTTTCTCTAACCAGCTTAAGGCTGTTGGGTTGTGTGGCATCGGGCAGTTTGCCCAGTTAGTTGTGCCACAAAATTACTGACGGCATGTGTGTCAGATAGAGATAAAGAGAGAGATGGTGGGAGAGAGGATAGAGAGGGGTTTATCTCACTTTTGGTGGTGGTGGGTCATCTGCAAGATGATTATGTTGCAGTTTGCAAAGCTGAGCTCATGTTTTATGCACCACATTCTTCATATGGTTAATTAGCTTCCATGATGCTTATGGTGCAGTCCGTATCACACCAAAAGTGCTCAAACCTAGAGAGATGTGATGTGCAAGACCATGGGAAATCAGATTGATGATAAGCTGTGGCGTCAGATATCCCAAAGGCTTTTCCACACTGTGTGAGATGCTTTCATAATTGTCCCAGATCCGTAAAGGAACCGATCAGACACTGAAACCAGGGTCCCCATAAGCACAAAGCTGTATGCAAATCTAGACCATTCAGACATTTAGCAGAATAATTTAATCATAACAACACATGCAATGCAATACACTGCACTCAAGAACTAAGATAGAAATCCTCGCTGTTAGGCAGCCGTGCCCTAACTACAGGAATAGAAACATTACATTACTACCACAAGCCACCAATTAGCATACGATTCAGCAACTACAAGATCCATCTTCACCCTATTGAAAATCCTAGATTGGATGTCACTCACAACAAAAGGACAATCCATTAATAATTTAAATGGTTTTCTCTACTCTGACTTCAGTCAATGTGAACTTTGACCCAGTGCTTGTTGACAATCACAACGCTCCCTTTCTGAGCCATATTTGTTTCCCATCAGCCCCTTGCACATACATGTAAGAGCCAAGATGTGTCTTAAACAGACAGCTACTGTATACTTGTTTTTGGTTCGTTTCAGGTCTTGGATTCAGGTCTCAAATTGGGCAGTACTAGGTGGTTTCAGTCAGGTCAGATCTGAAAGGTGTGGGTATGGGCTGGGTTCGGTCTTGGTTTATAGAGCTCTCTGCCTCAATAGCCAACCATGTTCTGCTCTGAACGCATCCCCCATTTCCCACTGGCTCTCTCTCACACACAGTAGGCTACACTGAGCTATTCCCCAAACAAGCTACTGACTCTTATAACACGAGTCATTATGCTCAACCAAGCCATGTTTTTCTCTCAAACGCAATGAACGTTATTTTGCATTTCAACTCAAATGTTATTTTAGGATTGATTGTCATTTCATCTATAACCTGAACAAGCTTGCCTGACACGACAGCATGGCTTTACAGAAGAAATAGGTCATCCCATATCTCGTTTGAAAATATGTCAACGTGATTTAAAAAATCAACATACGGCATAGCCCTTGGACACATTAAGTACTTCTTTATGTTTGAATCGACTAGACAGTGGAGCAGTAATGTCAGAACAGACTTTGTGCTGCGTGTGAAAGGTAACAGAGGGATTGAACAAAGGGATGAACAAGAAGACTGTGGCTTGGCTTTGTGGCTCTACAATTTACATCTCTGCTTTCCTGTCCACATGCCAATTGTACCATTCTCCCTTCATTTATCCACAAGCAGCAGACCGTTGATTGTCATGCCCCTTGGAAGTGTAAACACAACTTTAAAGCGCCAATATTATGCTCATTTTCAGGTTCACAGTTGTATTTTGAGGTTGTACCAAAATAGGTTTACATGGTTTCATTTTAAAAAACACCATATTTTTGTTTTACTGCACATTTCTGCAGATCCTTTTTTCACCCGGTGTGTTTGGGTCTCTGCTACCAAGTGAGACATCTCACTTGTTTTAGCTACAGAGTGATTTCACTTCTATACTATCTTTGTTGAGAGACACACATGCGCAGTAGCTGGGTAAGATAACATTAGCTAGACAACTCTTTCTCTTTGGTCAGTACAGGGCAGGATTAGCTGGGAGACATCTGAACGAGGTTGGGCACACTTGTGGAATACCTGCAGAACAGGGACATGTAGGTAGTTCTTTTGTAGATTATGGTGAACTAGTGTGTGTTGTAGCAGTGTTTTGCCATTGAGAAAGCCATGCAGATTTTGAACAACTCACTCGGAGACTGAAGGCAGAGAACATTCAGAAAACTGTATTTCACTCAAAACAGAATGGATAGTTTTTTTCCCAAGTTTGTATGCGTGTGGAAGCACCATAAACACAAAATAAAACCCCACATCCCAGAAAAAGTGTTTTTTTCATAATATGGGCACTTAAAGAAAAACCACAGGTTGAATTTGGCCCAACATACTCCTCTTTCTTTCTCTTTCAGTGTCAAACTGCTTCACCGATTTTCTATTTCTGACACAACTTCAGCTCCTAAAGGCCAAGCATTCCCACACAACAAATGTGCTGTAAACGACACATCAAACAGTGAGAGCTGTGAACATGGTGACAGATGTATCCCAAGGGCTGTCTGTCATATATAAAGTATGGTTGAGGTTAGGCAACTAAAACCAAGACTTCCTGCATAAACATTGAACAAATAGCTTAACTTCCGGCCACTAAATCCGTCATTCTACCGTCCCTGAATGACAGACAAACCTATTCCTATCATTTGCCCTCTTATTTTACAGATCCAGCACCCACCCCTCTCCATTTGTTGTTGGTCCTGATAATAATCAGTTGTCAAAAGCAGGGGCTATAGCCTGTAATAAGGGGTATTAACCCCAGAGGAAACAGCTATCATCATGGTTTGATGGTTTTAGAGAGTGCATGTACATGTTGACAATGGGAGAATAGCGAAGAAGAAGACGCAACAGGAAGCCTCTTCTCTCGAATAGAACTGTGACTCACACCACATCTGTACAAAGGATTTGGAGGATTTGTGAGGCCTTGAACTGTTATTAGAAGTTTTTTTTATGTGACCACGATATTTTACTGTTGATTTCTTCTGCTTAAGGAGTGCCTGATGCAGTAGCCTCTTAAATATTTGCTATAACACCACAGGAATAGCAGTATGTAATAAAATTAGAGGTTTAGGTATAGGTTATGAGAACAACCTTTTGTACACTTAGGGTGTCTTAATCCATTACAATTGTAATTACAAAAATATCAAATGTTTGCTTCTCTAAGATGAACTCTCTCAGCTGTTGTTGCTCTTTCTGGCTTTTATTTTTTCTCTCTCTTCTCTCTCCCCCCAGCATCAACACTCCCCTTTTAATTAATGATCTCATCTTCACAAACTCCTCTTCTTTCAGGTAAGAGGCATCTGCACCACTACTCTGCCTGTCTCCCTCTTTACCAACACACATATCCGCATATAATCACACGCACCCACACAGACATGCACTCATATACCTGAATGGTGCTTAATTGTGCATCACTGAGGCATGTTATCCCAATCACCTCATCGTTACAAGCTGGAAAACACAAAATCTAAAATAATGCAGGGCTTTGACTAATATAGGCAACACTATGCTAGTCGTTCTTTTTGCCTGAAACTAAACGGATTTTCCACTATCGCCCACCATTTCCTACACAACACAAACAAGCAAACGGTTGTTCATTCAGTAAATTGAAACATTCATTTCTCGCCAGGGTCCTTGGTTTTAGATTTGTTTATTTTACTCCGAGCTGAGAGATGTGGCAGTGAGCTTCTTTGAACGCCAGAAAGACCATCAATAATGCACACGCAGCTTGTTATAGCTCAAACTCACTCTGCTTCGATGGCTCACCAACCTAAAACCCGGCATCGAAGAGACCAGAGAGATGTGTCTGTGTGGGTGCGTGTGTGAGTGTGTGAGTGTGTTTGTGTGTGTGCGTGTGTGTGTGTGTGTGTGTGTGTGTATGAGAGTGTGTGTGTGTGAGAGAGAGAGAGAGAGACAGAGAGAGAAAGAGGGGTGAAAAGCATTGAAAGCCTTGACTTTAAACACCTTTCCTAATGGGAAATGGAGTGAGTGTTTATTGTCACTAAACAAGCTCTGTGTTGAGATTTATTTGGCGCAGGGGGATTCATTCTCCTGAAAAACTTTCTGAAAAGGATAATAATAATATTAATAATAATAATACCAATAAAATAATAAGTAATGAGCTAACATTGAGGTCAGGGACACGTGTGGATGTGATGTAACTGTTTGAATCTTTAACATCCAGTACTTTGTAAAGAATGCAGAAGAGAAAGCAAAGAGGCTTTCAAAGCTCAGCCAGTGGTTACAATGGACACATCCTGGCTCAATATGAAAGTGGCTTACATCTGAGAAGATTTTACAGCAAACAATGTGCTACACTATAAATGCCTCATTACGCATATAAAGTATATCCACAAAAGCAAACCAGGTGCACAGATTCCAAGATTTTGTGGTTGCCTCCTTAACGGGTTTTCCAAAAATAAGAACTTACATGGCTCACACACCTTTTCTCTTCCATGCATATCATCAGCATGCATGAGTTAATGTGAAGTGCTGCACATCTTCAGACCACCTTTGTATGGCACAGGTTCCAAACGTCTACAGTGAGAAGTGTTTTAACCCCCCCAACAGAAATCAATCAAATGATAAAAAAAAAAGAAAAAGTGCTTATTGTAGATTGGATAAACAACTTTCTTCATAAGTGAACTAGACCATGCAGACTAGCGTCTGTCCCCACCCAAACCCTGCAGCTCATTTGCGTTTAACCACCGTATTGGATAAGTTACTGTAATCATTACAGATCACCCTTTCACTGAACAATGCTAACAAAATCTCAAAGAAAGGGTGCGGCGGTGTCACAACTTTTCTACCACGAACTTTCCGTCGATTGCGCCCTTCGCTCTCTGCGGACGCCTCAACTCACCTGCAGGAGACGGTGATTTCTACTTTGGTGGCGGGGATGTTGCCGGTGATCGGGTCGAAGTCGTACACCGATGACATGTCGTCTAGTTTGTCCATAACGTCTCCCTCTATCATCTCCATCGCCAGAGCTCGGGGTGGCTCGGGTGTGATCCGGGAGCCGCACACCCTGGCCCTGACTGAGCGCGTCGAGTCTCCGGTGACTCCAGAAACCAGATCAGAGACCGGACGGCCTCCGGTCCGAGCGGGTGAGGCAGCCACTTCACAAATGTTGAAGCTGGAGAGAAGGGAGGGGGAGCACTAAGTGAGTGGACAGCCGCGGAAAAAGCACTTGACGCACTTGGTTAACTGTCCATGCAACGTAAGTGAAATCTTAAAAAAAAAAAATTAAAAAAAAAAAATACGTGGACAGTATCTGAGATTACTGTTGCATCCTAACCGACTGGCTGCACATCACATGAAGAGGAGAGGTGGACTCCTCTCTGCGCTTTGTCTTCAGTCTGTGTGCACAGCAGAGCGCGTGAAGAGAAAAGGAAAGATTACACTCGAACACACCCATCCTCCTCCCACACGGAATTACACTCAAGGGCTCGCAACCCTACCCATGCCCCGGTGCTGCTGCTGTCGCCCTGCAGCAGCCTCTGTGCTGCTGTTTGACCGAGTGAGTGTCATGGTAATTTAATTACGTCCTTATGCTTTTTAATATTAAAGACTTGAGGTTTGGTGGGAAGATTAAGCGTAAAATCCGCCAAAACCATGAAATAAAGATCAGCTGGTCATAATAGACACTTGTAAGACCCTGCTCTTGAAGAGCACGGTGCTGAACGGTGGTTGCAATGCTGGTGGTCGGGATCCCCCAATGGGTCGCACGATAAATTGGAGGTGTCCCAGGATGGTGACAGGAATAAATCGCTTTGTTTTACTTCTTTAATCTTAACTTTTAATGTAGATTAAATAATTATTTGTAGGCCTATCCCCTCCGCAAAAAAATATTCATATTAATCAGTGAGATTTATGAGAGTGTAATCACTTGAACTCCTCTCAGCCAATGACAAGGGCTTTCAAGAAGCACCACAGCAATGGACAGCTCCCAGAACAAACCATTCAGCTCAATAACAGGGAAACAACAGCAGTTAAGTATTCAGAAACATATTTGGCATGTAATACTCACTGAGTTGCTTGTAAATGCACATTTAACCAAATATGTGCAATCCAAATTAATTTTGACTTAATGTTCAATTTTGAAACGGGTCAAAACTGCTATTTTTGCAACTATCTTTCCTTCCCATAGTGTGTGTTGTTTTCTGTAGTTAAAGGAGTTATTTGCATGACATTTTAAAGCTTTAGTAGGTAACATTTTGATATTAATGAACGTCCATTGCATTCAAGCCATTGCCAAATGAGTTGCTACAAATCTTATTAAGACTATCAGCTCAGCCCCCCTATCAGGGGGTGTTCTTAAGTCGTTTATATACCCTTGTGCCTGGGCTTATTAAAAATAATGTAAAAAATATAATCAAAACATTTGGTGGTGTGACTTTTAAAGATTTCAGTCATTCAGAATTTAGCCTGGCGTTTCTAAGTTTTTACATTAAATTTAGTAGTTGGCTTCACATTGACATTGAGTAAATCTCAATATCTGCTGATTTCTCACAATGGATCAGTCAACTACAGCTCAACTGTGGGACTGAAGAGAGAGGTCGTGGTTCCAAGTTCAGTAGGCACCAAGTTTTAGTTTACAGTCAAAGTTCTACCAAATCCTCGCAAGGTGTAAATTACACTTTCACAACTTATTGAAAATAACCAAAAGTGGCAAAGCCTCTGACGAACTGACTTGCCAGCCCCAAGCATTTACTTTTACATCCCTTCATCACAAGCCACAGATTTTCTGTCTCATGACAGTTGTTCCAGTACAATGTTTAAAACCATGTGTTTTTTCGTGCACAATGCTTATATCCACACTTTAAGAACATGAAAGATTAAAAATACAAAGGTAAAACAATAAAACACCGTATCCTAGTAAACAAAAATTAAATTCTGCCAACGCTATGAAGGATAAATCACTGCAAAAGGCTTATCAAATTCAAAAACACTTTAAAAGTGTATTTTAAAGCCATCGGCAAATATTCGAAAGCAATCACCAAACAAGCATACTTTGGAGTAAATCATAAACACAAAATACTGTGAAATAGTAAGAAAGTAAGAGTGATTACTTTTAGGGTTTAGGACAATGTATTGTGTGTGTAATATGACTGTAAACTAGATCATATCACACACCACTGTTGGCTTGCTTATGTTTTCTTAATTTTATTTTTTTTAATTTCTCTTTTTCTTTTGTTTTCAGTAAGCTCTACATTAATTCAGTAGGCTTTGTCATTAAGCTCTACCCTTATTATCTATCTGTCTACTACACAGAATTCCTCATAAGGGAGACAGAAATTATGCACCATAGCTTTAAGAAATGCAGTTAGCAATTAAAATGTGTTCATACTGAATGATTTACAATCAATATTAATTACAATGAAGGAATTACATAGAGATTTAAAGGCCACCATCCAGCATTAGTCTGTTGTATGTTGCTAAGACCTGTAAACCACATTGTAAAGAAATTGACTGGTGAAACTGCCTTCCAAAAAAAGGGAAAGACTTGTAATTTCTGGATAACTACAGTTCCTAAACGCAGTGTGTGTGTATGCCTATATCTGTTTATCACACTTGTTCTGATTCTGTCTTTTTATGCATAAACAATGGTACGAAAACACTAATGTCATAAATAACCAGATATTTCCCACAGATTGCTTGTTGCATGAGGAAACATCACTTTTGACCAACTCAGAAAACTACAGTATGGTTGACATTTTTGGGTCAATATTGATACTGATGGAAACAAATGGATCTGCATACCAAGTAGCTCCTGTTCGAAGGATTTGAAGGCTGTGTTATGTTTCCAAGAACTCGAAAAGTTACACTGCATTAAAATCCTTCTAATGGGGTGTGCAAATCTATTTGTTTCAATGATATTTTTTGATCCCGCACCCATCCTATTGGGATGTGCATGTCTTTTTTATAGTTTTAATATGGAAACATGGACATCTGTCTCTCTCTTTCTTCCATCTTCTTTCTCTCACATGCAAATGCACATCACACACACACACACATGCACAGCTATATTTTCTTTCATAAAATGGGTGCAGAAGGACACAGCTCTTTACTACATAGAGCACCTAGCATCTGGATTCCGGAAATCAATTTATACCGACACAAGATGTTTCTGCCACAGCCCTCCAGCTCAGGATCAGGAACACACACACCTACACACACACACACACACACACACACACACACACACACACACCAGA
Organism: Etheostoma spectabile; assembly: GCF_008692095.1. Classification (NCBI taxonomy): domain Eukaryota; kingdom Metazoa; phylum Chordata; class Actinopteri; order Perciformes; family Percidae; genus Etheostoma; species Etheostoma spectabile. The sequence continues at coordinate 22,022,262 of NC_045736.1, forward strand.
ATCCTTCATTCAGAGATACGCAACAATGTGCACATATAAAGACGTCACTGAACGAACCAGTAGATAAAGAGGCATACACATCTACATGCACACCCATTTTTCTACCAGGATGATAATGATGATGTATTTTCAGGGTCCGCTGTTAAGTGTGGGTGAGCACATTATTGCAGATGTTCCAAGGAGTGGGTTGGCAACAGCAGGGTCAGAAGACAAAAAAATGTAAAGAAGAACCAACAGTTACAACATTTGATACCAAATAGAATACATAAAAACAAGTATTTATTTCATCCCGTCCTCTGATTTGATCTTAAAAAAAGCAATGAGAACTGATGTTGAGATCAAGTTATATTTTTTCTGGATATCGATTAGAATCTTTTTAATTGTTGTAATATTTCAGACCTGTCATCTATACAGTCCTTTTATACATTTGTTGTGCACGATCAGTCATAGTCATCAATCACAGCAACATTTAACCTCGTAGGTGTTTAAATCCTTACTGTTCTATCCATCACAGTTAATGTAATGTTAGTTTTGAGCACTCCTTCAATAGGAACCCCTCTTTAACAAACAACACTCTAATCAACAGTTGGCAATTCAAATAATTAACATAACAAGCATATGTTTTTTTTTTCAGAACTGTCAGCAGACCAAATTATATTTGTCTGTAGCAGTAATGGTAAGAACAAATAACAAAACCATTGGAAAGCAGTTGCTGCTGTCAGTTCCTAAGAAACAAACACTGTTTCATGCCTATTTCTGAATGTCTTAAGGAGCCAGCTTGTTGGGTGATCAATAGCCAATACCCTGTGCGTGGTGCATACTGGAGGATTTTCATATATTAACTCAGTGGTTCCCATACTGATGGGCGTAGCCCCTAGGGGGGGCCCAGCAATGTGAAACATAGGTGAATAATGCATGGTTCTGCTGCACTGCTAGCAAATCATGGACAGGTTTGTGAAAGGACTACGAAGTCAAGGTACTGTAAAGCAGACGATAAAGCTACACAACTACCAAAACAAAGACAAGAACATATGTAGTGGTGACCACAATTTAATCTTTAATTGAAAATGTTTTTTATCCTCAAAAGGGGTGCTGTGCAGAAAAAGTTAACTGATTTTAAAAATATGGAAGACCACAGATATAATGACAGATTTAACAGTTTTCTTATATGGGGATTCACTTACCAGACAATTCTGTAAAGACCCAGGACCGCATACTTGGCATTCTCCTGAACAATTTTAGAGTGGCGACAGAGACTTGTGATCCCACAGAATCTTGCGTCACTAAACGTGAATTCAGAACAAAAAACATGTAGGCGAACTGTCGTCATCAGATGGTTGCACTTGTGTGTGTTATGTTTTGCACTGGGGAAAGAATGGATGACGTTAAAAACAAGCACTCATACTGTGTCTGTTATTTTTCCAAAGTTCTTTCTTTTCTACCATCCACCTGGTTGGAAGCCATGTTTCTGTTCTACATCCAGTAGGTGGCGTTTACTGGCTTCGAGCCAGTCGGTAATCGTAAAATTGTACCTGTAAATCCCTCAAACTACAGTATAGTTTGGGCCAATAATCCGGCCAGACCAGCCTCGAATCGGAATCGGATTTTTGTGAGGGGCGAATCAGACCCAAACTCTGCAAATTATACACTACTATAAAGTGTGGGGCCAGCATTACAAAAGCCTGGATACCTCCTTTAAATGCTATTGTCATCCAATTGCAATGGACCAGGAGGTGGTCAATTCTCTGTACTGCTGGTCACATTAATAACACCATAGGGAACTCAAATGTCCCCTTTCCTCCTTCTCCGTCCTGTTTTCTCGGCTTCCTGCAGTTTCCTTAGAACTAATTACTGTGTTTATCCTTACTTGCGTCATGCTGTCCAAAATATCCCCTTTCTGGAAGTAATTATGCAAAAATAGACAAATGCCCCGTCAAGCAATAAAGCTCCTTAAAATAAATGTGCTTTTTTCCTACACATACCTGGAAAATAAAGACATTTGTTTACTTCATTAAACATTTCTCAGTTTTTTTAAACACTTTTTCTAAAGCAAACATACCAAAATACACTAATTAATATGTGTTGGATGTCCATGGCCCATTCCTAAATGAAGGGAAGTTGTCCGCAAATACCAGTTATACCCATAATCTGTTGGTATTTTCAGCCAGCCTCAGATGCACACTTTTAAAAGGCAGTCATCTTTTATTTTAAATTTGACACCAGCTAACTAGAGTATGTCTTTGTCAAACCTTTTATTGTGGCTGCCGTAGGACAAAATTAAAACAATCCGTGGTAGTGCAGTTTTGTCTTGATGGACAGTAAGGTTTCTGCTGTGTAGGAAATTGTGTTTTATTTCATTTCCTAAAGAAAATTCTCCCACAGCAGGTGTGTTTTGTGGAGAATAGTTCTTATTCTCGTGTGACTGGCTAAATGACGATGACATGATTTCATGTTGAGGTATTCAAGGACAATGACAAATACTTCTGAAAATACCTCTTCTAAACAACAGCAAACTTCAGATTTTGGTGTCATTACTAAGGCTTTTCTTCTTAATGAAAATGGAGAAAGATATTTTCTATAAGACTTTTGCAATACAAAACATCCTACAAAAAGAAGATTAACGTCCCATTGCGAAGTGTTCATGTGCCCCAAAATGAGGTTGTTTTTTTGCATTGACTGCTCTCCATCAGAGAGTAACATGCTCGAAACAGAACTGGTAACAGGCTTTTGAAAGTAGAAATGCTTAAAGTTGTAATTATTACACCCATTTGGTGTATCTGAAGCAAACTCCAACAAACTGATGATTTATGATTGAGCTGGATTTAATCTGATGGCTGAGGCTTTGTCCTTCTCTCTGCTTGCTGTAGAAGCATGTGGGTACTTCACTTGTACCCTGTGGAGAAGTAGGGTTTTGATAAATCCCAGTTCAAAGGGCCACATGTTCCCTCCCAGAGTGCAATCCTGGTCTATGGCCTAGTGGTTAAATCCAGAATCAAACCCCTCCTGAGGAGGCAAACATCACAGTGAAGGTTTTTCTGAATTATTTCGACAAACAATGCAACAGAATAACACACACAAACGCATACAAAGGGTGTTTATGGAAGGCCACAGCAGCCTAGGTGGCTGATTGACTTGACTAATGGTCCAGCGCTCCCTCAAGCTGCAGCAGCTGGGATTAGCTGGATGTTGGAATACAGCTGTAAAACAATAAAAATACTCTATTCACACTATTTCTTGCAGGTCTACAGTCAATACAAATGGGCTCAAACTAATTATGAACTCCTTGACTCAATACTTGCTGCTGCCTCTGATCAAATACAGTGGTGTGAAAAAGTGTTTGCCCCCTTTCTTATTTCCTGTTCCTTTGAATGTTTGTCACACTTAAGTGTTTCGGAACATCAAACCAATTTAAACAATAGTCAAGGACAACACAAGTAAACAGACACGCCCTCTTTGGTGGAGGCAGAGCTGGAGGATGATGGGGGATTGTCGTCAATTTCCCTGGTGGAAGTCGCTGAGGTAGTCAAACAACTCCACAGCGGCAAAGCCCCAGGGATTGATGAGATCCGTCCAGAAATGCTGAAAGCTCTGGGTGTGGAGGGGCTGTCTTGGTTGACACGCCTCTTCAACATTGCGTGGAAGTCTGGGACGGTGCCTAAGGAGTGGCAGACCGGGGTGGTGGTTCCCCTCTTCAAAAAGGGGGACCAGAGGGTGTGTGCCAATTACAGGGGTATCACACTTCTCAGCCTCCCTGGTAAAGTCTACTCCAAGGTGCTGGAAAGGAGGGTTCGGCCGATAGTCGAACCTCGGATTGAAGAGGAACAATGCGGATTCCGTCCTGGTCGTGGAACAACGGATCAGATCTTTACTCTCGCAAGGATCTTGGAGGGGGCCTGGGAGTATGCCCAACCAGTTACATGTGTTATGTGGATCTGGAGAAGGCGTATGACCGGGTCCCCCGGAGAAATTGTGGGAGGTGCTGCGGGAATATGGGGTGAGGGGGTCCCTTCTTAGGGCCATCCAATCTCTGTATGACCAAAGCGAGAGCTGTGTCCGGGTTCTCGGCAGTAAGTCGGACTCGTTCCAGGTGAGGGTTGGCCTCCGCCAGGGCTGCGCTTTGTCACCAATCCTGTTTGTAATATTTATGGACAGGATATCGAGGCGTAGTCGGGGCGGGGAGGGGTTGCAGTTCGGTGGGCTCGGGATCTCATCGCTGCTTTTTGCAGATGATGTGGTCCTGATGGCATCATCGGTCTGTGACCTTCAGCACTCACTGGATCGGTTCGCAGCCGAGTGTGAAGCGGCTGGGATGAGGATCAGCACCTCTAAATCTGAGGCCATGGTTCTCAGCAGGAAACCGATGGAGTGCTTTCTTCGGGTGGGGAGTGAGTCCTTACCCCAAGTGAAGGAGTTTAAGTACCTTGGGGTCTTGTTCGCGAGTGAGGGGACTATGGAGCGTGAGATTGGTTGGAGAATCGGAGCAGCCGGTGCGGTATTACATTCCATTTATCGCACCGTTGTGACGAAAAGAGAGCTGAGCCAGAAGGCAAAGCTCTCGATCTACCGGGCAATTTTCGTTCCTACCCTCACCTATGGTCATGAAGGCTGGGTCATGACCGAAAGAACGAGATCCAGGGTACAAGCGGCCGAAATGGGTTTCCTCAGGAGGGTGGCTGGCGTCTCCCTTAGAGATAGGGTGAGAAGCTCAGTCATCCGAGAGGAGCTCGGAGTAGAGCCACTGCTCCTTCGCGTCGAAAGGAGCCAGTTGAGGTGGTTCGGGCATCTGGTAAGGATGCCTCCTGGGCGCCTCCCTAGGGAGGTGTTCCAGGCACGTCCAGCTGGGAGGAGGCCTCGGGGAAGACCCAGGACTAGGTGGAGAGATTATATCTCCAACCTGGCCTGGGAACGCCTCGGGATCCCCCAGTCGGAGCTGGTTGATGTGGCTCGGGAAAGGGAAGTTTGGGGTCCCCTACTGGAGCTGCTGCCCCCGCGACCCGATACCGGATAAGCGGATGAAGATGGATGGATGGATGGAACACAAGTAAACACAAAATGCAATTTGTAAATGAAGGTGTTTATTATTAAAAGGGGAAAAAAAATTCAAACCATCATGGCCCAGTGTGAAAAAGTGATTGCCCCCTAAACCTAATAACTGGTTGGGCCACCCTTAGCAGCAACAACTGCAACCAAGCGTTTGCGATAACGTGCAATGAGGCTTTTACAGCGTCCTGTTGGAATTTTGGCCCACTTATCTTTGCAGAATTGTCCTAATTCAGTTACATTAGGGGGTTTTCGAGCATGAACGGCCTTTTTAAGGTCATACCACAACATCTCAATAGGATTCAGGTCAGGACTTTGGCTAGGCCACTACAAAGTCTTCATTGTTTTTCTTCAGCCAGTCGGTGGTGGACTTGTTTAGGATCATTGTCCTGCTGCAGAACCCAAGTTCGTTTCAGCTTGAGTACACGAACAGATGGTCGGACATTCTCCTTCAGGATCTCTTGGTAGACAGCAGAATTCATAGTTCCTTTTATCACGGCAAGTCTTCCAGGTCCTGAAGCAGCAAAACAGCCCCTGAAGCAGCAAAACAGCCCCAGACCATCACACTACCACCACCATATTTTACTGTTGGTATAATGTTCTTTTTATGAAATGCAGTGTTCCTTCTACGCCAGATATACTTGGACACACACCTTCCAAAGAGTTCCACTTTTGTCTCATCGGTCCACAGAAGGTTGTCCCAAAAGTCTTGGGGACCATCAAGATGTGTTGTGGAGAAATTGAGATGAGCTTTGATGTTCTTTTTGCTCAGCAGTGGTTTTCTCCTTGGAACTCTGCCATGCAGGCCATTTTTGCCCAGTCTTTTCCTGATGGTGGAGGCATGAACGCTGACCTTAACTGAGGCAAGTGAGGCCTGCAGTTCTTTGGACGTTGTTGTGGGGTCTTTTGTGACCTCTTGGATGAGTCGTCGCTGCGCTCTTGGGCTAATTTTGGGCGGCCGGCCACTCCTGGGAAGGTTCACCACTGTTCCATGTCTTCGCCATTTATGGATAGTGGCTCTCACTGTGGTTCGCTGGATTCCCAAAGCTTTGGAAATGGCTTTATAACCCTTTCCAGACTAATAGATCTCAATTACTTTCTTTCTCAATTTTTCCTGAATTTCTTTGGGTCTCGGCATGATGTGTAGCTTTTAAGGATCTTCTGGTGGACCTTACTGTGTCAAGCAGCTCCTATTTAAGTGATGCCTTGATTGTGAACAGGTGTGGCAATAATCAGGCCTGGGTGTGGCTAGAGAAATTGAACTCAGGTGTGGACAACCACAGTTATAGTATGTTTTAACAAGGGGGGCAATCACTTTTTTAACACAGGGCCATGATGGTTTGGATTTTTTTTCACCTTTAATAATAAACACCTTCATTTACAAATTGCATTTTGTGTTTACTTGTGTTGTCCTTGACTATTGTTTAAATTGGTTTGATGTTCCGAAACACTTAAGTGTGACAAACATGCAAAGGAACAGGAAATGAGGAAGGGGGCAAACACTTTTTCACACCACTGTAAGTAGCTGCACATCCAAACGTTTTAATGTGCAGTAGCTTCTCTGCTGTGGGGAAAGTTTAAGTCGTCCAGGAACCCTGCCTGGGCTCTGTCCTCCTCTGTATTTTTACTAATGGAGTATTATGTTGAGTGGTTTTGCTAATAAGTGTATGTTGTGGTGTGAGTTTAGATTCTGAAAATGAAGTGAACATGATAGACTGAGCAACAAAGAACATCCTACAGGCAAAGTTTCCACCAGGGACTTTTTAAGAAATCAAGAAAAAGCAATCTGTTCACTGGTTTCTTAATGTCACCACATTGGACACTCTTTCTCTCTGTAACTCTGGCACAGCTACGCATTGCCTTGCTTTACTGGCTGTAGTACAGTGGGTACAGAAAGTATTTAGACCCCTTATACATTTTTCACTCTTTGTTTCATTTCAGCCATTTTCCAAAAATCCAAAACGTTCATTTTAGTTCTCATTAACGTACATGCAGCACCCCATCTTGACAGAAAAAAACAGAAATGTAGAAATGTTTGCAAATTTATTAAAAAAGAAAAACTCCTTATCGAGATGGTTCTGTACTCCTTCATTGGAGTCCGGCTGTGTGTAATTAAACTGATTGGACTTGATTAGGAAAGGCACACACCTGTCTACAGAAGACCTTACAGCTCACAGTGCATGGAAGAGCAAATGAGAATCATGAAGTCCAAGGAATTTCCCAATGAGCTCAGAGATAGAACTGTGGCAAGGCACAGATCTGGCCAAGATTACAAATCCATTTCTGCAGCACTCAAGGTTCCTAAGAGCACCGTGGCCTCCATAATCCTTAAATAGAAGAAGTTTTTGACAACCAGAACTCTTCCTAGACCTGGCCGTCCAGCCAAACTGAGCAATTGTGGGAGAAGAGCCTTGGTGAGAGAGGTAAAGAAGAACCCAAAGATCACTGTGGCTGAGCTCCAGAGAGGCAGTAGGGAGATGGGAGAAAGTTCCACAAAGTCAACAATCACTGCAGCCCTCCACCAGTCCGGGCTTTGTGGCAGAGTGGTCCGCATAGAGTTTGCCAAAAAAGACACATGAAGGACTCCCCGACCAGGAAAAATATGATTCTCTGGTCTGATGAGACCAAGATTGAACTTTTTGCTGTTAATTCTAAGCAGTATGTGTGGAGAAAACGAGACACTGCCATCACCTGCACAATACAATCCCAACAGTAAAACGTGGTGGTGGCAGCATCATGCTATGTTTTGATTTTTTCAGCTGCAGGAACAGGACGACTGGTTGCAATTGAAGGAAAGATCAATGCAGCCAAGTATAGAGATATCCTGGAAGAAAACCTCATCCAGAGTGCTCGGGACCTCAGACTGGGCCGAAGGGTCACCTTCCAACAAGACAATGACCCTAAGCACACAGCTAAAAACAAAGGAGTGGCTTCGGAAAAACTCTGGGACCATTCTGGACTGGCCCAGCCAGAGCCCTGACCTAAACCCAACCAAGCATCTCTGGAGAGACCTGAAAATGGCTGTCCACGGTCACCATCCAACCTGACAGAACTGGAGAGGATCTGCCAGGAGGAATGGCAGAGGATCCCCAAATCCAGGTGTGAAAAACTTGTTGCATCATTCCCAAGAAGACTCATGGCTGCACTGGATCAAAAGGGTGTTTCTACTCAATACTGAGCAAAGGGTCTGAATACTTATGGCCCTGTGATATTTGTTTTCTTTTTTAATAAATTTGCAAAAATGTCTACATTTCTGGGGTTTTTTTCTGTCAAGATGGGGTGCTGAGTGTACATTAATAAGAAATAAAATTAACTTTTTTGATTTTTGGAAAATGGCTGCAATGACACAGAGTGAAAAATGTAAAGGGGTCTGAATACTTTCCGTACCCACTGTGTATTCCTTCATTCTTAGAGGCAGCCTATAGGGGGAATTTTTAGCAGAGCCTGGCTAGCAGTTAACCTCTGTTTACAGTCTTTATACTAAGCTAAGCCAACCATCTCCTGGCTCCATAGCTTCACATTTGGTGTACAGACATGAGAGTGATTGTCGATCTTCTGGATTTGTTGGAATCTTCTCATCTAACTGCAATAAAAAATAGGTATTAATGGATGATTCTGTAAATCACTGTACTGTACCGGTCAGTGTACATCTGCAAACTAGAAGAAAGGCATATGTGAATGTAAAGTTCAGGTTTTTACAACATAATACAATTATGACATGTTATTCAGTTCACACATGGACACTTTGACGTATGAGAACAGTTTTATTAAGGAATACTGTCTGTGGCTTTAATAAAATACACATGAAAGCTCAGTATAATTGTTTTTGTTAGTAATTTAAAAAGTGATAAAAATCATTTTAAAGAGTGCTTCATGTCATAGACGGTAACAACTGTCAAGTGTTCTGATAAGGAGCACAAGAGGTGGATAATGTTTGACAGGACTTTTGTGACTACAGATCAAAGGTCCAAGTGTGTTTTCCTTTCAGATCCACCTTCATACTTCAGACAGACTTCTGTCAGTGGGGGAATGTAAATCTGATCCAGGTGAGTGTCTCTGAAAATACTCTTGCTCAATACTTGGATTTTGCTACTACTTTCCAACACATGTTTAATTGTTAAACCCAAAGGCATTCTAGTTTGTGGGAGCATCCTGTCTTCAGCATCATGGTGGAATTGGCTTTCTACCCGGGGGTGGCACTGATGTATTTTTTTGGAGTGATGAAAGCCACACAGGACGATCAGGTGGAGCTGGATGACCGTGCGTCAATGAATGTGTTCTGTCTGTTCGTGTTGGCACAGCCGCTGTGTCTGGTACTGGGAGGATACACTGGCATGGCTACATACCTCCTCACAGCTCTAGTCTCCTACAACTTCCTGCCTTGGAGGAAAACAAAACAGCCCGCGAAGGTAAAAGAATCAAAAAAGAAGACAAAGTGAGAACAAGCAACGTATACTGTATAAAGATGGCAAGACAGTAGATTCAAACAGGTTGCAAAAGAAAAAAATATTTAAAGACCATTTAAAGAATAAGCATTCAATGTGACAATCTTCTTATATGAATAAATGAATGCGTTGCTCAATCAGCCAGTAGTCATTTAGCCTGTTTTCACAAGGCTGCCACGGCTCAATTCAGAAATACATTTCTTTTGAAAAGGGAATAATTTGTGGCCAACCTGGTGGCTTCTTCCATTTCAGCCAACAACCAATTTGTGTGTGCATCAGAAATACATTTAAGAAACTTCATGTTTTTAATGTGGATTTTCTTTTTTACATTTATGTACAACAATAAATATTTTTATGTTCATTGAAAATATTTTGTGAAAACTCATTAATATATACTGTAAATCACAAAATAATTTGTGTCTCTAACTCAATGGACATGAATATGACTGACTATTAAATGAATGAAATCAAACACATTATACACATTCATGAGCATTTCCTGCAAATTTCACCTATTATTACTCACACTTAGGGAAAAAAAATCTGCATTGAGTTTTTTTTTTAATCATCCACCCAATGTTCATGAATGACTGTGTCCCTCTGATGTGCTTAAACCTGGTAGTGTGGAGAGTGTGACTGTGTGCTGTGTAGAACTGGACTCAAAGAAAAAATGTATGGGAATACACTGTGCTATTAAGTCGATAGCCCGAAGCTTTGTTCAGTGGTTGTGCAGATGTTCACTGTGTGCATCTGATAAACAGCTGGACTTTTTATTAAAGATGCTCATGACTTCCCTCAGCATTAAAATCCTCTTTGAGTTCATGTATAAAGTCATTTTCAAAGCTCCCACAGTGTCTCACCCTCAGTGTTCTTACTATAAGCATGAATTTATGTAGCGTAAATAATGTATCCTATTGGATCAAGTATTTGCTACAAAGTTTGCATCTCCATTGTTATTAACTTTGAAATCCTCTTTCAAAGTTATACCAGTCCACGAGAATATGTTTTTTGGATCTCTTATAGAACCTGTACATGTGCAGTATGTTCTCAGTTCACCTTGCTTATTGTCACGTCAGTAGTGCTGCCTCTTGCATCCACCATTATTTAAAAATATCATAGTCTTCCCCTCCTGAACCTCTACTGCTCATGTATTGTCTTTTTTGAGAGCATTCTTGTTATTTCCAAGCCAGTCCTCCAAGCTGAATTACTTCCCCTTATTGTTGTTGTTGTTGTTCATTCATCTCAGACCTTTTATAGGTCCAACGTTGTTTCCATGATGCTGCTAATTATCTGTCTACTAAATGTATTTGTCTGTTTCATCCCTTTGTATAACCTGATCTCATTATATTATCAGACATTATCAGAGCTCTTTTTACCAATAAACCGAAAAGGCATTTTACATCCATAATGTTATGAGTTCATATTGTTACTGGATAATATATTGCCTTTTCTTTTTATGACCACTTCCTCACTGTTATTTAAAGTAATTTGGGGAAATGATTTTCGAAACAGGCAAACATTACATTTTGGACTTAAGTGACAACTTAAGTGATTCATTTTCCATTTTCAGTTTGGGGAGGGCACTGTTTATTCACTTGAGCACTTAACTATAATAGAAAGTAATTGTTTTGCTATCAACTCTACTAAATCTAGTACCTGCACGGACGGATGTACGATGCATTAGCTTCCAAGAGAAGTGTTACGCAAGCTGTAACTGATAAAAAAAACAACATTGGACTCATGAGTAAGGTTAACAATTAATGGTGGCAATATTAATTGAAAAGAGATGTGTTGGCTACTTAGTGGCAGCAGAAAACACCTGTAAACCAAAATAAATAATAATGTATTACATTACAATGATATATTACATTTATTTGGAGTCAGGTTTGTGTCTACCTGATAAATTCAAGTCCATTACTCGTTCTTATTTTAGCTCTGTTTTTCTCTCCACCAACCTCTAAGAGAATTATCTGGTTCTTTAGCTGTTAAATTATACACTGAGTTCACCCGCTAGTTGCCAGCTTTGTCTACAGTTTGTTGTTTGGTATGTAGCACACAGTGGGTTCATTAGAATGTTTTTGATGAAAATAGCTGCCTCTGGAAACAGCAGTGATGAGAGTGAACCAAAACAGTAAAGTTGTGGTCCATATAACTAAAACAAATCTCCCAACGTTGAGGGGAACTGCAAGTTTAAAACTTAAAGCAATGTCCTTTCACATACACACTTTCATTTGACTGCTGTAAGACCACAGTCATGTGAGTGATTCTGTGAGGCTCAACACAATAATAAACAATATCAGTATGTAACATGCACAAAATTAAAATGTTAACGTTCGAGCGAGTATGTTTACCATGTTGACCACCACCTAGTCCTCCGCAGCACTGTGGAGATAGGTCTGGCAATGCGAGACTAACCACCATCTTGTGTTAACATGCTTAACTGCTCCTCAGATCTCTGCAGGTTAAATCCAGACAGCTGTCCAATCTGAGTTTTCTGTAGCATGACTAAAACAATTGAACATATACGTTCTACCAAAACAAATTCCTTCCAGAGACTATTTTGCAGTGGCACCATGATGCCGCTCTGCGCTTAGCACTGCCCAAGACAATTGTGATTGGTTTAAAGTAATGCCAACAAACCAGAGCACGTTTTCTTTCATCCCGGAATGCCGTGTGTACTAGCCGGACCCTCCTCGGCAGTGCTGTAGAGGAAAGTCTGGCAATGCAAGACTGAGGCTAGATGAATGGACCACCAAAGGTATAATTATTCATCCTTTGGGGACCATGAATGTCTGTACCAAATGTCATTACAATGTGTGAGATATTTGTGTCTGTGGACTGCGGAAAGTGGTGGGGAAACCATTTGACCCAGTGACATTGGCATCCAAAGTAAATTGCATTATTTTTATTATTATTGGAGATGAATTCCTTTTGCTTTACTCACTAGTAATCATAATAAATATGGGACATTTACTATTCTCTCTGGGTATTTGGCTGAATTTCAAATTGATTTTTACAGTTACAAGGGAATTGATGGAGTAGGACAGAGATTGATGGATCAGCAAGTAAGAACAGACTTACTGGAGCGTTGTTGTGTAATGAAACAGACAAAGACATTCAAATAGAATTTTAGGAATTTGTCATATTGAGAGAGAGCAGATGGAGCACATACAGCTGGGATGTGACAGGGTTTGTGTATGGATGCTTATTTGTTTGTGACAGGCATCTTCAAATGGTTTTTGCCTCCTTGGAGAAGTTAATGGCCGTCGTACATCACAGTGCTTGTGTCTCCCGTCGCGGATGGGACATGCACAGCCTGACACAAGTTAATGGTCAGAGTATGTAATGGAAATGAAGATGTATGCGTTTTGAGACTGTCTCTCTAGTCCTGAAGTAGAAATAAATGCATCTGGATGAAAAACATCTTCCCATGCCCACATATCATCCCTTACAACCGTTTTGCCTGTTTATTCTGAATGATCAATATACTCCTTGTCCATCTGCATGGTAAATAATACATTTCTTTCTCAGCTACTTTGGTCTTAACATTAGACAGAGGAGATCAAGAGCTAAATGTTTTTATCTGGTAAAAGGCTGGGTGAACACATGCAAATCCTAATCAATCTGATTAAAAAACAAATCCCCCAAAGATAATTACAGGAGTGTGATCTTGTGAAAAACATCTCTACTCATGTTTTTCTTCATTATCTAAAGCACAATATGAAATAAGTAGACCTACATTATTCACACCAGAAGACACAAAAGACAGTGGTTTTTAACTTATTTATTTTCTTGAGGGAATGTTGGATCCTTCATTAAATATTTACTTACATTATTTACAGCAGTATATTTTACATGGCTTGGTATCATGCACATTGTCATAAAAAACTGTACACATTTACACTCATTTAAGAGGGAGTAGTCTGTGCAATAAAAGGCACAAACCTTTGACCCTGCATTTATGTCTCATGATTACATATTTCAAGGACACTGCCACAAGATGCACACCTGGAGAAAAATGACTTGAGCAGCTGCAGAGAAGACCTGTGTTGGTGTGTGTGATAGCAATTAGCTGCCAAGCAGCAAAGTAGTAAAGTGCCCTCTTCATTGTGTCTAAATGTGATCCTATCCCCTCAGCAGCCTCAGGCAAAGTGAAAAGTATTTTCAGCCATACTGATACAGTGAGCTGAGAAGTTGTCTGATTTACAACAGAGTTCTACAATCTGTAGGATAATCTACAACCCTCAGAATAAGTCTGTTACAGATTCAGGATATTAAGTGAATGATTATCGATGTCCTACAAACATATTCTGTTTCTTTAAGGCAGTAAGGCCTGTTGGCTGAGGCACAAGGCTGAAGCTGAGCAAACTACTTGGGTGTAATGTCATAGTAGTTATAGGATGGTTGGGCTGGAAATGCTACAGATAGTAATCACACATCAGTTGGACAAGCAGTTCTCCTATTGTATCAGTCCTGGGGTCCTATATCCAATATCAGACAGACTGGTTACAGCCACTACACATTGAATATTTTTGCCAATTGACCATTCACTAAACCCTGCCCCCGAGCAGCAATTGTCCAGTCGGAGCTTAGCAACCTTAACTAGTCACTGTGTACCTGTCAAGCTTTGGATTTCTCCACATGCTGCAGGAGTGCACAGGGCTCTAATATGAGCCAAAACCTTGTTTTTTAAGCTTTTCCAAGCTTTTGCTTGCATGTCTGGCTGACTAGCTACCTGCAGAAGTAAACCAGTGTTATGTTAAAAGCTGAGACATGTCATTAAGTAACTATATTATTATGTTTGGTTACAGGTTAAGTCAGAAAAATATCTGTTCAGAGTTTATAATAACAATTGGCTCTTTGTTCTGGAAGGTTACACTCCAGCAACTCCAACCAAACTTGCATTACATACAATAAATAGTATTATGTTGGCCAAACTCATTGGTTAGTCCTTATCATAACTTAATTTTCTTTTGTAAAAGTGGAGCATACACATTAAAATAATACAAACATTAAAGCACACAAGTGTGTTTTTCTTTGTAGTAATAGTTTACTTCTGTGTAATGTTACTGGATATTTTGAGTGGCAAATCTGCCACTGTTGTTATTGTAAACGGGATACGTTCTGTGAAGGAACGGAAACTTTGACAGGGAGGTGGCTAAGTGAAGGGTCAATCGTATCCCCAGGTGAGATTCGTGGGTGCACTACCACTGGTGGCAACCAAAGTCAGATATTTTTAATTACACATACAGTAGTGGCTTTAAAGAGTGAGCAAGGCATCATCTTTTTAAGTGATATTTGGCTTTGGTCAAACAGCTTTCCAATTTCAACTAGATGCTAATAGGGGCTACGGGAACCTTTTCTGCAGTTGATTGTTGCAGGAGAAATAGATTACAGTTAGATCTTGTCATCCTGTATCTCAGATCATACCTTTCATAGAGTAATATGGCATATTTGTGGTCAGTATTATTAGGAAAAATGTCAGAATACCAGCTGACTGCCAGCAAAATAATAAAATAAATAAGGATGGAGATGGACTCTCCTGAGCATCTAGGTGTGCATGCTGCTCTGTCAAATTATCATTCTCAGGCAACATTTGCTATACAAAAGGGTGACTTTAAAGGCAGGGATATCCTGGGGACTGTTTCTGTATGTCTTGACTGTTACCTTACATACTGTATCAGAACAAACATTAATAAAACTGATTTCTAAACCTACTGCTGAGCTAAACAGACGTGATCCTTTCAGTACAATTTCAGTGCTTTAAGCCTCGTTTGGGACCAATAAACTCCAACTTTGTAAACTAAGTCTAAAAATAGGCTTAATGCATATCGTAAAAAAAACACTTCAGAGTATTCACAGCAGTGTTCATTATTCAAAGTGCATGTAAATCCTAACTTCCAGCGTTTACGCTGTGATTCTCAGGGGCCAGCTGATGAGGAAGACGTCAGTTAACCTCGGCTAAATCTCCTATCTATTTAAAAAAAAAAAGGTATGACACACCTATTTACACATCATCAAGTAATGAAATGGTGCTGACATTGGCAGAATACAAGACTCAGAACTTAGGAGAACTTTGGGCGGGGGTGATCCAGATCCAGAGCCAGATAATAATTTAAGGCTTCTGCTTGGCTATACTAAATCTTCCAAGCAAGCATCTTTTGTGAAGAACACTGAAGGTTATTGACCGTCAATGCTTCCAAATCAAAACAAATGGCCAAACCAAAACATTTCAATAACAAATCCAATCAGGCGTTTAACATTAAGATTGACAAAGGCAATTGCCTACTAAATTGCTGTATTTTGAAGGAATCAATCCATTGATGAGTACCACAAAGAAAATACATCCTTCAACAAATGTACAAGCACAGGGCACCGAAGACAGAGCCTAAAGTTACAGTACTACAAGATCTTCTCTAGCAATAAGTAGGAGTCTGGAGAAGAGAAAAAAACTGAGGTGAAGGCTGGCTTAGCATTCTTATCACATGAAACGCACCACACAGCAGGTGTGAAGGCTCAGTCTGGCTAATGAGCACAGATACATACATCTTATACAGTGAAGAGAAGAGTGGAGTCTGACAAAGTCAAAGTTTATAACCCATTATGTTATGGAGGTTAATTTCCCTACAGACCACATTTTGTACACTCCAGTTAAACTACTATACAATTACCAAATTTATACATATATTTAACAAGTAATTATGGTCAAAAATCAGTGCACATCTTCTAAGAGTTGCAATACTTTCAGCTTTGGCCAGATTGGGAAGCTATAATGTAAGACGTAAGAGAAAAGCACAATACATAGATAATAAGTAAAGGGTAAAAAATGCAAAACCAAAACATGGAAATTAGTCTTTTTACAAAAAAGGGGTGATACATAATAGTACCTTTTTTTCTCAAAGTAAAAAACAACAACTTTCAAACAAGGCATCTGGTCAAAGAGCTACCTTAATTCACAGGGTCAAGTATGACTAACATTATCCTTCAGCCTTTACCTGAGTTGGTAGAATATTAAAACCAAGAATGCTTCAACAACTTTTGTCCATCCACACAATCACATCCACAGCTTCAAACTCAGGTTGGCTACATCAACAATCAACAGTGTGTTCTCCCTCTTAGAGGAGCATTTGCAAAAGTACATCTAAAGTTTAAACTTCAGCAACTGTGACTGCTGTTTTATGATCCAAGCTTAGTTTAATTAAACAACATGTTTCTGTTATACATAAAAAGTGCATTAAATGACCAAAGTATTTCTCAACAGGAGTGAGATTCCGGGGTCAAACAAACTGTGCTGTAATATTTGAAAACTAACACACATGAATTGATTTTTATCAAGCTGTAAGACATGTATGTGAAGAAGCTTCTAAATGCTGCGGGACATTTTGAGCTGATACAAAGAAAAATTTAAGACTTTGGTTATTATTACTGTTACCTGTATGTGTGTGTGTGTGTGTGTGTGTGTGTGTGTGTGTGTGTGTGTGTGTGTGTGTGTGTGTGTGTGTGTGTGTGTGTGTGTGTTTGTGTGTGTGTGTGTGTGTCAGTGCATTGCTGCAGTGCTGAATTTGTTTTGTTAAAGAGACACTAAATCAACACAGTGAGGGATGCCAAGACCTATCAGGCAAGATGGATAACCGAAACATCCACTGAAATCCTGTGTTTGTGTTCCATGGTTTGTGCATACATAATCTGCAGATTTGTATATCAGTGCACGGGTACCGCAAGTTTCTCCCTCTCTTTATACGTAGCAGCAAAACGTGGGTGGAGGAAAATTGGGATTTTAATAAGAAATCCCCCTCTCAGTTATGACCTACTTTCACCCAAGTAATCTTGCCTGACAAGCAGACGGTAGAGCTGCGAGACCTCTAATTAAATTGGCTTCCCAGAGAAGTTCAGTAGCTGGGAAGGAGGTGGACTCTTTAGTATGGCTGGTCAGTCTGATACAGTCACTAACCTCAAAGATCAGAGTGGAGCTGAAAGCAGGCAGGGGGGGAACTGGTGAGGCTCCTATTACCATTTGTGGAGGATAACTGGCAAGTGTGGACCACGTACTGTAGGATGGTTGAGATAATGGTCTGGCACTCAATTGAGTACCCGACTCACAAATGTCTTAGGAGTGTGTGCTGTAGGTATGTACCGTTTGTGTCATGTGCATTTGCAAGGGTGTATTTTTTTGTCACAGTTAGCACTTTGCAGAGCAAATATTACAATCCAGTCAGATCCTCCGGGGCCTTAGTTGCGCTACTGGACGTGTGCTTTCTTGTTTGCAGGGTCAGCAGCTAGACAGTCTTATAGCCAGAAAGCCACAGAGGACTCATCCACACAGAGATGAAGAGCCAGGCATTGAATAAAGACTTCAAAATGCCAAGAACTAGGTGTTTGTACACAGAGACCCGTAAAAATTTTCCCTCACGGCAAAATCCAAAACAACTGAGGTAGGGGAAAAAATAAATAAGTAAATGTCATTAAAAATATTAACACGGCTTGTGGAACACCTTAAAGCTTCAGTGACATACTGAAAGCCATGTCAACTACATTAAAAGCAAATGGAAGGCGTTGTAAAAAAAAAAAAGGAAAAAAAAAAAAGAACACCAAGTGATGGTGTTTTGTGTAATTGTTATTATTGTATTGTAAATGTTTCATCAACAATTTTTTATTGATCATCCACCACAATGAGCTTATAGCATGACTCTTCAATGTATTCAGTGTCAGAACAGTCACAGCGCTAATGAACACTTAACAGTCCTGAGCGGAAGAAAAGGAGGAAAGGGCCAGAGGTCCCAGTTGTTAGTTATAACATCTCTCTGGAATTTAAATTCCTCCAGCGTCATGACTTTCATACAATAGATACATGCACGTCTTCGAGCCAATTCATCTGTCACTGTTCCACACGGATTGTAAAACCTTGGTAAAAGAACAGAAGGACACTTTTTATTGTCCTTTTAATACCAGACTGTGGTAGTTTTCATGCCAGGAGAGATAAATTGTTCTGCCTAGTCTATCCACAGCTGGGAAGATGCAGTTTATCTTGTCCAAGTAGCATCACACCTGAATGGCACTTTCAAATTGGCAGTAAAAAAAGACAATCTGAAAGGCAAATATTTTTTTTGCCTGAATACATATTCAACTTCAGCTTTGTTGCATTGCACCTTGACAAAGAAAAAAAAAACACCTTGATTGCCTTGGAAACAGTGTTTTTGGTGTCACATCTCATTGCTAGAAGCAAGCAGGCCAGAAAGTTGCAGCAAGATGGCCGACAAAGGAGCTACTTCGGTTGTCACCTTTTCCTCCACACCTTTGACGACCAGATCTTCACCGTCTTGTCGCTAGAGAGAGAGAGAGAGAGAGAGAGAGAGGAAGAGAGAGGGGGTTGGAATGATGAGCAAAGGGAAGCAAGGAGAACACAACAAAGGGAGAAAATAACAGAACATCAATCAGGCAATCTTATCTTTCTAAACAACCCATTGTACATCAGACATAAGGCAAAGAGATTGGCTTCAAAGTACACTTTATACACACATGCCCACACACACACTTCATTAAAAACCCTTCTCATGGTGTCAGTGAAAAAAACATCTCTCAGAAAAGTAGAGAAATAAGTATGATTCATTACTGCAACAAGTAAATCTAACCAACCTGCCCACAACACTACTCCCAACTGAACAGTCAATTTAATTTTCACGTTCCTGCACATTCCCAGGGTGCTAATCATAACGCCTTGCACTGGTCAATTAGGCAATACCCAGAACAGCATCACAGTTTCCATTAACACTAGCTAAGGAAATTGTGAAGAAGCCATGCTCTTTGGTTGGTGTGGAGGATATGCTAAATGTCAATTGAGTGGATTTGGTCTGAAAGGACCATGTTGAATAAATAATTCAATTTTGAGAAATACACTTCTTGCCCATAGTTAGATGAGAACATTGACACCAAGTCCCATGTCTGTATGATAAATATGAAGCAGGCTGTTGGCTTCGCGCAGCATAAAGTTAAAACAGGGGAAAATAACTAGCTTGGCTCTGACCAAAGGGGACATAATCCACCTACCAGCACCTCCAAACCTCAAAAATTGTATCTCATTTGGTTATTCCCAATGTAAACTCAAGTGGAAAATTGTCAAGTTTTCTGTTTTACGGTGGGTTAAATGCTGGGCTAGATAGCGGCAGGCTAGCAATTGTCACTTATTTCAGTCTTAATGCTAAATTGAGTTTGCTGGCTCTTGCCTTATATTGAACAAACAGACATGTGAGTGGTATCAATCTTTTCATCTAACTCTTAGTAAAAAAATAATAATAATTATTTGATAAATAAGTGTATTTCCCAAAAAAGGAGCAACAGACTAATGTGATTTACAAATAAATCACTTGTTCAGTCAATAAGACGCTGTTTGTCTTAGCGAAGGCAGTGATCTGCAAACAAACCAGCAACCACAATAAAATCAAAAATCAGCAGCAGCATGCTATAAACAAAAGAATATTAAAAAAAGATTGATAAACGAATTGGTGCAAAAATGAAAAGAAGGATAGAAACAGAACAAATGCAAAGAGAAAGGTGCAGGTATTACCCAGGTAAAGAACTACAAAAGCAGGAGAAAAGAAGCGCAGCTGGGAAAAAAGGGTGGAAATTAGTTAAGGCGGTACCAAAGGAAGGGAGGGTTGCTGAGCGGAGAAGAGGCAATCATGGAAGGCTGGTGGCTCGGCCCTTGATGGCCAGGACCCGTCGAGGAAGACACGGGGTCAAGCCTGGCACATAGCTCCACAACTTCACCCTGCAGTCACTGGGGTCAGGGAGGACGAGGAGGAGGGTTGAGAACAGGAGGAGTGGGAAGGCAGAGTTGAAGAGACCAGACAAGGAAATATTTGTCAACAGAAAAGATGACGATAAGCAGTAGGAGATGATAAAGAGAAACAAGAGAGCAAGATGAGAAGAAGACAGGGGAGTGACATATATAACGTAAATGTATTTCTAAACAATGCAAATATTCATACGGATTATAATCTGGTTGATCTTGGTTGCTCTGACAGTACGGAGGCCCTTCCTCCACATCAGAAGACAATTATTAGAGCAGGCATTGTTGCAGATAAAAAATAAAAAAAAATAGTAAAACATAAGTCAACACTGTCCCCATGTTTCAGGAGGTGGCTCAATGAAATGTTTTATATGGCTAAAGCTTGATTTATACTTCTGCGTAAACTCGAACTTCTGCCATCAGGAAGAAAATTCCGTGTGCCAAGATGTAAAACAAACAGACTACAGTATATGTTTATCCCAACGCCCATCAATCTGCTGAACTCCAATAATAAATCATAGCACAGCAGAGCAGGGGTGCAATAAATACACCAGCAATTTTTTGCACTTTGCACTTTACTTATTACAATTAATTCTAAGGATGTTGTGTTGTCTGTGCAGTCATGTATGTACTTCTTATGTGTCCATGGACACTTTGTTGATCTCATGTTTATGTTGATTTTATTTTATGTTGATTTTAGAATGTTTTATTTCTGTTACATGTTTATGTTGTGAAGCAACAAACTGTAGCACTATGCCCAGGACAAATTTCCCCTCAGGGACAATAAAGTGTATTCTATTCTAAATAAGATGAAATCAAGGAGAGCGTTAACTTTTCCTGCTACAGATTTCCTGTTGTAGTCAGAAAGTACAGGTAAGACACTTTGTTTTTCTCACTATGACCATCACTAGAGTTGCTACTTACTCCGCAGCTATTTGCTTTCACTTTCTTACTTGCTCTACCACACCACACACACACACACACACACACACACACACACACACACACACCACACACACAACACACACACACACCACACACACACACACACACACACACACACACACACACACACACACACACACACACACACACACACACCAGCCCTGCTGAGATTGACGCACACAGCCATGTGCAAGTGAAACTTTTTAGGACACTTTTGTAGGCTAAGGCAAATGCTCTGTGTGGAGCCTCCACAGAACCACAAATTAAGATCATAAATCAATTCCAAACGGTCTGAAAACCATTTTTGATATTGCTTGATGAGCCCTAAATGTCTGATTTGTGTGTTTGCTGCTGTGCTACACCCTTCATCCGAGCAAACTTTGATCTTGCACTCTGATACTCTGGCAGCCCTCCATTTACAGTATGTGTGTGCAGCTTTTTTTTCTTTTGGTTTTATCTTTTTTTATTGCTGTCTGGTCTAGTTCTAAATTAAGTATTAAAAAAAAAAAGAAAAAAAAAAAAGAAGAGGAGCAGACAGGAAGAAGAGGGAGTGGAAAGTTAGTCAGTGTCAGTGAAAGCCTTCGAGCTGAACGAGAAGTGAAAGGAAACTGAACACAGAATGTCCCACTCAGATACACAAACAGTAAACAAGCATTGAACCTGCCTGATGCAGCTATGACCTCAGCAAAACACAGATTTGGAGAAAAACAGGATGACCCTCTCTGAGCTACGGAGGCTGACACACACACCTGCTGATTAATGTTTAAAATTAAACAAACATGACTCATATTCCAGCATTTTACTCGCATTTTCTCTCTCTCTGTGTACCAGTTCACAAATATAAAATATAAACATTACGTTCTCTGGTTCTCAACCTCCAAAGCCTCCTGATCAGGCTGGCATTATTCTATATTTTAGTTGTTGTCAACAAATTCCACAAAAAAGACGTCAATCTCTAAATACTTTCTGAATTCCCTACTGTGTCTATGGTTCTCTAAATCTTAAAATGTTCCAAATGTATAGTTCATTTTTTTTAAAAGGCAAAGTAATTTCCTAAAACAGCACGGCAATGCATTTTTAAGCAAACATTACTCAAACAGGAGTAAACAGTGTATTTGTACAGAAGTGGATCAACACTTATTTGTTGCTCTAGTGAGTATTTACAGCAGCAGACGGTGTACTGTATGTGAGACTGATAAACAATGTTTTTAAATAGTTTTTGGACAACAATCAATCTCTATGACAGATTAATAAGACATATCAGGCCGTCAATACATGTAAACAGGATCCATTCATTGTTGTTTTTGTCTTCACACAGAATTCATTGACAAAAAGAAAAATGTAGAATATCGTCTTATCTTTTAATGCTTGTGTACGTATCAGTATAAGGTGATGGTACTTTAATCTACGCACACTTTCATCAGTTATTTAAAAATAAATAAATAGCATTTATTAAGTCATAAAAGGTTTTTTTAACTTTCAACAAAGGTAATAATCCTCTAAAGAAGAGAGTCTTTTTGCCAATTAATCCCTTCACTACATCAAGAGAATGCTGGACAGATAAAGAACAAAAAAATGAATACCATTTGATGGACACTTTAACAGTACAACAATAGAAAACATTGTTTTATTAGTGGTCCTGGAGTCAACAACATGTTTTTTTTTCTTTTTCTTACCTGGATGCAGTGAAGATCTGTCTTGAGTTGGTACATATGGCGTTAATTGGGCTTTCATGACCTCTGACCTCTCCTATGGGGGTGAAGTTCTCTACATTCCACACCTTCAGCATGCCGCCTCGACAGGCACTCAGCAGCATGGGCCGACCCGGGACATATGCCAGAGCGCACACCCAGTCCTTATGGGCGTTGGGGATTTGCTGTTGAGTCAAAGCAGAGAGACACAAAGTCAGAGAGAGATGAAGATATTACATCATGTTTTTACATAAAAAATACAGGAATGAGAGTCATCTTGGTTATTGCGTTCTAAAAATAGAAAAACAGCAGAAAAACATAAATGTTTAATTTTTAATGGATGCAAATCATTGTCAGTAAGTTTCTTGAATGGAAAATGCACATTGTTGCTAAGCAACACACACTAATACTTTACTTAGACTCAATATTGTAGTTATTCTTAGCTCATGTGTCTGTGTGTTTATTATAATTTACCATGGCCTCAAACGTGATTTTTGAACTAAGAATGAAATCATCTGCATATGTTTACCAAGACAACAACATTGACATGACAAAGACATGGCGAGGGTGAGAGCATTTATGTAGAATCATAAAGGTCTGTACAATGTGTTGCCATTGTATTCATTTTTAATTACAGAGCAAATATTTGGCAAACTGAGAAGGTTAATTTATGAGTAATTTCAGCATTATGGGCAGACCTATTACTTATGGCCTTTAAGAGACTTAAACAGCACCATTTTCTGCTACTGTATTGGATTAAATGTTCCTGCAGCTAATCTCCACACTTCTGCTGCAAGGAACAAACTGTAACACACAAAAACATCCTAAAAGTAGCTGCTAAATTGACATCAAGCTTTTTATCACCCATTTTTTTTTAGTAATTGAAAGAAGAACAGAGTGAACCATGTCTATGATGAAGCAGCACTACAGAGGTGAGGTCATCTTAAAAACAGTGGTTCTCAAACCTTTTTCATTAATGTACCCCCTAAAGCCTGTGTCAAGAGGTACAATGCCGCGCCTGTTTAGGCTAAACAACAACCTTGTAACTGAAAAACACACAAATGCAAGCCTACGTTTTAAATGTTTGGAATCCAACACTAAATTAATTCGTTATTATAGTATCAATATTTTAGGAATTATACATAAATCTCATGTACACCCTGCAGTACTCCAAAGAACCCCCATTTAAGAAACACTCTTAAAATACAGAGCATACAAAAAGCAATTTGGATTGTACACAAGGCTTTAATAAAACTTTATCACACCAACACTGGGTTTTGATTCTGTTTATCTCAACTAACTGGGCTGCAGATTAATTTAGCTCTAAACAGAGAATACATGCACAGGGAGATAACTTTTATTACATTTATCTTCTTTTTCACATTGCGTCTGATTTGATTCTGTCATTACTTCAATGTTGTATTTTGAGATTAGCTTTCAACCAAAATAACACTGCAAATAAAGTTAATTTCCCTTATTGTTTCCATCTGCTACCATCTGGTAGTCTGCTCTCTTTCTCTAGTTTTTATAGGCAGTACGTTATTCAATTCAATCCTATTGTATTTAAAGTGTAAGGTATTAATTCTATGGCTATTCCTCATTTGCATGCAAGTCTATTTTAAACCTATTTTTTGTGATTTGAAAGGAGCAACATGCTTAAAAGTACGTGCTTTTTCTGAGCAAAATAAAATCTGTGTTATTTTACTGAAGGGATTTGAACTTGAAACAGAGCTCTGAGTTTCTTTCTGTTCAGTGATTCTTACGGAACAAAGGTCCGAGCAAAGATCGACTGAAATAGTGACATTAACCAAATGGCTATAATTTCGTACAGTATGCCAATCAATTAATTATTTACTTGTCACATAAAATTGTACAAGGTACAATTCCAGTGAAATGTTATCCCATCAGCTCATTCGACTTGTGCATGACTCATCATGCTCCAGGATCCAGCCAAGTCTCAGGCCAAAGGACACCACAGCTCCCTACATTCCGCTGGAAACCAATGGAGGCACCCGGCTCACGGCCCGACGCTGCACACTGGCTAGCAGGATGCCTAGTAGAAAAGTCACTTTTTTCGCTTTTCAATTGCTCCACGCTTGCCTTGGTGTCCCCTATGATGTAGAGATGTAGATGGATGCAGAGATGGTCTTGCTTATCCATGTAGTCTTGAATGTAGCAATAGGTGTCAGCTGATAGCCATCGTTACATTTGCAAACTTTGACCGGCCAGCAGGAGTGGATTTCCCTATCCTGATGAGTGACTTGTATTGATGACCTGGCCACAGACATGGTCTTGCTAGCTTGAGCTCATCTTCTAACTTTTGGAAACTTGACCAACCAGCTGACCCAGGCTAGCAGAGTCAGAGGGAGGTAATCATATGTACCACAAAATGTAATGCAGGTCTCACATTGCTTTATAAACAAAGGTGTATACTGCCACACAATATACAAAATAATACGTAAGTACTATTTGAGATGACACTTTTTTGACCATTTAGACACAGAAATGGCATACTGATGACCCAAATGGATACAGATGGAAAGAAACCATGTGGAGACAGCAGGTAGAATGAAATGGATTAATACTGTGTACACAAAAAAAAGTCTTCTGAACATGAACATTTACAGACATGTCCCTTGGCAGAAAATGGATGCTTTTAACCTATTCATGAGGCCTTCCTGTTTGCCTAAAGTTGTCTTTCATTGCAGAAAACAAGGATTTATTGGCGTTTGCCACAATGGGTATGTTTTTTTTTTGTCCATTCTCTATTAGAGGCAGACTGATAAATTGGCTGGGTCGATATGATTAGATTATCATCATTATAATAGTATTGTAGTATACATTAGGCCGAAGTAACAAGTTATGTCAGTAAAGTAATGCCAATGATATATTTGAGAAGCTGTGTCTCCATTTCACTAGAGGCCACTGACAAGTTTATTGTTCAATTGTAAAATATTGCAAATTTAGGGGGATCCATACAGATATTTTTGTTATGTAAAAAAACAATATTGTCTTATCAAGACTTATTTTCTTTGATGGTTTTTTGTGTTTGTTTCATGAAACAGCCAAAAACTGGCATCAGTCATTACAGTATGCAATGTCCAGTGCTGGTAATTTATGGGCAGATTGTTCTTTTATATACAGAGCTAGATTAAGTTGATTTTTTCCTAGCTCCTAAAATTAAACATGATCTGCCTTTCCTTTTGGTTGAAAAGTTGATATAAATGTACTTTAAACTAATAATTTTAAATGGTTTAAAATAGAGCGCCATTTCAGCACAATCTATACGGAGCTCCCTCCATGACAGCTGACAACTTGACAACAACCTAATTCTGATGGTCAGCAGAGATTTGTGATTCTTAGTTGGGATCTAGAGGCCAGAAAAGGTTGACAAATTAGAAAGCCTTTTTCAACACAAAAAGAAAATGGAGGAACCGTTAGAGAGGCCATTCCTACCCCGTCCACAAATCCACGGGGAGTTGGGCATGCAATAAGAGCTGAAGAAGGGGAATAGCAAGTACAAAAAGTAAAGAGAACGTTCGCACATATATTACATCTAACTCACTATCTGCAACAACTTAACACCAGTGGGTAAAAATTAGTCAGTGCTTTTCAACACCTCAGAGAGCTACACCACCCTGCAGCAACAGTTGCATAAGCAATATATAAACAATATTTTTTAAGCAATTAGAAAACCCTAAACTACAATGTTGAGTAATCATAAACAAATTGGTTCACATATTCCCTCAAGAAAACACACTATGGTGTATGCATTTTAACAGAGGGGTCAGAGCAGAACAGCTTGCAGCAGCAATCCTGGAGGAGGCAGAGTCTTCTGTAATATATTCTATAGTACCCCAAGCCACAATTTGATCCTATTACATAATTAGACAGGGACTACTGAGTTAGAGAGGCTGTAAAATGGATTGTGTTGGCTGCTTCACAAATGAGGTTAAGGTCATATGCCGCAGACCACAGCACTGACTAAGTTGATTTAATTCCGCCTTTGAATGGAATTAATAATGGCTTATGTTCTTGTTTTCTCTGTTTGAATAACAAAGGCTAAACAGAACTTATGCAAAAAACTAAAAATTGTTGCTTGCTATGCATATTACTGAGCATGCAAATGAGTAAGCCACCTCCACCCACGAGGGACATTGTTATGCACTATTTACATATGCAGCGGCAACAGAGGATGCACAACACTGCAGGAGTCAACACATGCATTACGAAGACACACACACACACTCAATGACTTTTCTCTCTGGAACCTGTGGCTCTGGTGTGTGTGGGCTCTAACGCCTTGATGTTGACACAGTGCTATCCTGCCACATTACACATGACGACACTCTGTGGACTTTCTCCACCGAGAATCTGTCTAGGTAAAGGAAGACATGAAAGGGAGCTGTCCACCATCTGAACACTCAACAGGCAGGCAGCACAGTTTTTAAGTGTCACAGCCAAGCCGGTGTCAGATAACAAGTAAAATACAGTCGCTATTGGGATGTATGGGCACAGAGGGTATGTGTGTTTTGTCAAATATCTATAAGACAACTAATTTTCACTCTCAGTTATTTAGTTCTTTAATTAATCATTTAAACATGTAGTCTAAAATAAGGAGAAATCTTCAAATTGCTTTTTTTCAACCAATGGTTATTTCTTGAAGAAATAAACCAAGAAAAGCAGCAAATCATTAAATTTGAGAAGCTGAAACCAGCAAATCTTTGGCATTTTTAGCCAAGCTAGTGGTTAGCTATAACCTTTGTCATTGTGAGCATGTTAGCATGCTGGCATTAACATTTAGTTCAAAGTACTACTGATAGAAATCTTGTTGTTTGATAAATTACTTAATCTATCAACTGATTATCAAAATCCCTACCCTACACTAGAAGCAGTGAAGCTGTCTTTTAAATGTGGCATTCTCACTGAATTTTTCCACAATATTCTCCTATCTGCACTACATGCACCATATGGAAAGATTGGAATTGCTCAAAAGATGATAAGGGTCAAGATCATGAATTAATAGCCTCAAAGAAAGATGGACTCTTCATGCTCCTACCTACAGGCTCATGGCAAATGTCAGGAGCAGCACTGAAGCACAGCCAGGGTTTTAAACTTTGATGTATCCACATGAATATAAATTCATTGCTTCCTGCTTAACTCAACCCTGCTGACCTCATGCAATCATACAACACATGCAGTCTTAATTTTAAATAACCCTTCGTGAGTGTCAGTATGTTTCAGCTTGATGAGCGAGACATGTTTTTGGCTTTAAGAAGAAGCCTCTTCTTCATCCATAACACAAATCTTAACCAAACAACACATGGTATACATGCAGACACACACCTGAGTGAGTTCCTGCTGCTCCAGATCCCATTTTTTGATGCCGTTGTCTCTGGACCCACTGAACAGCACATCTCCCTGTACAGCCAAACACTCAATGCCATCATAATGGGGCGGCTCAAAGTTATGAGCTGGACCTACATTACCCATAGTTCCCTCTGTCACGTCAAACACCTGAAGAGATAACAGGGAGCAGGAGACTGTAAAAGACATGTCTGCATGTGTGTCACTCAGGTATGGTCGAAATGTGTGTGTGCATTACCTTGACATAATGGTCTTTGGAGCCAGTGATGACTTGGTCTTTGCCCAGCAGAGACTGTCCAACTGTCAGACACATGACAGAGCCGATGTGGCCTGTCAGCTTCCCCATCCCTTGCATCCTACACACACACACACACACACACACACACACACACACACACACACACA
The DNA here is from genome assembly GCF_008692095.1 of Etheostoma spectabile. Taxonomy (NCBI): domain Eukaryota; kingdom Metazoa; phylum Chordata; class Actinopteri; order Perciformes; family Percidae; genus Etheostoma; species Etheostoma spectabile. The sequence goes on from NC_045736.1 coordinate 22,050,941, forward strand.
CACACACACACACACACACAGTGAAATTCATTACTTACAAGAATTTGATTTTCAAGGTTTCACTAAATTAAATCACTTTCCATCTCACGAGTGAAGTAAAACTGCAGAGCCATAGCTATGCCTTAGACATAGAGGATACTGAAGAATTGATTAATACAATCATTTTTCATTTCTGGGGGTTGGTATGCACCATTAATTGGGTCTGAGCCCCTCAGCATAAACTGTCTGGAGCATTCTGTTAAATCCTTTTCCTCTAGACACATAAAACTGAGAAGAAGACTGCGATGCTGCTGGATTTCAAAAATGGGTGCCTTAGAAAGAAAACGTACTCAGATATACACCAGGGCTACGTTCCTGTGCTTTATTTTGACATCCTTTTTAAGGGAGATGTTAATCAGCTCTCTGGTTGATTAACATCTGAAGTCTTATGTACTTAAATAAAACAAATGTGATCGCAAAAAAAACCATTTGACAAGTAAATTAATACATCCACATCTAGATGAATTTAGAGCTGGCTGTCATGATCTGTATGAGTGAACCAATGAATGCGGGGATAACTTAGCATATAAATCAGTGAAAGAATTCATGAAAACATACAATATACAATACCGACTGACAATTTGAGTATTTCAATGAATAAATTGATCTATGACTGAATTATTTTATAGATAAATTTACCTGTTGAGGTCCCACATGCGAACAGTGTTTCCAGCAGCAGCATATAGCACAGATCCTAATGGGTTGAGGGCTATTTGGTTAATTTGACACTCGCCCTGTGCAAAGGTTATTGTGCGGGTGGTGGTGCCAGCACAAGCATCCCCTGAAACCACCTGCCCCGATGAACTGTGGTGGTAAAGAGAAGCCAAAAAGTATAAGAGAGAGGGACAAATAGGAGAAGAATAAAACATGGAGAAACTAAAAACAGAAACAGAGCCCAGTGTAAGAACAGTGCAGAACTTTATAGCCGTCACCTCCACTGGATGCACTTCACATCAAATTTCCCCACATATAATTTGTCTCTTTTCTGCAACTTAAAAGGGGTTCTAAGCAATGTTGGGTGACAGCACTTCTTGTTGACATTCAACTAGTTTCGAACAAAACAAGGCTAGATCTCCCCTCCCTCCTCCCCATCCCGTCCCCTCTCCCTCCCTTCCGTGCTTTGGAGCACTAACCGCCCAACCCCCACCCCAAAATCCTTCTTGTCGGTTATTGGCTGGAACGCTTTTTGTTATGTGGTGCATACTTGGCGGAGTTTGTTTCTGTTGGCGTTTGTGCAGTCTGGGCTGTCTATAGGAGACCTATATCTATGTCTGTAGATTAGCTACTGTTTTTACAGTGTGTTCTGGGGACAGGCAGCTAGCAGATAGTGATGAGATGTTTGCTGTATGCAAAAAATGTTGTAGCCTAAAAAAAACGTGTGACATCACTTAGAGCACCTTTAAAACACATCACAAATCACTTCTATCAAATCTCCTCAACCGCAATATGTTAGATGAACAGCTCCAAACCGTTCCATCTTGCTGGTTGCAGGGTGGAAACTTACGTAAATGTGCGGACACACTTGGCGGAGTCACGGATGTCCCACACCTTGATGTAGGAGGTGGAGACAGAGAAGACCAGACAAGAGGAAGGACAATATTTGACTGACACCACATTGTTTGGGTGGCCTTTGAGGGTGACGATCTCTTGACCTGTTACAAGGTTCCACATCTTACAGGTGCGATCTGCAAGAGGGGAGCAGTTAAAATACTTCTTTGGGTTGACACTTACATGCATATTATTTTGTAATAAATGGATCAGAGTATTGTATTCTTGCACTTATTTTTGCTACATGCCTCATTGTCAGAAATCTGACTTTTTGATACATTTACAGAAGAAAATGTATACCACATTAAAGGAATCATTTAGAACTACAATAGCTTTATACTAGCCAAATATAAACCTTTTATGCGCCTAGCTTTTGAGTCTAGCTTGGAAAAAACCTGAAAGCAAGGGAAAACAGCTAGCCTGGCTCTCCTCAAAGCAAAAACAAATCTCAGTTAGTGGTACAGTATGTGTACCTTTAGATCCAGTGAACAGCAGCTCATCGGTAGCATCCACACACAGAACCGGCTTCGAATGGCCCTCGGCTACAGAAACACACTGCAGGGGTGCCGTCCGACCTCCCTTAACACCCCCGATGGGATTGATCACACCCCTAAAGATCACACACACACACACACACACACACACACCACACACACACACACACACACACCACACACACACACACACCACACACACACCACACACACACACACACACACACACACACACACGGTGTCACAGTCACGTCATAATAAATCAGTAAAGTTGATTTCGTTCCACATTTGTAAACATAATATCGGCCAATCACAAACATGCACACAAAACACAATTAGTCTATCCATTATACAGAGACAATACAAACACATACAAACCTCACAGAATATACAGTATATACAAATGATACTCCCCTAAAATAGCTATGTATCTATATGCAATCAAACAACTTCCTGTTGATTTTCTGAGCCTACTTGCTCCAGCTCTCTGGTATGCGTGCACTCCCCTGCATGCTTTTCTTTTGTTGTGGAACAGACTAATTAAGGCACTACCACAGTAGGAGAAGATTCTTATTCAACTTGTCTCTCTGTCTCTATCTTTCTCTCTGTGTCTCTCACACACACACACACACACACACACACACCACACACACACACACACACACACACACACACACACACACACACACACACACACTTACACTTCTATGTTATGTGCATTCAATCTCTCTAGCTGAACCTTTGCACCCCCCCCAAATCTACAGTATGTCCCACTGACAGGCAAGAGTCAGAGAGCCTGGAGAGCAATCAGAGTGAAACAGAGCAGGCAGAGGGTGAGAAGAAGAAGAAGAGAGAGGAATGTGGGGAAATTGGTCCCCAGTGGGCTTCCTAATAACACCAGTGCTAGTTAGTGTGTATGTGAGTGCATACTGTATGTGTGTAAGAGAGAGTGAGGCCAAACACAGTAGTGAGGGAGAGCCAAAGGGTGTGACAAAAGAGAATCTGTGATTACACACAAAACTCGGGACAGGTATTGTTTCTGCATGGAGTGAGAAAAATATATAGAAGGCTGTGCTTGAAACCTGCAACATGCTCCTCCTCTGTGCCTTCACGCACACTGATGAGTAACCAAACAAATACACACAACAAATCAAAAATAAAACATAAAAAAATACTGTGTACAATTTTATAGTGAAAAATGCCAAACAAAATCAAAAACTGTAAAAATGAAAAAATACAATCTGTGAAAAAAATGTGCATGCATGTCTGTGAAATCTCATCAAAACACAAAAGAAAATCAACATGTGCAGCCACAACCTGGAGGACCAATCCCACAGCAGCCGGGAACTCAAAAATAAACCACAGCACAACGTCCGGAGACGTCACCATCACCACATGCAGCATCCATTCTCCGCCAGTCAGGAGGGAGCACCTCCACAGCCAATCGCCTTACGGGGCCAAGGGAAAAGGGTGTGTGGGGTAAGTGGAGAGATGTAACAGCCTGATGACAGGTGTACGGAGTGAAAACAGCATCACAAACAATCTTTCTCACTCTCTTTTTGGTCTAATTCCAGTTTTGTAAATGTTGATGATATAACTAAAGTATTACTTTAGGAAATCAATACATATTTATAATACAAGGAAAGGGAAAATTGAAAACAATAAGAGAAAAAAGATCTAAGGTGCAGTTTCATTTGAATGAACCTTGACACTCTAAAGGCCGTTAACCCTTTAATGTTGTCTGAGAAGGCATTACACTCCATCCTCATTGGTCAAAATGGGAAGTCCGACTAAGTGAGGTGCTAAAGCTATTATATATTTAAATTGTGAATAAAACATAATTTCTTTCACTGTATTGTATTGTACAAGAGCCCATATACTTGCAACCATTTGCATGCTGTGTTCACCTGCCAGGGAATCATTATGCTGCATGATTTTAAATACTTACTTTAAACCTTCACACATTTTCCTATATAAAAGGACATGTACTGCCCATATTATTATATTGCTTAATGCACTACTCTATTTCTCACAGCACGGCACTGGTCCAAATGGCAGAAAGTGTTCCCATTCTATAAGCGTCTATGGAAGATATCATAGTGTGCTGTGTTATGCATTATGAAAGGGCTGCTAATGGATGTTACTGGGCCAAGCACCAAGAGACAAGCATAATAATAAAAACATGGAGGGGGGGATCAGTGTGTGCCCTTTGCAAAACACAAAAAAACAGACAGAAGGGTCTTGGTGAGAGGTGCATCAATTTGTGTGTGACCATGTGAGATAAATATACAGAGGAGAAATTTCTGTTTTTATCATTATTATATAATTTCATTTTTGTCTTAAAGTAATAGTTTGAAATTGTGGGAAAACAGCTTTCTTGCCAAAAGTTAGATGCAAATGTGGATGTCTCTTTGTTTGTACAATAAATTTGATAATACAGTCAGTAGTCAATTAGCTTGGCATAACAACTGCACACAGGGTAAAATAGCAAGCCTGACTCTGTCCAATGGTAAATCACTGAATAACTAACTCATTAACATGATGTGTTGCTTACAACATACATACAAAAAAAGAAAGTATAAAAACCAAAGTCTGCTGTTTTCCTGGCAAACTCACAGTGACTACACTACACCCGGTCAAGAAAAAGTCCTGCACATTAGTCACTATAAAACCACAATTTGTTGTTTACGCTTCAGGTTTTGTACAGATTAATCAAACAAGATATACATGTTCATTAGTGAGCTTCAGAGCTTTAGAAAGAGCCAGGCTAGCAGTTTCTCCCTGCTTCCACTCTTTGTGCTAAGCTAACTGGCTGCTGGTTACAAATCTAACAGACAGACATGAGAGTGACACCAATTCCTCATCCAACACTTGACCGGGAAGCCAATAAGTGTATTTAAAAAATGTGAAACTATTCCTTTAACTCGTGTATTTCAGAAACTTCTGTCAATACGACAGTCTTTACTGTAAATGAAGTATCTAGGGAATTACTGATTATTGTAAGGTTGTTACTCTAATCAAAACAATCATTAAACAATCATAAGATGTTTGTTTAAATAACGTTTTCCCATTTTAGTATTTGCTTCTTTGTTTTTTCTGCAGCCTGCAGAAAAGTGGTAAGGTTCATTCCGGTCTTGTGAGCGAGCTACACCACAGAGAAACAAAACATCACATGTGGGAAAGGGCGGCGGGTCCAGAAAGCCACATGTGGTTAAAAGATGCACCAAAGCGACCTCATCCACAGGGGGGGAGGGGGTGGGGGGATTGGAGGAGAGGCCAGGCGAGGCACTGACTACCGGTGGAGACCAGATGAGTTAACAGGCAAATGGGAAAAACAGAGAGTGACAAACACAGTTCCTCTACCTGAGCACCTCGGAGAGCGAAGAGTCGCTGTCATCCGACCTGGAGGCAGAAGAGGAGCAGGAGAGGGGAGGGTGGGGCGGGAAGAGGAAAGGGTTAACCACGCTAAGGAAAGACAGAAGGGTTACTGGCAAAGGGTTAAAAGGAAGGAGTGACTGGAGGAAGGGTTTTAGATAAAAAGCAATGAGCAAACTGGCAGCAAAGCTCAGTCAAATAGTAACGCTTGTTCAGTGATTATCAGGCAGTTGGCCATGAAATGTGATTCTTCCCAAGGATAACCACCGAACAAACTGTATTCCTTAACCTCTGTCTGCAGATACTGCAGGTACACCCACACTGAGCAGCTGTTTTTTGGTGGACTTTTCCCAAGGGCTAACATCAAAAGGTTAAAGCTTTAAAGAAATTGTTTGACATTATGGCTTATTTAATTTCTTGCCGAGAGTTAGGTGAGTAAATTGATACCACTCGTTTGTCTGTCCGTTCAGTAGAAGTTTACAGCCAGCAGCCACTTAGCTTAGCTTAGTTTAGCTTAGCATAGCAAAAAACAGAAGAAACATAACAGTAAAAAGTAAAATAAGTTGCCTACCAGTAACTCTAAAACTCGCTCACCTTTAAATTAAAATAATAACTTCATATTTGACTTACAGACATGAGTGGTATCAATCAATCATCTAACTCTTGGCAAGAAAGTGAAAAGGCATATTTCCAAATGTCAAACTATTCATTTGAACATGGCAGAAAAAAGGTACTGAAAGAAAGAAGGAAGTAGTCAAGGAGGAAACACTGATTATAGGATAGTCATCCACAGAGGTCAAAGAACTGCACACTATAATTTCTACACTTTTGTAGCCCCAATGTATAACTCCCCTGATGCCAGTGTCCGCTCCCACATCTACTTTTTCCAGCCATATACAGGGAATTAGTACAGAAAAGAACAAAAGGGACCGCAGTCAGGGTTAACAGAGGGGAAAATCTAGAATGGAGGATAATGTTGTTGATCGAACTCACAGGTAGGCCTGCTCAAAGCTGCCGAGGGAAAAATTCAGAACACATCAATATGGTACCTCCACTTTGTGTAAATGTGCAATAAAAGTGTTACTATATTGTAAATAATTTATAACTTCTGGTTCGTCACCATGGGAGCCTGTGCTTTACACTCTGAGCATGAAATAATAAATCTAAATGATTCTGGATATGTCCGGAGGGAAAGGTGATGTAAATTCCTCCATTTCCTGGTATTTACTGCTGGCCAAAGTGGCTATTAGTATAGTGACATCCTCTTTTCTTTCAGACTCTCAAGACAAAATCCTTTTAAAATTCATTGGTTTTGGAGGATGTAAAAAATGGTTTTGGCATTCAAAGCCCCTTTATCCATCAGAAGACAAGAAAAAAAATGATTTCCCTCATTCCCATGTGTATTTGAAATCTGTGTAAAATGCCTGATCCCTGACTCACAGGCAACCAATCTATTCAAATTAGGGATCGACCGAATTGATATCTTTTTAGAGCCGCTACCGATTTTTTAAGGAGTAACCAAGGAGGCTGATAACCAATATTTGCAGACATACATTGAAAGTAGAATGAAATTAAAATCTTAGAATCAATACTTAGAATATCACAGACTACAAAAGAAAACATAGTTGAAATGCCTTCAAGCATATGTTTGAAATAAATACTGAAAAACAGAACATTTAGTGCACGTTTAGGACTTTTCTTCAGTGCATCCATCAAGAAAGAAATATATAGATTGACGTGTAGATGTGATACAGCTTCTTTGATCATGAAGCTGATTGTTACTGTTCAATTATCTGGTTTATCAGTGAAGTGTATGAACTACACTGCCGACTGACATCTAAACTCAGTGACGAACAGAGCAACGGCTGACTCATTCGAACGGGTCCAACGTGGGTTCGATGCACATCCGTAGGTTGCGTTATATACGTCTGGTGTATGAAATGTCTGTATCCTTACTGCGCAGCAGATTTGGTCAACTATGATAAAATAATCACAGTTCTCACCCGAGTCCAGGCACCATCTCACTCCCTCTTCTGAAACGTGTCCACATGTGGTGCCGCCTCCCAGCATTGGACACTAAGCGGTGTTACGATAGATGATTGATAGGTGCTCTCCTTTTCCTGGCTTTATTTCAAGCATTGGAGGGATAGTGGTAGTGCACTGGCTGAAACCTGATTGGACAAATGCTTTCCCTCATTGGCTGGCCAATTTCAAACCAGACCAACATTGTGGCTGGCTTTGAAACACTGCAATATCGGCTGCCTTATGTTTGAAACTCAACTCCACTTGCTTGTTGAAGCAGCTTTGACCATTAGAGGGACACTATCCTTCAGTGGTGTTGATGGACTATAACTCCCTACAGACAGAGACAGACGGCTGTATCAAAACCAAAGAAACACATTTCAAATGTATTTATTTTATCCGCAATCGGATAAAAAATATCAGATAATCATAAACTGCTGAGTAACGCAGCCGATAATCATAAAATGCTTCATTTAAACATAAATCGGTCAAAAAACAGAAGCAGAATCCATCCATACAGTCCTTATCACAAAAACCTCTTATTGCATTTTAATAGATTTTGTGAACGTGCAAAGATGCACTTGAGAACATCATGATCTTCATCTTTGGGTAGCAAACAGCTTCCGGTTTGACATCCAATTTCACAGAATTCATGCAGACAATTCAGACTAGCTTTGTAATTATTTTTAATAAATTGGCTACATTTAGCTTTGAATGTATTCTTGTGATGAATGAATTAAGTGTCACAGTTAGGACCGTGTCAGTAAAGTTGAAACCAAACAAAGTAAAAACGATTTAAACGATGAATCTTGAATCATTGCATCCAGTGTTCACTTCAGCAAACAATACGTTTAACCCCACATTTCACTTTAGGAAAAAAGAAAGACTCTAAACGACAAAATTATGTTAATACCTTCCATCAGATTGCAACAAATGCAAATACAGCCTGCAACAAATGATGAAAGGAAAAAAAACACTATTTGAACGCCCTGCATCATGCTCTATAGGAAGACTCCTCCTGTAGGAACTACAAACGCCACCCTAAACATAAATATCCTCACACATGCCAACCTGCGTTAATTAAAAATGGCTTCAATCAAGAGCCTCATGGAAAGATGACAACAGCCAAGCCATTTACCTACCCCTGCTCCACATAATGAGGACCCACAGGCTTTGACACACAAATATTCACACATACAGTACAGCACCCTATTCTCCCAGCATCCTCGCTAACAATTAGGGGGCAAAAAAATGAAAATTATGGATTAATAAGATTTAAAACAAACATTTTAGAGCAAGCCAAAAAATGCCCGAATTAACAACTGGAATGTTTTGAATGCAAGGGAAAAAGGTTCAGGCTTCATTAAATCATCTCAATCCCATTGTGTCTCCACGTGTGCTGGACTGCAACTTAAAATTGAAAATGTTTCCATAACATTCTTTTAACTTTTGTATTAAAAATTTAAAAAAAACAGCAAATTCGACACCCAATCTCACTACAGCCTAAAAAATTACCATAAATTTAAATCTAATTCTTCTGACACTGTGTCAACAAACTTGAATTTCATGAGATAAGATTTATGGCAGGGCTGCTTTCTACTGTATTAGATTGTACAAGATGATTTCTCTTTCTCAAATCCAGAGCATGCAGATCATTATCATGTACATCACGTCAAGTTAAAACAGACATACAGTATCATACCACAGCGTGCTGTTTTCCCCCACAACCACAATTATATAGACTAGAAACACTCTACAATTACACCTTGTTGTTAGTGTTGCTAAATGCAGCCTGTGGCTGTGGTTTGGATGATCAGTTCTTCGATGTGTCTTCAGTGCACTACACCTGGATTCTATGAATGTTTGCACCATCAGTCCTCCAAGGAACTACATTAATGCCAGATGAAAAGTATTTTTGTCAAATAGCACACTCTTACATCTACACCGCGGACAAAAGCCCTTTCCTCTCAAATGGCCTGACCTTCAGCCTAACTACAATGCCAGTTAAGATTTTAAACCATGGAAGAGAAAAAAAAAAGAAAAGAAAAGAAAGGTTCAAAGTGAAGCTGAATTGATCAGAGAATGCAAGTACAAAAGAAGTGTGTGAAAGTATGTCTGTGCAAGAGTGTACTCACTTGTCCAGAGCAGAACCTTGGGTTTGGTTGCTGGTGAGCCTCGAGAAGACGTTGCGGTCGTTCCTGGTCCTCAAAGGAGGGGAGGAGGGGGGAGTATAGCCGTCAGCGGGCCTGATAAGGAGGAAGGTGAAGGATAGGAAAGGATGAGAAGAGTTAAGAAGAATGAAAATTACACTACACAGGCAAAAAAAAAGATCTATCTGCCAACAAAATAGCTCAAATTGAGAATTACAGTGCATGTACCTGAACGCGCGGTCGTAAGATTTCCTCCTTGTTAGAGGGGAAGTGTCATAACCTCGAGACTGCCTGGGACTGACACACACACACACAGACACACACACACAAAAGCAAACTAAGCAAATCTTTAAGGGAGTGCACAGGAGGATGATACACAAATATGTCAACTTTGGGGAATCTATAAGCTACAACAACTGTAGGCATTTCTAGCAGACTAAAGCAACTGGCAGACTAATTTCTTTAAATAGCAAATCACACACAACCAGGCTTCATATTCCAGAGGACTAATAGAAATTTCATTGGCTTGTGCTTTTTTTCTCCCTGAAGCAGTTTTATAACCTAAAAAATGTTTGGCCTCTGGCAGGTTTTCAGTGGTTGGTAAGTTGGAAGTGTGCATTGGGGGAGAGACACAAAAAATCTTGACAACTTTATCAGGAAATAAAAATAAGTAAAAAGATGTTCCTTTTTTCTTGTTGATTTGTGATATTAGTTCATGGTTATGGAATTATCCTTATGTTTCTATCCCGCTTGATTGTTTACCTCAACAACACATCTTATGTTTAAATAGTTGCAAATGTTCCAGTTCAACTAGGACTAAGCAACATATCGATATTATATCGATATCGTGATATGAGACAGGATATCGTGTTAGATTTTGGATATCGTAATATTGTGATATGACCTAAGTGGTGTCTTTTCCTGGTTTTAAAGGCTGCATTATATTATATTATATTATGATGTACTTTTCTGAACTTACCAGACAGTTCTAGCTGTTCTATTATTTGCCTTTTCCCCACATAGTCATTATGTCCACATTACTGATTATTTATCTAAAACTTAAGTGTGAAGATACTTTGTTAAAGCACCAATTGTCAACCCGAGAATATCGCCGCAATATCGTTATCAGGGTATTTGGTCAAGAATATCGTGATCGGATTTTCCCCCTATCGCCCAGCCCAAGTTCAACCCTAAGTTCAACCAGCCCTAAGTTCAACCCATGTCAATTCAATGACTTAGCTCTTCATTTTGCTCACCGGCAGTTCAGCAGAACAACTGTTTACCTACATGGGGATTCAAGATGAGTTTCTCTAATTGAGGAGGACTCTAACCAACAGGCCACCCTGCTGGCCAACTGGGGGAAGTTGTACCCCAGGGGGCACTGCTGCAGTGGACAAGTCGTAGTTTGAAAGATTTGTAGAAAAGCTCAACTAATATGATAGAATAGAAGTAAGGGTTTGATTTAAAAATATATATCCACATAGTGAGTCAGCTGTAATAACTGAACACTATTTTAGTCTTAACAGTTATGAAAGTAATGAATAAACAGTTCCAATAGTTAAATGTAATGGATACATGATTAAAATAGTTATTGAAAAGTAATGTCACAATTGTGAAAAAGGAGTAATGGAGAAATGGTGGGTATATATAGCCAAAAGTAAGAGGTACTTGAACTTATTTGATAGGCTGTGGGGGTACAAAAAAAGTTGGGAACCACTGAAGTGGAGAGTGGAAATACAAATGCTCTACCATCCGACACACTGCAGTGATTGTTACTTGTGAGGTGTTATCATGCTTCAACATGGCTTAAATACAACAGCCAAGTCTCCTTCTTTCCGCAGGTAACACTTAAATCAAATGTATTGTCCTAGATCATCTCATCGGCCATTATATTCACTTACAAGGTGTGTCCCCTGACAGGTAGGCTGATGGTGCGGAAGGCCCGGTCCCTGTGGTAGGGATCTCGCAGGGCCGGGCTGAGCCCCAGACTCATTGTCCCTAGGCTCATGCCATCCTCCTGGATGTCTGTCAGCGAGGCCAGAGATTTGGTGATGTGCTGCTGCTTGCTGCCTGATGAGGAGTCCAGGATGGGACCCAGATACTCCGCAGACACCGCCTTCATCTGAGCTGACAGACGAGGCTCCATCTGGTTGATCATTTGCATAGACAGGGGAATGATATAAGAAAAGAAGTGGGATAGTGGGATATGAAAAACTGAGACATAAAATAAAGATGAGGATTGAATTTCAATAAAGGCACAAGAGGAAATTAAGACACCGCCCTAAAACACCATTCAGTTGGGTAAAGAGCAAAGAGAATATGATAATAGCAAAACAAACTTGAAAAGAGAAAGAAGCCAATGTGAGGTCAAAGAGAACAATAACATCAAAAACCCAATATAGACAACTAATTCACACAGTATTAACAAGATGACAGGAGGAGTTGGTGTAAAAACAGGGGTTCCTCTTCAGAACATCAAACCAACACTTTTGTTAGTAGAAGAAGTTTAAAGTGTTTGCGTATGCTGCCACCTCATGGTTACAAACAAAAATGGCAGCTGCTTTGAGAGAAACTGTGGCATGTGTGTTGACGGTTAAAAATAGAGTAAGGGTCTAAACACAATCACAATTTAAAAAAAAACACTAATTCCATCAACATGCAGTGCCATCATGACTCATAAAGGTCTGACAGAATTGGCTACTGCAAGTTGCAGCACTACCTGATGTTTTAAACACTGACACAGGGGAAAAAATAGAGCTATTCTGAGAAATAAAACATGGAGGCAATGTTGATATGTGGATTTAAAAAGAAGACGCTCTTGTTGTGTTAAGAAGAAGAATGTGAATTTAAATCTCTAATAGCCAAATAACAACTACAATATGCACTTCAACAACACAAATCAGCTGTACCTTTATTTTGAAATCATCTTGGCTGTTGGATTCTTTCATTTGAGATACGCTGCAGAAAGAGAGGAAACGAGGGTTAGAGAAATATACATGATACAAAAAGGAATGAGGAATGTACATAGTACAATGTTCATATTTTTCAGATAAAACTATGTCTGACCTTCTTTTTTGTACAATAAGACCAACTTTAGCACATAGTGAAAAATGGGTCAGAGTGAGAGGAGGATTTTGTGTGGCTGACTGCAGTCTCACCTGCTGTCAGACGCCTGGCTGAACTCAGAGGGCTCCTCGTCTGTGCTGGCGTAACCGTTTTCTGGACGCACACAAAACAAACCTTGTCAGTCGCCTGCACACTGTACATACACTGCCACACAAAACCTAATCCACTACCACATTTCATACTGTGCATTTTTTTGTTTGATATATTCAGATTAAGTCAAGGGAACATACAGAATAAAGTTGTACAGTGCACACTGCCACACAAACCCTAAGCATAAACTAAAAACACCACTCACCCTGCTGTACATTGTGGATGAGAGCGTGGAGCTCAGGGATGTATTCTGCTTTTTCTCGCAGGGCATCAAGGATTACGTGATTGTGAGATGAGCCAATCATATCTGTCTGTCTCAGCTGACCCTCCAGCAGTCGGACCTGAGCCTCCTTCTGAGCCACCAGTAGACTCTGTTTACACAGACCAGACAAAATCAAAAATAATAATGCAAACACAAATACACGTAATGTACTGTAGGAGTTTACTTTTAGACTACGTTTTAATCATACAACAGGAAATGAGAATATCTAATTAATAAAGTGTTTTGGCTTTCTGAAGGGTGATTTGATTTTTTTTGCACCAAGAAATACACCTGTGACAACATCTTGCAGTACAAAGAGACACCACTGGATGGAACCACAATCCATTGTTAAGTGCACCTGCACATCACTCACTGCAGAGCATTGCCTCAATATCAATCAAATCAAATATCAATACATACAAATAACATAATTAGATGTTTGCCAGTGACATGATATGATAACAGTAAAAAACTCATTTATTTTAAGGCATTTAAACACTTATAACACTTAATAAGTGTTTTTTTTGTTAAAGCCACATATTTTCTTTCACACCTTCAAGAGTGTGGATTTCAATAATTTCAACTACAAATGTTTCTAAGTCTGCAAGCCCACCTGCAAACCCACCTATGGAATTTTAAGTTTTCATAACCCCTTTATGATAACTCACTTTGTCTATGGAAGCCTTCAGGAAGTGATCCAGCAGGTTGCGTGCTTCAGCCAGAGAGCAGGAACTGATCACAACTGAGGTGTCCACTGAGTCCAGCTCATCCTGCAGGAAAACACAATCCTAGGCATTACTCCTCACACTTTTCACAGCTAGACTGCAAACGTGTGTGTGTGTGGTGTGTGTGTGTGTGTGTGTGTGTGTGTGAGTGTGTGCGTGTGCGTGTGCGTGTGCGTGTGCGTGTGCGTGTGTGTGTGTGTGTGTGTGTGTTACCTTGGTCTCTTCTATCTGTACAATGGTGGCCTGGCAGTCAGACAGGCTGTCATTGATGTAGTCTATGTTGGCGTTCAGCACCTCAATCTCCTCAGTAATTTCCTGAAGGAGGCGGTCTTCTGCTTCTGGTCCCTCTCCGTCTGCCATTAGTACCTCTCTCTTGTGTGAGAGTGATTCTTGATGGACTGTCAGCTCCTCTCGCTTCTGACTCATCAAAAACACAAATGCATACAGAGGAAAAAAAAGGTCAGACCTACAATTGTGCTCATAAGTTTACATGCCCATGCTTAAGTTGATTAAAAAGAGGAATAAAAAAATCATGTTTAAAATCCAACCTTTAAGGACACCAATTTTCTTTGTGAATGAATAACGTATTGTAAATAAATAAATGTTCTTCCTTAAAATACAGGGGGCATAAGTATCCATACCCCTATGTTAAATTCCCATAGAGGCAGGCAGATTTTTATTATTAAAGGCCAGTTATTTTATGGATCAGTATATTATGGATCCTGATAAAGTTCCCTTGGCTTTTGGAATTAAAATAGCCCCACATCATCATATACCCTTCACCATAAATAGAGATTGGCATGGGATACTTTCCATAAAATCCTCTCTCGATGCAAATCAAACCAGCTATTAGTCTAACTGAAATAAAACCATGCCAATCTCTATGTATGGTGAAAGGTGCACATCTCATGGTAGGGCTGCTCAATTATGGAAAAAAATCCTAATCACAATTAGATTGGTCCATTTTGAAATCGATTGATATTGATTATTTAACACAATTACTCATTGACTTTTGGAAAGTAGTTGCATTTATTGCACTTAAAAAACAGTGAAACAGTTAATCCTTGTGTTGTCTTCCCGTCAATGTTTTGGTTGGCTATTTTGACACTTGTGTTGCTTTTCCTGATGTTTTGGAAATGTTTTGACGTCTTAGTCACTTTTTTCAAGTTTTTTTGTCACTTTTTCTGAAGTTTTTGCTGATTTCTTTCCGCACTTTTATAGACCGTCTTTTATCATTTTCTTTTTCAAATGCTTTCAAATTGATTAAAACACCCAAATTAAATGAAATTAGTGAGCTGATCATTGAATTTACTTGTGAAGAGCGCTGTACGGAACCATCCACGTTATTTCTTTTGGCAGTTCGGGTTAAATAAACCAACATTTCTGGTATAGAAACTTTTTGAAAATGGGTTAAATTTGACAGAACACAAGGCGAAATAACAACTTGCAAAATGTAACGTGCAATATAATTGTTTTTGTTATTGTTATGTGCCAAAATCAAAATCATGATCAAAATTTGATTGATTGCACAGCCCTATCAATTGTTTGGGCGGCTGTGGCTCAGTGATAGAGCGGTTGCCTGCCAATCGGAAGGTTGGTGGTTCGATCCCCGCCCCTGCAGTCATTGTCGCATCGGAGTGTGAATGTGTCAAATGTATGAATGTTTATCTGATGAGCAGGCGGCAGCCCCGGCCACAGTGTATGAATGGTGAATGTATCCTGTAGATGTAAAAGCGCTTTGAGCAGTTGTTAAGATTGGAAAAGCGCTATATAAATACAGCACATTAACAAAACAATTTTCCACGTCTCAAGTGAAACAGGTCAAGGTCAAGTCCCTGTTGATGCCATTTTACTCTATAGATACCAAACCTAGTATAATCCCAGTAACAACAACGCCTCAAACGGCACGATTTAATCTAGAATAAAAATGTGAAGGTCATTCCTACCTTTATAAGGCGATCCATGTCAGCTTCCACATTAGCGATTGTCATTCTCTGCATGACAATGTCCATAACGCGACGCTCAAGCGCTTGCCACTTCTGACGTGCAGACTTGGAGAAGCTGCTGGCTCTGCCCGCCACTCCAACGCTTCCAACGCCCGCTGGCTTACGCTGCAACTTCTTCCGACTGCCGGGAAGGGACAAAGAGAGACTGATTTT
This sequence comes from Etheostoma spectabile, assembly GCF_008692095.1. Lineage (NCBI taxonomy): Eukaryota > Metazoa > Chordata > Actinopteri > Perciformes > Percidae > Etheostoma > Etheostoma spectabile. Next base: position 22,066,931 of record NC_045736.1, read on the forward strand.
TTTCCGCCACAACACTGACGTATCATCACCATTTCAGTTGATATGGTGAACCTTTTAGGAACAGTTTACTCATTTACACAACCAGCATTTACTGAAAAACATTCTCATACATTTGTCTTATTAGCTGCTAAATGCTCAACTATGTTTTCTAACCAGTAGCTACGTTTGGTGCTGAGCAGAACAGCTGCCTGCTAAAGCTGAAAACAACACTATTAGAGTAAACCAAAACAGTAAAACTACGTCCGGATGGCTAAACAACGAGGTAAAACTCACTATAAAGCTCTGTAAAGCTGAAAGGAGCTCCAGATTCGGGTGATAACTCTCTGTAGGTTCATCATTACAAGTGACCGTTTGGTCATTTAAAGAATTACCTACAAAGACAGCATTCACACATGTACATGTAAATGAGAGGTCATTGACTACATCAACCCAGCTTACCCAATGACCCTGGTTCCATCCATGCTCCCTTCACTCTCTGCCAGATATCCAAACACATTGTTTTTGTTGTTCCACTGTCTCACCAGCCCGCTCACAGTCCTCCCAGTCTCAGGTTCAGAGCTGCTTGCTGTAGTGCTGGCTGATAACTCAGCCCCAGAGTCTGTAACTGGGGGTGTCTGGTTCCAGCGGGCCACACGCCCTGCCACACGGTCTGACATGGGCTTGGCCAGGCGCCGCAGGGCGGTAACTTCCTGGGTCTTCCTGCGCAGCACCTGCTCCTGCTGCCGCTTCTGAGACTCCAGGGCTCGAATCTGGTACTGATGAACAGGAAAGACAGAAAGAGTACTCTCAACATGTCTGTTATATATTTTTCCTCTACATTTGTTATTTTGCTCTTCTAACGTTAATTAGATCCCTGAGTTGAATAAGACAGTCTACACACAGGAAAGTATTGATCATTTGAGGATTTTAAGACTCAAGACAAAACCATAAATAAAAGGATTACAAATGAGGCCCACGGTATGACAGTGTAAATGTTCCCATGCTCATAAGCCCTCTCCTGAATGAATGAACTCATTCAGGGTATGTATGTGCTAATCTTCGAAACACAACAATCTGTGTACAATATGTGCATGATCCATAAAGAAGTGTTTTAAAGTGCCAGGCTGACAAACAGAAGGAAAAACCTCATTGCAAGCCACTCATCAACGTGAGTCATTCTTTAAATACAGTTGTGTAATTAGAATTTGTAACATGTTGCCAACAGCTAAAACATAGATTAAACAAGCTCATATATGACGTTGCACATACTGTCTTAACTAGCACTCATTTTCCAATAATTCTATTTCTGCATGAGACATTGGAGGGAGCTGAAGCACATATGTTAATATGTGTTTCTGAACACTGTAGTATTGACTGTAGTTTGCAGTGTCGAATATATCTGTCATAAACACCGACACTGACCTCTTGGCGGCGCTGCTCCTTCTTGAGTTGGGCGATCTCACGGTTCCTCTTTGCCTCCACCATCCTCCTCCTCTGCTGCTCCTCCTTCATCTGTTTCATCAGTGTCACCTGGAAACAGCAGAGGTCAGGCTTCCTAATCTGCACTAGTATTTCTGCTCAAACAATGGCATTTATTCATGCTCCCACACCTCCCCCATCACTCGTTTTAGCTGAGCTTCATTGGCTCCCAGTGAAAATCTCCTGTCGACTTACTCTACTTACCGCCAGGGCACTTAGGTCTACAACCCAACAACTCCTTGTCATCCCCCGGACACGCCTTAAAACCAGAGGGTACCGAGCCTTTTCTGTAGTAGCCCCCAAACTCTGGAATTCCCTCCCACCCCATGTCAAATTCTGTAATACAATTGCCAGTTTTAAATCAAATATGAAGAAGCAGTTTTACTCTCTTGCTTTTAACTCCCCTTGATTTTCAACTTTTTCTTATGTTTTTGTATTTGCAAATCCATTGTTGTTTTATTCTATGTTACATTATTTGACTTTACCTTTGCCTAACTATATTCATGTAACCTTGCACACTTGATTATGTATCTTTAAGGCCAACTGATTCTGCCTTCAATGCTCTACCTGTAAAGCGCTTTGGGTCAACTGTTTGTTTAAATGTGCTATACCAATAAAATAACTTGACTTGACTCTTCTTCCTCTTACCTTGGCTTTCTTCATATCGTTGACCTCTGTCTGGAGTTTCTTCAGCTCCCGTTCGTACCTCCCTTGGTTTTTCAGGAGACGTGCGTGTTCTTTCTGTGCCACTTGCAGCTTCAGAAGGTCTCTATTCATCTCCTTAAGACGTTTCTCGTAGTCCTGCTTGATCCGGTTGGCCTTCTCCTCTGTATAGTTCTCCATAGACACTGTGTAGCCACATAATAAGGTTAATGATCTGTTGTCAGTAGCGCTGGGTATGGTTAAAAAATATTCAATACCATTACCGATACCAATATCGTGACTTCAATGCCAGTTCCTAAACAATAGTTTTTGCGATAACAATTTCATAAAACAAAAATAAATCACAACATTGCAGCACAAATCTATTGACTGTCTGAGCCCTGTGCAGAATGTAGAGTTTTACCTGCGTGTCTCTATGACGTGTAACGTTAATCACAAACATTATTCAATCTAGGTAGAAGCAGGCTGCATGCTTATTGGCTTACTGACACTGATGAGATGGACTAGGTACTGAAATGACGAGGCATTCGCGATACTTTAGAGGCAATTTGGTCAGTGCCCTAAAAGTATTGAATTTGGTACCCAGCCATAGTTGTCAGGATGCTTTACCTTAAACTACACCTTTTACTGATCAAAAACTCCCCAATCCAGGTGTAATTTACAAATCTCGTAATGCATGAACTCACTGAGGTTCTGCAGTACACGGTCTCTCTCCAGCTGAGTGTCTCGGATCTTGTTCTGCAGTAGAATGAGCTTTTCCTCGTACTGCAGTTTGAGCATCAGCAGCCTCCGTTGGCTGTTCTCCAGTTCGTCCATCAACTTCTGCTTAATCTCAATCTCGCAGGTCAGATCAGCCAGGTCTGCCTGGAAGTTGGCTGCATGTTGGAAGGTAGAGATCAGATTGAGTGCCAAGAAGATCTTAAATAGGAGTTTAAATAAAATAATAATGGAGGATAATTATATTAATAGCAGGAAATCAACAAAACGCACCAAATCGTAGTCTTAATTTATTGTCAGTTTTTTTATTGTGATTGGCATCAACCTAAACTTTTGGCATTGGTTAATTAACATGTTGCTTCTTTGTGCTTCTCTCAGAAACTGTCCATAAGAGTACACATTCAAATTCAGCTCTATTATATAAAATATATTTCATATATGTCTTCACGGTACACCATCTGACAAACTGATGTTTTGCAATCAAACACAAAATAGGGCAAGCCATGTTATCTGCTCTGTGAGGCTGTACTTAGGCACAACGATGCTTTGAGCCAAATGCTTACATTAGTATGCTTACATGTTCATAATAACAATGCTAACATGTTAACCATGTTCACCACCTTAGTCTAAACACAAGTTTACAGCTGAGTCAAATGGGATCGTGATACATTTTTCAAATATCTGGTCATAAACCATAAATTGAAATATACACCAGTAGATGGCGCAAGAGGATAAGTCGGAGGATCTTAAAGGTCATTATCAACTCATAAAAGGAATCATGGAAGGAATCATGAATGTCCATGCAAATGTTTGTGCCAATTCTTTCGATACTGAAGATGTTGAGATAAACTTTGACCAGCTGGCAGTGCTAGAGGAAAAGACAGGGGATCACCAAAGTCATTGGGATTCATCGCACAACAAATGTCCGTACAAAATGTCATAGCAATCCATTCCATAGTTGTTGAGATACTTACTGACCGACCTAAAGACAGACATTATAAGCTATGTTAACATGGCTAAATGCACACAAAAAAAGCAGCAGTTGTCAGAAACACACCTTTCTCATCGGAGTCTGAGTCTGAATCCACCAGGCTCTCGTCACTGTCAAACCCGTCCTCCTCCTCCCTGCCCTCCTCTTCATCCTCCCCTTCATCTTCTTCACAACCACTCTCCTCCTGCAGTGGAGACATGATATCCTACACACAGAAACACACAGATACATTAGACTTTGTTCAGTTTGTTTTTGTTTGTTGTCCGTATGAATGCCAACACGAGTACCATACCTCAGTGTAATTGTCGTCTGAATCGATCTCTCCATTCTGTCCGTTTTGACCACTCTGCCCGTTCTCTCCATTCTCGTGAGTGTGCAGCTTCACTCGTTTCTTCAGACCTTTCTCCAACTCTGGACTACAGGAGCAGAAAAGCCAGTTGGCATTGAGAAACAACATAAATTTTGAGTTATCAAATTATTTCCCTTTACTATTTTCAGTTGACAGTCTATCCAATTCATGTACAATGATATATATATATATATATATATATATATATATATATATTATATGAGTGTTTTTGTCCATTACCATGCATTGCAAACACTCTATATTGCATGTAAGTGAGATGTCACACACTCCTAACAACCATCATTAAGGCTTTGGGAGTGTTGCCAAGTAATATGATCACGGCAAAGTCAGACCTGTGAAGTCATTGGCAAAATCTTCTTCAGCTCATCCTGCCCTTTCAGCTCTTACCTCTTGATTGCCAATTATGTTTTCCCCTTTGCTCACTCTTTTACAACCGTCCCCCTTATCACCCATACCATCTCTAAATTCTCTTCTACCTCCATCTCGATCCCATTAAACCTCAATTAGCCTGTTAGGCTGTGTACTCTTCTCTCTCATGACCCACTGGCCAACTGAATAAGACCTTTTTGTGTCCAAGCCAGCGTTACTACTCAGCTTTGGCTGCATCCCAATTCTATTCAGAAGCAGGCCGTCCCAAAGCACTAATTGACTTGTGACGTGGCTCTTAAGCTAGAGGAGAGAAGCAATGAGGAGGGCATGAACAATGTTGTACTCATCATGCATCATTTATTGACAAGGGATCAGAAGAACGAATGAGAAATCAAATTTACATTACACTGAGATGTTCGGATGTATAAGGACAGAAGAGCTTCCTGGAACTCGGCGGACTTGACTCCTCCAGTGACTTTTGTCTGGATTTCTTTTATATTGTATAAAGTGTTCACGTTATCATGTGACTCACCTCATTCTCCTCTGCCTCCTCTCCTTCTTCTTCAGCCTCTCAATGTCCATCTTGGCCCGGCGCAACACGTCCGTCATCTCAGCTTCCATGGACAAGGGAGCAGGGGAGGAGCCAGGGGGGTGGCCGGGGGCGGGGCTGTGAGCAGAGGAAGGGAATGGGGAACGCAAGGAAAGTCGGGGCGCCTGCCGTCGCAAAGACTCGTTCATAGCCTCGCTCTCAAGAAGCTTGGTTCTGACAGAGGAGAACGAAAGAGGGAGAAAAAGACAACTCTTTACTTCATAATTTCTTTCTGCAGGGTTCTGAGAAGGGGAAAAAATGATTCTGAAATTAGAAACGAAATTCAAACTGACTTAACACAAGCTAATTAAAGCCACTGGGTCTATTCTTTCATTCACTTTTAAACTTTCAAAAGAAGAAATAACACATTCTTATCCTTGCAAAGTTCAGTAGCATACGGTAGCTTTTTTAGCTAACATTAGCAAATTGAAATATTGTCATTCACGGTTCACTGACCTTATGGCTCTTCGCTACTCTAATTAAACATTTTGCCATAATGTCATTTGTGGTCACATTGTCTGTTAATCTGCTAAAGGGGTCCAACTACATAACAAACAGAATAGCAGAGACCACCTCATGTAACTCCCTCTGTAAGCATATTTCCAAAAATGTCAAATCATTCCTGTAAGTGCTGTCCCACATTTAGGTTTGATTATTTCAGTTAGTGTGATGCTACAAGTGATGGCAGTAAATGAAGGCATCCCACAAGGTTTAGAGCTCTTACCTAAGTTCTTCAACCTCTCGGATGTAGTTCTGGATTAAAGCCCCGATCTCCTCATTGCCCTCACCTAGAAGTCAAAAGCAAAAGGAGGAACTCAGGTAAGCATTCAATGCAAAAAGGATGCATTAAAAATAAAAAAGCTTAAAGCAGTAAATTTAAGACAAACAGAGATTGTATGGTGTTTAAACATTAAGAGCAGTTATATATTTCCCTCACGTACTTGACTTGGTCAGCAGAGCGCTGACCTCATTGGCCAGCAGATGTGTTACACGGGTGTTGAGGTGGTCAATGGTCTCCTGCATGGCCTTTACCCTGAGGCGAAGTGTGTCGCTTTCTCTCTGCAACATTGCATTCTCCTGATACAGGTCGCTGAAGCCCTCTGAACCATCCTCACCAGCCACACGCTTCCCCTGCACAGAGGAGCAAAACAGTCAGCATGACCGTGACCCTGAACATCAGAAGAATTTTAGGGATAAAGACAATGCAACTAATCCATCCATCCAAACACTCCATTACTTCCAGACTCCAGTCACATCACATCCCTTATTACCACATAGAGGTCAGCTCGCAATCCCTGGGCATAGTTATGCGTTCACTTCCTAACACCTAGTAACCGTGGTGGCCCTAGACTGACAGCCCTGCTAAATGATTGCTTGTTTCTTGTGGCCCTGGAGGAGTGAAGTCCTTGCAGACTTTCTTTGAATCTTCTGCCTATTTCTTGTCATATTTTCTTGTATCATTATTCACTCTGTCCTCTAACTGCAAAATGGTCCATATTATGTAAACCATGATACGAGGAACATTTACACTGTAAGGAGCTATTCTGTACATTCAGCTACGGGATCAATATATGCATTACTTTGGAAAAGGCAGTAAAAGTATAAATGTATGCGTGTGTTCCAGTAAAGATCTTTGATTTGATATAATATTTAGCTGCAGCATCTGCTTTTCTTACTCATACTTCAATACCAACCTCACTTACTCCTATTAGTGTTGTCTTTTTTTCTTATTCTGCTCAGTTACTATTCTCAATTGAATTCATTATGTCAGCCCTCTCTTGCCGCCTCATTGCATCAGTTACACTGACAGCCATGTGTTGTCTTTTTTTCCTTTCTTTCAACCTGCCACATTTAACATCTTCAACATGCCCCCACTTCCCAGCCCCTTTTATCTCTTTTCTCTGAACACCTCTTTGTCTTTATTTTTTTCAAATCATTTTTTTTTAAATTTCTCTCCCCCACAATGTTTCCTTTTTCCTTATCACCACTCATCCCTAAATCTCTCACCGCCTTGTACTCCATCAGTTCCATCTGAAGCCGAGCTATCTCGGCACGCAGGGCGCTGATCTGCTGGCTGGTCTTGTCTTGGTTCACCACCACCTTGTTCTTGATGTTTCGGGCACGGTTGGCATACTTCAGTGTGTTTAGTGTTTCCATGAAGTCCCGGTCTGACGGACTGATGCAGGCGATCATCAATGTGCGACTGGAGAGGAAGGAAATGTGAAGGTTATTAGACAACTGTGCATACAGTATAACAAAGTTGAGAATTTCTTGTTGTTAGCATGAACATAACAGAAGCCATTTTGATAATCAGGCACAACATTAACAGCTTTACAGTATGCCTTGTGTGTCCCATTGAGGGCTTAAGGAAAACTTTGTGACCTCTGTCAATAACCAAACCAGAGCACTTTTTTACTTTGCATATGGCACAGAAAAGCTTAAAGTCCTCACTTTAGAGAAGCTGGAACCATCAAATTGGTGGCATTTTGTTTCAAAAACTTCAGAAAGGTGATCAACTATCAAAATAGAGGCAATTCATTTCATGTCAATCACTGCATGTGTGTGAGTGTAAATACCTGTTGCCTCCTAGTGAGTCCTGTAGTAGACGAGTGAGTTTGGAGTCTCTGTAAGGGACGTGTCCTCCCTTCTTAGCCTGGTCTCCTAAAGCGCTGATCACATTTCCCAGTGCAAGCTACATCCCCACACACACACACACACACACACACACACACACACACACACCACACACACACACACACACACCACACACCACACACACACACACACACACACACACACACACACACACACACCACACACACACACACACACACACACACACACACAAAGAAATGTATCACAAACTAGTGAACTACTGGTGTATGCTTTGTCATTGACATTGTTTTTGATCATACCACCAACAAACAACAAATTTTATATTTCTATCTCACCAGTCCACAGTTAATAGAGATTCCCTCACGGGCTCTCTCTCCTGTAGCTCCTGTGCGTTTCAGCCTCTCAGAGCCAGCTAGGTCCACAAAGTGGAACTTTGCCATCAGCGTCTCGAACTCCGGCTGAGCGATGGGGCTTGAGTCCACGCCGTTCAAATCCCCATTCTCCTCTCCTCCTCCTCCTCCTCCTCCACCTCCATTCTGCTAGCAGGGGTGGGCAAAAAATTGAAAAAATATTATTTCATCCCCTTTAAGGCTACTATGACTGTAATACTACATTAATTGTCTTTTTTTCTCAGTTTTTTCTGCCCTCCACTCCAAACCCCAAATCTCACCATTTGAGCCTGCGGGCACACTCTCATCTGACAGAGGTAGATGGTGAAGATGGCATGTGAGCGGGAGCTTGTGGCGTTCATCTGAGTGCTGGCTGTGGTGCGGGACAGAGCACCAAGCTTTAGGCACTGCAGCAGCTGCAATAAACACACAATATGGAGGACATTTAGTTAGGACTTTTTAGTTTGAACTGTGGAAGAGAAAACTATGATAAAAAAAACAAAAAGTAGGCTCAGTCAACAAAAAATATTGGTAATTGTTGACACCACGCTATTTTATTGGTTCACCGTCTATGATCACTTTGTGATTTCTGAGAAGAACAACATTTGCATCAGCGTATTTAATGAAGGTGAAAAACCACTAATTTTGATGATTTTAACCTTTCTTTAATATTTTTTTTCTACATCCCTACACACTCACAGTGCTGCCAACTAAAAAAATATTCTCTTGTTTTTGTCCTAACTCCTTTTTTCTTTCCACACTCCATCACCTCCACACTTCTATCTCCGCCCTCCCTCTGCTTTGACATTTTCTCTCTTACCATTCACAGGAGTGCCCATCTGTCTCTACTTGTCTCTCAGCTGTCCTGACCTCTCCTGAATTCAACCTTTCTTCTCTTCTCTTTCCGCTTCCATTTAACAATCCATGCACATCTTTCTTTCTACTCTGTCAGGTATTTGAGAAGAAACCAAATAATACCAAGTGCCTTGTCCCGGACAGCATTTACTGTAGCCCTCCCCCTAAATCACCACCTGACACCCCTGGTAACCTCTTTGTCACTAGCTCGTCACATTTCTAACAGACAGTCCTCCTGCCCTCTTCATCACCCATCACATCCTCCTTCTTCCACTCACTCCTTTTATCTGGCAACTTCTCAAGAAAGCAACCCTGAAACAGTCTGGTATTGCTCACACAAAATAGCCTCATGGGTTTAGCCAGTCTGGCTTAAAAGGCAGCATGTTAGCGGAAAGTCTTCCTTATCACCCTCGACCTATTTTTTTGTTTCCGACTACTGACCACCAGATGATTTATGCCAGAATTTTCATGGTACTGGGGATCTCTGACAGCTCCCATGCTCTGCCTCAACCAGTCAGCATTCATTGAAGTCTTCACAGTTAACCCTTTGCAATGCAAGACCACTCTATGGTGACAGGGAACTTATCAAAGCATGTATGATCTGAGATTTGCACTTCTTGAAAGTGTTGATGTCAAGCACTTAATCGTAAAATAAAACAAAAGCTTGTTTTATTTAATTTTTTTTAGCTTGTGCGTGAAATTTAAGACTCATTTTATTAAGAAAATCTAAAGACATTTAAAATTGCTATACTGAAACATAAACACATTATTAAATGTGCTTTTTTAAACAAAGGAAAAGAAATTGCTGAAATAAGTACTGTGTTAGGATAAGCATAAAAAATACAGCCCGAGCTATAGCAAAGCAGTAGCTTAAATTGAATGAAAAATAATGACCGATTTTTAAATAGTTTTATACATTTGTATGATCCTTAGCCCAAGAAACATTAGCAGAAGAATGACTACTTCAAATATATACATACAGTGTTAAAATATACTACATTTTGAACAAGACTGAAAAAAAAAAGGGACTGCAGATGATGCACATATAAAAACCAACAACAACACACAGAAACAAGCCCCACCTCCTCCTCTGACTGCACCAGTCTGGAAGTGACTCCAGTGGTGTAGATGCTGCCACTTGCGTCTTCATGGATCTTAATGTTGGACTTCCTGTTCCGACTCTCTGGATCTCTGGTACCGTCAAACAAATCGAGGACCTCTTCATTGTATAACTGTAATAAACAGAAGCCACAAACACTAGGGTGACCACCTGCTAATAAGCCCAAGGGGGGACAAGTGGTATGTTTCTGAGGGACAATGTGGGACACTGCCTGGCGCAGCGGTGCCCCCCCACGGGCAGACTCACTAATACTGGTTTACCCATTTCTAGCACCTTACATGGTATATTAATAATGCCCTATGCCCCTGAACATGTGTAACTGCTGATGTAAGCTCATGAATAGGCCAACCGATGTGTATTTTTTTCTAAATAAAGATTAATATTTTGAAATCTCATACAATTATAATATAATTGACAGATGCACTTCCTCTTACGATTTACTTTAGCTATTTAATTTTATTTTTCATTACAATTTATTCACTTTAAATACATTATAATATAAAATTATAGGACTAACAGGAATTGTAGTTGCTCAACAGGAACAGTTTAAACTAAAGAGTCCCGCCAGTCTTCCTTGTACCCACCTTCTCTTTTTAACTGATGGGGGGGGGGCTCAGACTGCTCAGACTCGGGCTCTTTCTCCAGTTTTTGAATTGGAAAGCCCATTCCTAAAAGTCCCTTCCCAGTGTCTGGTGTGCACGTGCCTGCGCTGTCATGACAACCAATCGGAGGGATTTTAACTATTTGTCTGATTTAAAGTCATATTCTGGACATTCAGGCTGATAGAGACGTTTAGAAGTCAGAGAGACTAAATCCGTTCAGATCACTGATCATCTCCAGTCTGTTGTTAATTAAAATCAGCATCAGATCTCATGTAGAACACTTTGAGATCTACAATTAAAACTAGAGACTGTGTACCAGCTGGTATGTGGGTCTGATTATATTTTATTAAATCGGAATCGCACCACAGTGTTAAAGTCCCTTCTTGTTCTGGAATCGGCTGGAAACTGTCCGACTTTACCGCAGCTTTTAGTGTCATTTGTGTTGATTGTGCGTGACACGGTCTCAATTTGCGGGACGCGTGAATTGGGCTTCAAACGCTGTGCGCGCACGCGCTACGCGGGACGGGTGGTCACCCTAACAAACACGTATGCATATTTATACTAATTATATATACCCTAAAACTCTGTTTTATCAGAAAATAACCATTAAACATAATGACTTAATGAGCAGCTATTCATATGCTTGTCATGTTCTCCCCGTTTCTCACAGCTGTTTCTTATTAACACACAGGTCAAAAGAATAACCTCTCAGAATCCAAAGAGGGCAAGGGCCACACAGGTCAGCTGTTCCCAGCTACTGACAAACACACACACACACTCATCTGTTTACCATCAACAGAGATAACCTTGTAAGCTGAGAATGGACCGACAGAAAAAAAAGAAAGAAATAAGAAAAACCTACAAAAATTCAAAGTAGTTTTGTATTTACATTATTATTACAGAAAGTAATCAAATCATGCACATTTACAAACACACATACAATTGTCCCCAAGAGACAAACCAAACATTTGCCTGACAGAAAGCTTTGGAGGAAATCATTTCTTGTCAAATTATCTCATTGCTCCGACACAAGGATCCCTGCCTCCCACCCATCCCTTGCTCTTATCTATCATCTACCCCTCAGTGATGAGGTATAATGTCGGAGGTAATGGACAACATTAATCAGGACCAACAAAGCACAAGCAGACATTCCTGCCCATCTGTCATTGGGTTGTCACTTCCTGTTTGTAGTAGAGGGGGTTGATCCTCTCGCCTCCCTGTTTTGTCCCATCTGGTTAGAGTTAATATGGAGTAATAGCCATCCCAGCACGTCACACAAGCAAATTTGTAAGCAAGAACATCAATACTGCCCTGTTAAAATGTGAGATTATGTGTGGATGTTCATGTGCACCCATCCACATCTACACACGTGTGTCACCTACCTCTAGGAACTGGGCGCTGACTTTAAATTCGGGTGGCTGGTTGCCGGCCTCCTGGGCGCGCACCCTCCTGTTCTGGATTCCTTCAAATAACTGGTGAACCGCCCGCGTGATGATGCCCTGCTCCTGCTGGCCCAGGCTCACATCAAAGCCTGTCCCCATGGTGTAGGTCTTCCCCGAACCCGTCTGAAACACATTTCATTAACCACAATGAAATTCCATTTCCTGTGTGCTCCAAACATCACACATCCTACATCTATGTACAGAAACTAGTTTTTACATGCATGTATTGACAGGTAATTAAACTTGAATTAACTGTGTGTTGAGGTGTGTATGTGTGTTTATTCAACCAACCCATTTAAGAGTTATTTTGGGTAACAGAGCCTATACATACACAGCAAAATTGCGATGTCATAATCAATTTTCCATTAAGGACTAGACACATAGATAGCCACCCCCTAAAGGATTGCTGAACTTCCCTGTAGAGACATTTCAGAATAAAAGTTCACAATAAAATGTAAAACAGTAACTATAACAACACAATATATTTTACATGATATATTATATAATGTATAATATTCAATATTAGAGTTGGGAACATTAGTAAATTGTAAGATTGTGACAGACAGCGTAAGATTTATAAACCCTGAGTCACCACCCACTACAAAGTGTTTCAATAAGCTATATTTATTTTGCAGTTCCAAACGTAATATAAACTAATAATTTCATCAGAAATCAAGAAAACATATATAGTTGTTTTTCCAAGAAAGCCATAGAACTCTGGATTAAAGGTCTATTGGGACTAGGCCTGCATGATTCAGGGAAAAATATGAATCAAGATTTTTTTTAGCTTTGAAATGATATCGTGTTTTGCACACATGAACCATGACAAAAAAACAAATTGGCACTACCAAACGTAAGATTTTATTTTTGGCACCAATAGCACATTGCGCATCACCACAAGCCTCTAAACATATAGGCTTTAGTGCAGAGAAGGGAGAGCATTGTAGTGCTTGAGAGTACTTTAAAACCTATTGTACACAGTCTATGTTAAGAAAAACACAGAAGAAAGTAGTAGCGTTTGTGATGCAGTCGGCTTGTAAATTTAAATGAGAACCAAAGTCATAAAAAAAAAAAATCGTGAACAGGGTGAATTGAGATTGCAATTTTATAACGATTAATCGTGCAGGTCTAATTGGGACTATCTTGACTTTGTGTTTAAGATGTGGTGGTCTATCATTTAAATTCCTAATATCAAAATCTAAGCGTGGGTGACATACCTGACCATAAGCGAACACTGTGGCGTTGTAGCCCTCGAAGCAGCCCTCGATGAGCTTGTATACACAGGTCTGGTAGATGTGCTGCTGCTCCGAGTCGATGTCAAACACAAAGTCATAGGTGAAGGCCTTGTCTTTACCCAGGAGGACCTGTGGATCTCCAGGTGTGACAAGCGTGCACACATGGCAGCCCTCTATCTTCTCCTTGGCCATCTGAGGGCGAATCCTGAGAAAAGAGAAGAAAAGGAAAGAGACAACCAGTGAATGGATAAAAAGATGCCATCATCATTGGTGTCACTGATGAAATGTTTTCATGGTTTTATAGATCAAGTAGATAAAGTATAACAATCTCATCCACACGCTAGACAGACTCTGCTTTGACCTTATGATCATTTCAAGTAGAAACATTTCATTTCATTTCATTTCATATATTTATTTTACAGGAAAGTTAGAAAAAGTAACATTACATTACAATATAAAAATGGGCCTGACTCAGTTTAAAAACTGGTTTTCACGACTCAGAATTTGGATACAATGCAGGAAAAAATTTGGCTTACATACTATATCAAGAAATGCCCCTTTGTGCTCAAACCACATGTTCCCACCTTCAATGGATGATTTAGCTTTTAAGATTTGGAGTAATAATGGATTACGAACTTTTAAAGATCTGGTTATTGATGGAGTATTTGCTTCATTCTTATAGTTGAGTGAACAGTTTAATATACCTCGGACGCATTTTTTCCGTTATTTGCAAATACGCCACTTTACAGTCATTAGATACAGTACTTTTCCTAACTTACCAGAGAAAACAATTTTGGATAGTATTTTGGATATTAATATTTACAAGAAAGGGGTGATTAAAGAAATTTACAGTTTATTACTGGATTTACAATCTCCATCTCTCTCCATTATAAAATCACACTGGGAAAAAGATTTTGCAATGAACATCTCAGCTGATTTTTGGGACTGTATGTTGCATTGGGTACACTCGTCCTCTATCTGTGCCAGGCATGGGCTTCTACAATTCAAGGTTCTTCACCATTTACATATTTCCAAAGAAAAATTAGCTAAGTTTTATCCAGATAGTGATCCAATGTGTAATCGCTGCAAAGTAGAAATTGGCTCACTTATTCATACTTTTTGGACATGCCCTACTCTGAACAACTATTGGACGGCTATATTTAAGACACTTTCTGAGGCATATAAAATCAAACTTGCTCCCTCGGCTTTGATTGCACTCTTTGGGGTGATACCTCCAGGCATTTCTATTGTTAAACGCTATTCAAATGCTGCTGCTTTTGCCTCTTTACTCGCGCGACGTTTAATACTTGTGACTTGGAAAAAAGAACCTCCGCCTACTCATGATCAGTGGATTGCTGACCTTATGAGGTTTCTATACATGGAAAAAATGAGAAGTACACTAATTGGCTCATTGACTAAATTTAACAAATCTTGGCAGCCATTCTTGAAATATATGGAAACTTTCAAAATGAGCACCATGCCATGGTTAGGTACGCCGGCCATGACTCTAATGTAATTATGTAACTGCCGTTACAGGGTATGTACAGCAATCCTTTAGTTAAATTTACTACTTTTTAATACCTTTTTTACTACCTTCAGAATTTTTTTTAAAACCATCACGACAATGAATTGCAAGTGTTAATCAGCGACCTTTCTATTATTTACACAGATTTGACATTTATAACATACAGAAATGAATAGATTTAGAGACAACATAACATTAACAACATCTTGCACATATTTATTTCACTTAGTAAATAAAGTAAAACAAACTACATAAATGTGCAATGAAGAGATGGATAGTTAAGAACTGAGATCCAAAGTAGGGAGGGTCTGGGGGTATGCCCCCCAGTTTTTTTGTTTTTTAAATTAACCATTAATGGCACTTTCTGGAGAGTTTTGTGCAAAAAAATGAGAAATTAAGTCTTGCATAATATGTGCAAAACTGTAGGGTTAAGAGCCTTTGCATTGTTGTAGTATCAAACAGGTTTTAGGGCATTCAGCATTTACATTATTAACTTTTCATGATATAAGAACTGGCCCAGAAAATGTGCCAAACATAATGAACCACATGAAGAGACAGTATATATGTCAGCAACAGCTGAGAAGATTTGGGTCTAGGGTGAACAGGTCCAGGGTCCCTGGACCAGGGACCCAAAGTTAAATTAATGTTGAGGGATCAACTAAGACCACTGAAATTCTAAAGAATGAGAACCACTGAGTAACATAATTTCTAATCCTTTAGCCTTTGTGCCAAGGCTCAGTAATGTTTGGCCCTCATCCTCTGTGCAGCACTTACTGTATTTACTTTTTGGGGAAAATAAATACTTTTTGTTCATTTTATGAAACATTGAATGAATTATTTACAGTTACATTTAGATATTTAGAGATCATCAGATTTTTGCTCATGTTTACAACTTTGTGCACATTCAAAATATAACTCCTCCCATCTCTGTTGTCCGAGATTTGGAGAGTTGTAATATAGTCTGCTGTGCATGTCATTGCTCCGTTCATATGGTGGATCTCACTCAGACCGTCTGACAGACACAGAGGCCCATTTGACAAACAAGTTACGAGGAGGCTGTACGCTGCTCATTATCGGAGGTCTACGCACGGATGCAACGCGGCACTGCCCCCCCACAGCAGAGCGGGTCCACCAGCCGCGCTGCTCACCTCTATTTTTACAGAGAGAGAGGACACGAAGCAACGGACGGGTCTGTGATACTCAGAGCTCATACCTGAAGCCGGGAAATGCCCGGCTCCAGGTAAAAAAAATTCTCAGTTTGCGACAATTTGAAATTCCGCAGACATGGAGCGCTCTTGACCCCCCCCCCCCCCCCCACAGTCTCTGAAAGCACATCTAGGCGATCATAAGTGGCCAACAGTAGATCTATAGATAAACTCATCTTTAAGAAATTTGACCGACAGCGTGAGAAATCGGGGGGGTGGCGTGTGAAACCAGTCAAATGCGTGTGTCTCACGGCCAATGCGTGAGAGTTGGTAGCCCTGGAGTCGGGAAGCATTTCTTTAAACAGCTCTGAAATTCCTTTATTTGAGTTAAATGAGTGGTGTTTAACTGCAGTGTTCAGACACCACAGAGCCTCCACGCGCAGTGTTGGTGTGGCGCCCATGGCCACCCTACTACAGGCCTGAGCCAGTCCTAAACTCGGGGTTGTTCACCCACTATCAAAAACTTGCATTTGCCCATTAAAAGACGACGATGGTTGTCCAGTCGTGTAATATATGGCTTGAAGCAAATCTAAAATAAACGTAGCCAGCCACTTCTGCTGAGCGCGCAGTGTTCTGAGATGATGTCGAACGACCACTGAATATGACGTCAGCATCAAACATAGACGGAGACCAAAGATCGATTATGTGCCCAGACACGCCAAAGCCCATATTTAAACGGACTAACGCAAACGCAGGATAGAATTTCAATCAGAATAGGACACCTGATAGTCTGAAAAAAATAACACCTAATTTAAAAAAAATAATACCTCTGAGAC
This sequence comes from Etheostoma spectabile, assembly GCF_008692095.1. Taxonomy (NCBI): domain Eukaryota; kingdom Metazoa; phylum Chordata; class Actinopteri; order Perciformes; family Percidae; genus Etheostoma; species Etheostoma spectabile. The sequence continues at coordinate 22,083,853 of NC_045736.1, forward strand.
TAAATTTAACACTTTTAATGGCCTTAAATTTGACAATTTTGATTTATCACTTTTTAATACTTTTTAAAACCCCGCGGACACCCTGCGTTACTCTAGTTATATCATTTTTTTTTGTATGTAGTGCGTTTTGTCTATCTATATAGTTATTGTTTTGCTTATTGGGGTTCTGATAAAATGTACAGCCAAGAATACATATTGTATTTATCAATGTCATATGGTGTGAAAAATCATAAATAACATTTTGTAAAAAAAAAAAAAAAAACTAGTTTTCAGCAGATTCCTGTTCTGCAGAAACATAAAACATGGGTACAGCACGTCAAGACAGACATTAATACAAGACATCAATATGGAAAGAGGGATAATGAAAAAAATCCACATTTATGCCAAAAAGATTAATAATTTATTTAAGAAATATGACCTTAGAAACACCATATGCTTTATTATAGTAGATGTTTAATCAAAGACCCCTCTGGAAAGATTAATTTTGTATTTAGTTTTTTGCTGTTTCTAGGATAATGAACTTAAGGACATTTTGAAACTTTTATTTCACCATGGAACTAAGTTGCTATTGGAATCCATTGAAATTGTTGTGAATCAAAGCTTACTACACGTTTTGTAATTTACACTACTTTCGTTGAAGTATTCCTTGGTTGTCCCTGTTCTCACAAGACCTAGGTCTGCAAACCTCACTGCTAAACCACAGAATAATACAATTTTATTAAAAGTGTTCAATTTAGCATTATACTCCTATAACACTGTCAGACTCCCGATGGACAGTAAAAAATAAATAAAAACAATATTAATCGATGCAGCAGGACCAGAGATATAGTATTTTATATTCCTTACATTGTCAAAATCTTACGCCTTCATTCCACGCCCACTATTCAATGATTCACTGTACAGATTTGTGTTTTGTTAGTAGCCGCAAAAATAGCCTCAAGTCGCTAGCCTCAGGCACAAATGTGGAGCAGACTACAGAGGTCACTTCTCATACTTAGTCTTCAGGCCTGAGCGACACTGATTCAAGTGAAATTACTTGAGGAAAAGTATCCAACTTTGTGCATCTCCTTCTTGAGCCGCAAGAGTGTATATACAAGTTTGTTCACATGTGCCGTAGTACTTTGCAACACCTCTAAACAGACTATGTAAAACATATTTTACATGATACTAATTTTATAGGAACCCTATAATAATCCAAAAAAATGTATTACAAAAACTCATGTTCACCCTTTCATATCAAAGTCGAGCAGAGTCAGACATGTGGCAAACCTTGGTCAGACACAGGGTCATAAAGCCCAGTCATATAACGTGTTTAGCCATTCAAACAAACACATCAAACACAGCTTTACCCAAAAGGGGCATTAAAATGAACTATCAACTTGGTTAACTGGTAGAGGAAAGTGGATGGGTGACACACAAAAGACAAACAATACATTCACACAACTTTATAGAGGGGAACTAAACAGCCCTGACTACAAAGCTCATACATAAACAACAGCACTTTTGTTTGTGCTGTTGATTTAGAACATCAGAAAATGTGTAGGAAATAAATAATGAGGCATAAAAAGGACAGTTCTGAGAGAAACTAGTGAAAGTAAGATGTAGCAGACTTGGCTGATTTCAGTCATCATCAGCTGTTAATCCTGCTGCTCAGGACTCATTGTTCTGCTGTGCTTCCCATCCTGACAGCGAGTTCATTGCAGTTAATTGCCTTCACCTGACATAATAATTGTAAAATAATCCCTGATTAGATGAGTCTAAAGGAAAGCAGTTACGCACCTGAACATATTTGAACTCCGGGAATGAGGGCTGAGTATTTAAGTTTAGGATCAGTTGAACTTGTTTGCCAGCATTAGAGGAGATGTAGAACACTTTTTTCCTTGATTGTGTCACAGTGCTGATTAATTGTGAGAACACATTGATGGGAAAACTGAGGGTACGATGTTGTTCTCACATATCGCAAGGTTCATAAAACAGAAAATCTGTAACTCAGGCTTTCAGAGGGTCAATGTGGACATAATGGGGATGTAATCACTTTAAACTAAAAAAAAAAAAAATAGTTAGCGGTACTCTACACATGCTAACCCCCCAACCCTTCAATAAAAAAAAACTTCAATCTTTTCAGGAGATGCAAATCAACTCACACTCACACACTGAGACCGCAACAAAGACTCCCTATGGGATGAACAAAGACAGACAGATAGACAAACACACATTATATAGAGTCATTAAAAAGCAAGAAAAATCCCCAACCACATCTGCCGTAGGGAAGTGGGCACATCACAAAGACACTCACAGTAACTCTAGAAACAAATACTGTACACAAACTGTTTAAAAACAATCTACTGTACTATCTCAGGTTCACACATGGTTCCTCTCAACCATACATTAAGAACCACACCCACTGCTATCACTCACAATAACCCTTTTACCACACGTCATTATGGTGCTACAGAAAAACACACAGAGCTGACAACAGCATTTTTTTGCCCTCTTTCAGGCCTTGAGGCGTCATTGAAGAGGGTCTTCCAAGAAGGAATTAAAGACATTAGAATAGTCCAATTTAGCGGCAGCACACTTACTCAGACCACCTTATAATAGACAGTGTGACATAGAACGCAGCTTGCAGACAGATGAGTCCCTTTTATTACTGGAGACCTTGACATGGAGGTTAAAGTATCTAAAACCACAGATCCCACATGAGGGCTGTTTAAGCCAATTATTAACATAAAGTGGATATGGCAGAAGGAGGTGCATTTGCTCTGCACCATGGACTTATTAGAAGACGAACTCCGTGTGTGCGTGTTTGTGTGTGTGTACAGATATAGAGAAGAGAACTTAAACTTCGTATTATGACTAATATGACCACATCTATAGTATTTACATATTTTACAATTGTCAGTCCTTCCCCATTAAAATAATTAATTTTTCATACACATACAGTTAAAAAAGGACATCCCAGGAATACTACTACTGGATTCTGATTTGGCATGTTTCTTAAATTTCTGTCTCTACGTCGCTTCTTCTCACATCTCGCTTCTTACTGGTCAGCCACGTCTCTGTCTCCGTCTCGAATCTCGAGTCTCTGACACAGTACAAACACTTTGGTTCTTGGCAATTAAGAATTTTAACGTAGGCCAACACAGCAGTTTGGTTTTACATTTTTGTTTTTCAAGAATTCCAGATAGAGAACTACAATGTATTTTTTGCAGGCTTGAGTTTAACTGAGACCAGAATGTTGTAGTATATTAGTTTTTAGCCATTCTAGCAGCATTGGTCTACAGATGGCAATATCTGTTGGTTGACTGGTCCACCGGCTTGGTCCAGTCTGAAATCAAACATTTATTGGAGGAATTGAAATCATTTTTCTACAGACATTCATGGTCCTCAGAGAATAAAGCCTTCAGACAGACCACACATTAGGTAAAATTGTTGGCTGTTGCTCTAAATATTGCATGACCAATTATATGTCAACATTTAACGAGTGTCTTCTCCATTATCACAGAGAAGTAAAACATTCCCAAGACAAGTATGGCTGAATTCAGAAAGACCTTGACAAGCTCTGCATCAAACAAGAATAGACAAATACCCACACACACACACACACACACACACACACACACACACACACACACACACACAACAAAGAGACACAAAAACAACAATGACAGGCTGTCAGCGATCCACTGGGAGAAGAAATAGAATAGCTATAAATAATCAATCAATCAATTAATCAATCACACAACACACACAACACACACACACACACACACACAATGGCTCAGCTGGATTAACATTTGAGCCAGCTGCGCCAACAAAAGATGGGATCCATAACATTGATCAAAACCGCAACCATCAAACACGCACACGCACATGAGACACACGCATCTAGACTCAGACCACACACTCGCTAAAGAACATTACCAGCTTAAAATAGTCCATAATACTGCAATTAAATGTCTGTATGAGACAGAGGCGTAGTAGGGAAACAAAAAAAAGCAGATTGTGGATCCCTGATGAAGCAAATTAAGGCGTCTATCTCGTCACATCTTTGCACAATAAGAGCAAAATTGTCCAAATACCTTAGAGACTAAACAGAGGCCCTGGAAGAAGCAACACACATACACACATACACACACACTTGCGTTCTTTACATACAGATGTACTGTATGCATAGGTACGAACATGGTATCTACACTCATTACCCCAGTCTTCTGTCAGGGGTCTAAACTATTTCTGAGACACACACGCACACACACAAAGTCAGAAACTCATTATCCATAATCTCTGAGGGAATTCTCTTATTACAGTAATTATTTAACTCAATAGTGCTAATTAAGACCAGACTTAAAAACAAACACACACAAAACAAAAACACACACACACCCACACACACACACCCACAACACACACACACACACACACACACACACAGAGTAATATCAACCCTATAGCTGCAAAAGACATTGATCCGTGACTTAAGAGTGAAGTAATCTGCAAAATGAGGGAGGCAACAGACCTCTCAGATTTTTTAAGCTTAGAATTGATTGCCACAATGTTTTTCTCAAGAAGTATAATGTTTATTGCGCACATGAACCATGACAAAAGAAAACAAATTGGCAGTACCAAACATAGATTTCTTTTTGCACCTATAGCACATTGCTCATCACCACAAGCCTGTAAATATAGAGGCTTCAATGAAGAGAAGGGGAAGCATTGCAGCTCTTTAAAACCTATTTTATACAGTCTATGTTTAAAACTCACAGAAGAAAGTAGTAGCGTTTGTGATGCAGTCGGCAGGTAAAATTAAATAGGAATTGAAGTCATTGAAAAAGAAAGGAAATAAGTAAATAAATGCCAAAGTTAATCGTGAACAGGGTGACTCAAGATCCCGATTTTTATAGCGATTAATCATGCAGTCCTAGGTATAACTGGATTTCAATAAGACAGGTGTATTTGATTAAGAACTATTTTATTTATTTTTTTTAGAAAATAAATGTAATACAGTTAGCAGAGTATCCTACAATTGCAATACAGTGCCAGTGGGGCCCCATCATTCACACATCTAGATAACATCACAAAACATACTGTGGATCAGAACCAGACTGGCCTATTAAGAACAATGAGGCACTGGTGCAACTGCAATCTGAGTACCGTGTTACGTACATGGAGTAAATATGATGTCACATTTGTGTTGCAAGCATAGGGTACAGTAGTAGTGGCTTATTGAAGAAAAATATAGGCTGGGAGAAAAGAGCAGCAAAAAATCTGCCAACTGTGATGCTTAATGTACTGCTTGTGTTTTGGACTGAAATTACAGTAAGTATTAAAATTAACTGAGCATTGAATGTTGGCATCAAATTTGTGAATGTAGTGATATTTTGAGGAATAAAGTCAAAATATTGCAATACAACGTTGTGATTTTAAGAGAAAAAATATATATTATAAATATATTGTAAAATGTTGAGAAAAAAGTAATTTCTGAAGTGATTTGAAAGAACATGAAAACAGAATGTTATGATTAATACGTGGAAATGTACATGTTACTAAAAGGTTTTTTGCTGCATCTCTTGTCATACTGTAAAAAAAAAAAAAGAAGCCTTTTCTGACATGAAGGAACCATTTCATTAGTATCACAATATTTTCAATATGGACATACTATGAATGCTAACAGAAATGGAGTAGTACTTTCCTGTTTTTTATTCCAGCTGGCAAACTTTAGGAGGGTGAAGTTCCCTTGGGAACTGCACACACTGCTCAGGGACTCCTAATGTGCAATGACTGCAAGTGTGTGTTCACACCAGTAAAACATGTGATGGTATTCTAGAGGTGAAAATTACAAAATGCCAATGCCCCTAATTATACAGTAATAGTTACCTGAAACTCCAATCACAATCCAGAAAATAGCCAGGACCAAATGCCAAAGCTGTTACCAACAAGCCCATAGTACCAATAAAATCTGCCCACTGTGACTGCTGCCAATGACAGCAAGCGCCAGTGTGTGTGTGTGTGTGTGTGTGTGTGTGTGTGTGTGTGTGTGTGTGTGTGTGTGTGTGTGTGTGTGTTTATGCTCACTCAACCTTCAAAGAAGAGGCTGGTGATAGCCAAAGAGCTCATTTCCCTAATGTAAACACTTCAGTAAAGCCACAGTACACACACATACACACATAAAGAGTTAATCGTATTCTCTTGAGCTGGGAATGTTACAGAGCTCTGTTGTCTCCCCTCTGGCACTGAGCCAGTGGAGGAAGCCAGTTGCTGCATCCATGTTTCCTTAAACACTCTACTGTCTATTTATCAGGGGACAACATCTACTCTCATCAAGTTTCTCAATCAAGGACTCTTCCATCGTTACCCCTCCCTTTTTCCTTGTTATTTGTTATTTGTTATTTTTTTAGCTTTATCATCACTGTACAGGAAAATGTCATTTGGCTCTTCTTTTGTTACTGCACTCTTGTCCTAATGCTCACCTCCGGCAGTTCCGTAGCCCTCCCACAGTTTGTTGCCAGTGAAAACAAGCCTATCAGGACAAAAGCTTGAATGACAGGAGCAGCAGAGGGGCCTGTTCCATTTTCCCGTTCTCCTGATAACAGCAGAAACTAATCGCTAATGTGGACTTTTCATCGATGCCTCACTTCCTCTCCTTCTGCCTCAGTCTTTCTTACGATCAAATATCGCCATTCACAATGGAAAACAAACACAAATCCATCATTTGGTGTGAGAAGCAACATACTGTGTCTGTTTGAAATGCAAATACACAGTCACCCCCCTGCTCCCGTCACACAGCAGATACAATAACTGTTGACAGACAACTCAACAGCCAGTCTGACAGGTAGATAATAAAAGCTCCACAGGTGACTAACTGTGCTATAACGACACTGATCGGGTACAAGATGAAAGATACATTAGGAAACCACATTTGCACAATAAAACCTGTATAGGCCAACAGACAACTTTTTGTTTCCTTGCGCCTGTCTCATGTTTTACCTCTCAGTTCTGTTTTTCCAAAGACAGACAGACAGACAGACAGAGACACACACACACAACACACACACACACACACACACAAACACACACACACAAAAACACACACACACACACACACACACACACACACACCACACACACACACACACACACACACACACTTCATTGTTCTGATTAATGTCACATACATATGGATGTGTGAAGCAGATGAATGCAATCAAGCAGAACTCTGTGTTGATGGGATTGTGTCTGCATATACAAAAGTTTGATTTTCCAAAGGGAAACGCAGTAAATAAGACAGCATCAACAGCATTAAAGCTGCACTAATCCTTTGTTTTAACATTAGCAGTCATTAAAACGACAAAAGACATTTAGCAGATAATTATCATCAAACTCTGCAGCCTCTCTAAGGTCAACATTTTACCGTCTTACAGTTTATTGCTTTGGTTTAACAGTCCCCAACTTAACTGTTTTGTCTGGAAACTTTGCAGCGTTTTCGGGTGCACAGGTAGCTATTTTGTGCACTACAAATTGAAATTACCATTTTTTTATTTCAAAGAGTTATACAAGACAGAACAAACAACTTATAGATACATGGTTTTCAAAGTAAAATATTTCACTATTAAGTTTTCAGTGGCTGTTAAAATTCAAATACTTATGTCTCTTATTTGCTTCCATTTATTTCCCTTTAGGAATTGATGGATAGAAAAACAGAAAGAGGGGTGGCTATTGCATGAACACACAACAGATCTCTGTTAACTGCTTGCAATAATAACTGGCTGAAACAAGATTGTTTTGGTACGTATGTGTGTGGAGTAAAGACTAAACTTTTAATTTTGGTTTAATGGATGCACTGCAACTGCATCCTAAAACCAAGCCGTGCTCCATCCTGATGCCCTGCTCTCTCCTCTCTTCTCCACATGGGCTGCCAAAGTAGCAGGTGATGAGACTTAATATATTCTGTTGTCATCACACTCATTACTAACCAGTCAGCAGAGAGTGTAAAAAGTGTAAAACCTTTTTTTTTTTATTGCATCCCCTCTCCTACTCTCTGCACCTCTCACACACTTGATTTTTTTCTGAAATGAGTGTTGACTTAGTGGCCATTGTCCCCTAAATACTGAACCAGCAGTGTCAATTACAAAATATTGTCCAACAGCTCATCATTAGTGCAAAGCAACGCCAGTGGAAGATGGGAATGCAGGCAGGAGGAATCAATCTTCTTTGTATATTCATCATTAAATACATGGATGCCAGCCTCATGCATTTATGTTATTATGTCCTCCAGATAAAGAACACAGCGTGACAAGAAGAAACACTGTCCCTTTCTACAAAAATCTTTGGCAAAATGTTGTGATGCACTGTATTCCAGGTTAAAGCCATCTTTAATTATTCTTCTAACGAGCATTAACAGTGCTATCTTATGTTGCCCTCTGATTCCAAGACTGTCAGTGTGTGTCAGTGGTAGCCAAGTGGTTTCCCAAACTGCTTCAGGATGAATCCCTGTTGACTTCACCGCACCACAGCCCCACCACACTGCTGATGGGGTGTTGGCTCCACATACACACCACAGGCTCGATTTCTCGTTAATGCGTACAGCGCTTTTCCATGAAATACACTTACAGCAGTGGCCTACATTTATCAAACAATTCACTGAAATTTATCTTTAAATGTACGTGAATGAATATACAATATTATTCTTTATACTGCTGCCAAACTCAAAACTGGCCATATGTTTAAATTATAAATTGTGTGCCCTGGGTACAGACAACTGCGAGCTTGAGGTGCTATTCTTTCCCCGCTTCTGTTCAGCGGCTGTAGTTAACAAACTGTGACGACCGCAAGCTTGCCATCTTGTAACCGGTACAGAGCTCCGCGAGAGCAGGGGCTTTCATGCCCGTTATGATAGCCAGCATCTAACACTCGCTACTCCGCTGCGCTGTGAAGTAATGTGTGGCAATGTGAGACTAGCATCTAGCTCACACTGACATTGTGGGACATTGAGTTTAGCGTTCTCAACCTGGCAATCCCCGCAAACTTAAGAGTCTGGGAAGAGGGGCTGACGGAGATGACTCTCTCCAGTATTTTGAATATGAAATGCATAACCATTTTAAACACTAGCTGTCAGTATTACATATTGCACCTTTAAATGGCACCAGGTCAGTGACAAACATTTTTTCAATGATAAATACTCAAAGTTCCTCTTATGTTACTTCTGTTTTACCAAACATGCTGAGTACAATGACATGAGTACTGTGTCAACCTGATAAATACAAGCCACACCTTAAATACACTTAGAAAAATCACAGTCTTTTGGAGTTATTTACTGAGCAGAACTCTCTTGCCCATTCTGAAAGAGATTAACCATGCAACCAGCCCAACAGAGATTACATAGACAGGAACACAGTGTCTTCATCTGGTTCTGTTCTGTTGCTTGTACCATACCTCTGATTAGTGTTTATCATTGTCAGAGTTCAGATTAGGATTAGCCCAACTGGCACAGACAGCAACGTGTGTTTGTGTGTCTGTGTGTGTGTGTGTGTGTGTGTGTGTGTGGTGTGTGTGTGTGTGTGGTGTGTGTGTGTGTGGGACCACAGACAGTGTACACATACAGTATACACAGTGTTGTCTCCATGTTGATTTTGTAGTGGCGGCCCACTATGACAGTGTCAGAAATAGGGCAGATGCACAATGTAGTCACGGTTGCCTTTTAAATTATCCTGCCGACATAATGCACCCCCCAATGGCTGCCGCTCACATTGAAATTTAACAACAAGTAGAACTATTTAGAGGTTACTGGGCCCATCCAGTTTAACACTGTGTGTTTATTGTCAAATCATACAAACAGACTTGCCCCCACTTCTAAATCCTAAAGGAAACACTGATACATATACACTGCATTTTCAGGTAGGAAAATATTTTTTTTTAAATATTTTGTCAGAAACAGAGAAAGACTAAAATGTTATGCATTGAATGTTGCTGGGTTTGCCGTGTTAAACCCAGCAACGCTCTTATCACTGTCAATGTGAGCATGTCAAGGTCCCCGTAGCAACAGGGACAAGATAACTCTGCAGATAGAAAGAAGTTTACGAGTGTGGGAAATGTTTTTATTAGTAGTAATAATTGTAATTTTACTTTTTGTATTGGAAACTGCACTTCTTAATGGAAATTACATCAAATCTGGATAAATATTTATTCACCAAGGAAAAGAAAAGGACAAGAAAGACAGAAAAAATCTTTTAAACAAAATTTGTAAGTATTATGTATGTTTTTGACATACATAATACTTAATAATGATTATGGGATTAGTTGACAGAAAATGAGGAGCGAGAGATGTGGTATGACAGGCAACAAAGCACCCTAGCAAGACTCAAACCATGGTTGCCATCTTGAACCTCTTTAGGGCATAGGGTGTCTTTGGAAGTGTCCTGGCAACATGCAATACCATCCTCTGTCGCACTGTACACCTGATACAAAACTTCTGAAAAGATGTCGAGGTGGAGCTGATTAACACTCTTTGAACCATTTATCTCCCTGTTGCTCTCTCACTGTATCGGCCCCTTTCTTGTTCAACTCTTTAAAGAGTCACACATAGAAAGGAGGGAAGGAAGCAAGAGAAAGGGAAACATGAGAACAAGAACAGGAGAGGGGGGATGATATTTCAATTCATGAAGATTTTCGCATGTTTGACAAGAAAAGCCCTGAGAACTCAGGAAATTGGTTTGGCCTTTTTTGGGCATATCAGTGACTGTGGGATGAAATGAGAGAGGCCCTGAGGTGCAGCGACGGATGGATGAAAAGATGACCAGTGACTGAAAGGTCAAAACTGAAAGAAAAAAGCATTGTAGAGCACAATAGATATGAAGAAGTAAATGTGTTTCAAGGTCAATTGATCAGTAGATTGTTCAAAAGATTAGAGTAAGACTCACAAAGGGTTTTTAAATCTGTACTGGGAATAGATTTATGAATGTTTGATCATTCTTCTACGGAACTGGGAATTTCTAAGTTGACGAATATGCCACACAGTGTTAAATTGTGGAAAAAGTACGTTAAAATAGGGTGGAAAGGTACATGTATTTGTATTGAACTGAAACAGTACGAGCGTCTTGGTTTGTACATGAATTTACACGAAGAATACACGTTATAAAAATAAATGAAACGTGCGTGCAAATTAATTAATGTAATGTGGACCTACTGTTAGTAGGGCTATAACGATACACTAAACCCATGATTCAGTTCATATCAAGACTTTTGAGCCACGGTTAGAAAAAAACCTTGATTTGTCCTTTTTTTTTTGAAGGGGGGCGGGATTTTTAGAAAAAAAAGATATTTTTATTAAATAACATTTGAAATACCTGTATAAACTGAACACCAAAAAAACAATAGTAACTATGCAAATTATTAACAATATACCTACGTGAAATAAATAAATAGCAAAAGCTATAACACTTCTGTTTTCTTTGTAACAAAATACTGTGGAAAAACAAACGGAACAAATGCTGCGTTCTATTATCGGAGCTCCGACTAGAAAGTCAGACGTTGCCTAGCGACACGCCCCCTTTCCTCGGAAACTTGGACAACCCTTGTGGACACCAAGCAAGAGTTTTGATATCCGAGGTCCGAGTCGGATCGTTGAGGATAATAGAACGCAGCATAAACTCCATTGTGGAGATGATTCGAGCATGTTGAAAATCCTTCTTCAATCAAGTTCTCTTACATTTAAAAAGTAAATTAAATGGCTACTGTTTCACAGTACACAAAACTCACCAAATGAGGGGGCAGGCCGAAACAGAAACACATAAACACTGGCACACACACCAGCCCCTACCTTCTGTTTACTGATAGCTAACGTTTAACTCAGGCTAATTTATTAGCTAGTAAGGTGTGATTTTTGTCAGCCAGCCTTCCAAAAGAAAGCACAGGAAACAGAGTCTCAGTTTACTCATCTGGGAGGCTCAGACATACTCTGCGCATTCCGTGTCCGCGGACAGCTGTAGGCTTGTGTCGGTGTTGCTGTTTTGTGCATTGTCGGACACACGCAACCACTTTCCTAAAACCGCTTGCGGGACGTACAAAAGTCCACAGCGGCCCGCGGCGTGTATGTCCGAGCCCGTCTCCACCGCTTCCAACTGCAGATTGTCAGATGTGTGTCTGCCTGGTACCTATTCTTGGACAGCTGATTTAACTCGCCGGTTCTCATTAATATAGTTTCATGTGTCGCATAGCTCTCCACAAGCAGAAAAAAGGGCTTAAAATGCAACTTGTGGTGTGATCTTGTGATCTGGACGGGAAGGATAACTCTTTGTTAAGTCATATCTATCGCATATCGTTACAGCCCTAACTGTTAGATACACATTTCTTTAGACACAACTAATTGGTAGCCCCCGCTTAGCTCTGAAGCTCCCGAGCTCCGCCTACATGTTGACGGTCCAGTGAGTGAGTCTGAGCTAGCAGCACTAACAACGAGTAGCCTGGCCTATGGCGAGTGGTGGCAACCCACAGGAAAACTTCGGTTTCCCAGTCAGTTACAGGCGAGAGAGTGGTGGATAAGACGAGGACTGTGGGTCGGTGTTCTTGGGTATGTGAGTGGAAATACACCTAACAGGCTAACGCATATCCGACACCATCACTCAGATGTGCCAATCCCTGGAACGAGACAAAAAAAAACTGCCCAACTTCTCCTCCCTACAGTGCTTAACCAGGACTTAGATCCAAATACAAATAGGCCCAAAAAAAAATCATTCACTTATAAAGAAATCTGGCTTCAAGTATTTGCTGTATGTACTCAAACCTCGTTACAACATGCTCTTCTGTCCACACATGACACAAACTGTAGTCCCTTCCATATACAACCAAATATGGATGTTGATGGAGCAGGAAGTTGTCAGCTGCCCCCTCCATTTCACTAACAACTGATGGCTGGACTTTGCGTGCTACGGAAAGCTGTCTCACGGTGACTGCTCATTTTATTGACTTGAGCGGGAAATGAAAGTGTCAGTTGTACAGACGCGGCCCCTGTATGAGCAGCACACAAGCACTCACCTAGCTGAGAAGCTACAGGAGGTCGTGACAGAGTGGAAACTAGAAAGGTATGCCTGTCACACTTAATAGCAAGAATACCTAATTTTATCTTTTGTGGGGGAAGGTCTCACCTAAGTAAGAAATTGTATTATTATTACTTATTCTATGTAATTTGCACTTTCATAAATAAGAGAAGTTGTATTTTCAGTTTTATAGCTGATTATCTTATTTTGTTTACAGGTTACAGATGGCGACTGGAGATGATGTGGGGTTCTTCCTATAAAAAAAACAAGAACAGTGCAGCTGAAAGGCTCCATATTTTATTATTGAGCTACAGCAGGCATTTCCGTCCTGCTACCCATTTAATCAGTCCTTTCATTGATTTCCTGAATCAGCTGTCCGTAGTGATCTCGCACATAAAACCATCAACTGTCCCTCCTATCAACCTTCTCATCTCCCCGTCTCAATCCATCTGAGACATACTGTACTTTCCCTTAACGTCTATGCCATGCTCTTATAGTAATCAGTTAAGCAGCCGTGAATGCGGGCAATTATGCTTTCCCATAATGGGTTATGGAAGCAGGGTATTCACTGCCAAATCTGTCGTTTGCCTCCAATCCTCCACATAGGCCCGACATCACAGCAGGGTAACAAGCTGGTAGACACACACGCACAGACTTGGAAGTTAATATGCTGAACCAACACTCTCTAAGGGGATGGCAGAAATAAGCAATGGGCACCTGACTGTGCCTGGTCCCTGGCAAGGTAGGTCATGTTAGCTATGAATGAAATAAGCTGGCATCAAATAAAACTGAATGAGGGGTGAGAAATGGCATTTGGTGAGCCTTGGCCTCAGATTTATGGAGACAGAATACCATGATAAAGAAAGAGATGAGTGGACACAAAGGCAGTAGGGTTCAGAGAGTGAATGGCCGGCTTAAGTAGAAGCACTGGAAGAGAACACACTAATGAGGAGCACTAGGACAAAATGAGGCAGTGATGCATTAAGTAGATGAAGCGAAACGCTGACTAAGTGTGAAATACGTAAATGGCAAAGCAAAGAAGGCAGCACACATTATAAGCAACTGTGTGTAAATGAAGTGGGACAGTTGTCACAAGAGCCTGGGAGTGGACAGCTGGCTCACCAAGGTGGTGGCAGGCAGACTGGGAGTGGACACCTGCCACTCCCATTTGGCATCTGTCTCGCCACACTAGTCTCGCTTTGCCAGACCCTCCTCCAAAGTGCGCTGAAGGAGAGTCTGGCTACTCCACATAGCATTCCGTGATGGGAGGGAAAACGTGCTCTAGTTTAATGTAATTTCTTTAAACCAATTAGAATCGTCATGGGCGGTGCAAAGCTCCGCACAGAGCTGCTGCAAAATAGTCTTGCAAGAGAAAACTCAGATTGGACAGATAGTCTAGCTAGCTGTCTCAATTTACCATGAAGAGATCTGAGTCAACAATAGTCTTCATAAATCCACCAAATTCAAAATTCCAACACAAAGAAATTGGAAGGAAACTGAAAATACATGCATCCAGCGGATTTTCCTGCAGCACCGGAGCAATCCCCAAAGTGGAACGCAAAGGAAATAGACTATGCCAACCTGACACACACATGCTGATTCTCTCAGGGTGCAATGCCTGGTGCGTTTCAATGTACAAAGGCCAATGTAATGACAACACATTAAGAAGTATGTCTTGTCCATCGCCCTCATGTTTACTTGTATGCAAACAAGAGCTGAAATAATTAGTCATCATTTTAAAGACTCCTCATCCATGTTGACTAAATGATTAACTGGTTAATTGAAAAAGAACTTGAGATTAAATCAGTACTGACAGTGGTTGCAGCTCTACTATAATGTTAAACCTACATCCCATGTGATAAAAACATTACAATATCAATTCTATCAACTGTATCACTCTATAATGATGAAAAGGCTCTCTATTGTAGCAACATGGAGAACAATAACTCAATACACACATTTCTGGATGCTGGGATGGCTCGGTTGGTGGAGCGTGCGCCCATGTGCGGGGGTTTGCTCCTCGGCGCAGCGGGCCCGGGTTCAGCGCCGACCTGCGGCCCTTTGCTGCATGTCATTCCCCCTTCTCTCTCCCCTTTCGTGTCTTCAGCTGTCCTGTCAATAGAGGCCTAAAAATGCCCCCAAAAAATCTTTAAAAAAATAAAAATAATAAGTTATCTTGTGCTGCACTACAAGTTTATGCACCTCCACACTCAGAAGTACAATACATGCAAGCCACTGTTCATGGCCTTCATATTAACCTTGTCTATCGAACTATCTCAGAGACTGGCGGCCATGTGGCCCCAGGCACTGCTGCCGGAGAGCAGGGCTCACATATATTGGGCTCATAGGGTTGACTGGTTGTGTTAGCTGCGCCGCACGCTGGAGCACAAACGAGCGAAATGGTTCATACATGTTAACATGAGCGTTTTCTTAACTGAGCCAGACTTCAAGGACAGACTTGTCCTACATTGTCTGAAAGGGCTAGGTCAACTGTTCCAGAAAGATCAACTCACTCTCTCCACCACGTATTTATTTCCAAAAGACCTACATTCTGTCATGATAAGTTTAAGGTCTGTCTTGATACACAACTGTAGCCTCATTGCTTTCTTATTAGTTTCTTTCTCTTGAAATTGAAAGATGAATAGACATCCATGTCCTGTGACAACAAACTAGCAAAGGACAAGGCTTCAGAGTGGGACGTGTGGGAAACTTCTGGATCTCAAATGTCACATTTTTATGCTGATTGTACCAGGTAAAGTGGGACAGAGCTAGCAATTAAACTGTAATACAACACAAAGTGGTGAACAACATCAGCTGTGAAAGACGTTGACCTAGGCTTTAACAACCGAGCATCACAGATTGCATTTATTTACTGTCTGAGTGTACTTGCCCACAGGCTATTCACACAGCCAACACTTCTCATACTGAAAGTCTAAGAATGGTAAGTATATAATATTATAATTTATTCATGAATAATACTGATAATAGTGATAACTGAGTACTAATAGAAGAAGAATTCCAGAGCAACTTCAATCTCTTTGATCATCACAGCGTAAGAAACTAACTTCTCACCACTGTCAAAGACTAGCAACCATCATTCAACTTCAGATGAGCATCTCTCATTGTTACAAGGGCACATCAGTCCGCATCATCGGAGCTAATTCTAGGTCAATCCCCACCCCATATCCTCATTTCCCCTCCATCCCCCCCTTGTCTGCTCCGTCTGCTGCTCCATGGGGGAGGTGGAGGCACAAGAAAGAATCAAATTAGCTTCCTTTCTTCATTTTCATGACAGACGGGATTGTCAAGGTCAGGGAGGTGCTAGCCAATTTCTGCTCGATTCCAGTTAACTTCAACGGTCTGAAAGAGGAAGCACTGCTCGTTAAGATAACATTTCTTTTTTTGATGGATACTGGATGCTTTTAGCGTTAGTGCTTCAAACTACCTCGACTGTGTTTAATTTTAGTACGGACCAACATGT
Organism: Etheostoma spectabile; assembly: GCF_008692095.1. Classification (NCBI taxonomy): domain Eukaryota; kingdom Metazoa; phylum Chordata; class Actinopteri; order Perciformes; family Percidae; genus Etheostoma; species Etheostoma spectabile. The sequence goes on from NC_045736.1 coordinate 22,100,365, forward strand.
GAATGCTATCTGGAGAGTGTTAGTGATATACTCAACTAACAGACCACACACTATGTTGATCCATTGTGAGACTACTTAATTATGGCAGTGGCACTGAAAGACCCAGTATGGAGTTCATAAAAAGGTCAAAGATTAAAAGGAAAGTGGATACAAGAAAAGAAAAAAAAAGTGGTTTGATACACATCTTGCTTTTAATTACCCAGGTTATAGCACCCTTTCAAAGCATGTGTGAAATAAATGTTTCCACATGTGAAATGTGACATGTGCCTGTATCATGCACAGTGTTATACACATCATGTTATACATAAACAACGTCTGTTCTGAGTTTTTTCATATTCAGTCACATATTTGATAAATCACACGTTCCTGTATGTGAATTTATCACATGTCAAATGCAAGGTATCTAAAACTCACATGGGCCTATATATAGAATAGAATGCCTTTATTGTCATTATACACAAGTACACGGTACTTGTGCAACGAGATTAAAGCAATCCCTTTGCAGTGTTGACACAAAAAAATATAAGAATATAACAGTATAAAATATAACAGTATAAAATATCAAAAATATAAAGTCAAAGATATAAAGTGTAGTGACTGTCTAGTGTAGTGACAAAAAAATATAAGAATATAACAGTATTAAATATCAAAAATATAAAGTCAAAGATATAAAGTGTAGTGACTGTCAAGTATATGTGAATTATTTAAATGTGAAATGGTGTTTAACATGTTCTCTTAGTTTAGATATACAGGTCTAGACAAAAAAACACCAACTGCAGCACACTCAATCACACAAAATACAAGGATCATACAATATTTGTATTTTTTGGTGTGTGTGTGTGTGTGTGTGTGTGTGTGTGTGTGTGTGTGTGGTGTGTGTGTGTGTGTGTGTGTGTGTGTGTGGTGTGTGTGTGCAGATGTGAGTCGCGCATGCGTCACTTCACATATACGTACTGTATGTTATCTCAATTGTTTGAAAATGAGATAAAAGACAATATTTGCTAATAGATTATGAAGTAAAATTTTATTTCAGAATTGTTTTTAAAACCCCAAATAAGTTACGGGTCAATTTGACCCGAGGGATACGAGAAGGTCCCGAAAGTGAAGACAATACAAAGGTTGTTTATTTGAAAAGAGAGCTATTATTTTGTTACAGGTTGTTACATATTTTATTTTATTACATAAGTTTTTTTTGTACCATTGAGGCATAATAAAGCATGTTCATTAACCTCTGATACGCCTGAGAGGCCGGGCCGAGTGTCCTCTTTTTTGGAAATCAAAATATGGTCACCCTTCTTAAAGACACTTTCTGAATCAGTCTAAACAAATGTTAGTGTTGCCAACATTTTTTGCCAACCAAGATTTAGCGACTTTTCAGACCCTCTTAGCGATGCTATATCTAAAAAGCAGATCATTAGTGGAAAAACAAGACATATATTGTAATTCATTCCCATGCATATATATAGCACTTTTCTGAAAATAGAATACATAGATGCGCTTTTCTAGTCTTAACGACTATTCAAAGGACTTTTACATAGTACAGGAACCATTCACACACATTCTTACACTGTCATGCACATACACTGTGGCCGAGGCTGATTAACACACATTTATATTCCAATGGTGCAGCATCGGGGGTAACTCGGGGTCCAGTATCTTGCCCAAGGACACCTCGACATGGGACTGCAGGGCCAGGGATCAAGCCACAGTCTCCCCATAATGCTCAGAGTAATTATAGGCCACAGCTCTTTTACCAACGGCACGGGATCTAGTTAGAAAATCTAACTTTTACCGAACCCCGTGGGCAGGACGGCCACAGGATCACGGTCACCAACAAAACTCAGCAAAATTGTTCTTGCTCAGGCTTTAACTTCAGGATATTCGTCAGCGTTGCCACAATGGACCGAATGGCTTCGCTCGCATCTTTCTCTGCCGCCATTACGGAACTACAACTGAACTTGCGCACAACCTCAACGTCATCATTCTCAGCCACTCCCTCTGTTTTGCTGATTGGATTGGTAAAGATTGGACCGGAGAAAACCCAAAAATATGCCGCAAACCCAGAGGTAGTACTGAAAGAAAATGAAAATTGAGCGGAAGTACGTAGGAGGGCGGAGCCAGGCAATAAGCTTTAAACAAATTATATGCGATGATGTCACCAAGATGCAAATGAACGTTAGACAGTGACTTTTAGCAACATTTGAAGCTACAACTACCTACTTTCATTCGGAAAGAGTTGGCAACCCTGTGCACTGTATGGAATTAGCCAAAAGTGTAGGCTATGGCTTATACTGTCGGTCAAAAGTCTAGGCAGTGTCCTAGACCTTTCTATTCATCTATATTAAACAAAATAACAAGATAAAGAGTCTACTGCCATGTTAGCAAACTGTCCAAGAGGCACAGTGTGCTAACATGCTTACAAAGACAAATTTAACATTCTCATGTTTAGCAGGTATAATGTTACCATGTTTGCTTTTAGTTTAGCGTGTTAGCACACTAACATTTGCTAATTAGCACTAAGTGTGACACATAGTTTTGCAGATATTTGGTCATCAACCAAAGTACTGGACAAATTAAAGTAGATACATTTCAGTTCATCAGTTATTTAGTGCTGAAATCAGCCATTTTAGAGCCTCGTCCTGCTGTCATCTCTCTCCATTCACACCTACTACACAAACAAAACAACTCAGAGACACAAACTCCAGCAGTGATTAAGCGACTTAGCGCTGAAGGTGATTATGTGCAGCTGGTCACACACACACACACACACACACCACACACACCACACACACAACACCACACACACACACACACACACACACACACACACACACACACACACACACACACACACACCCACACACACCACACACACACACACACACACACACACACAAATCTAGAAATAGATTTGTGTATTTGCTAATTTTTTTTTTTTTACATATAACAAACCAAACACCTTTTACTTTATATTCAAAACTATTCTTTTAGTATTGATACACATCATTATCTAACGAGGCATGCAGTAGGAGGTAGTTTTATTTGCCTGAGTGAAAACCAAATCAATTCAACGTTCAATTAGGTACAGAGCAATGCCAAAGACTAACAAAACACTCAGTATGGTTTTAAAAAAATCACTTAAGATATATTACCTTCAAAAGAATTGAAATACTTCTTACCAAATTAGAGTCATAGTATAAGGCTTTTTGTTATCTTATTTCTTAATGTGATGTTGTAAAGAGTACACAAGAACAGATTATAGGACCCCAGGAAGAATAACTTTTAGCTTTTGCTGAAGTTATTGGGGATCCAAATAAAACAAACAAAAACACACACACACACACACACACACACACACAAATTCTGAGGTCTTCACATCTTTTGTTTTGTCTATAATATCTACACTTCTCCGTCAAGCTCAATCAAACTGAATATAAATACATATATTTCAGATGGACATGGACACAGAAATTCTGACCTGCTTAAAGCTTCCGGAGACATTTCAGAGGACAGATGTGTGTGTCTGTGTATTTAGGTGTATGTTTAAAGAGACACAAAAGAGATTTACTGAATAATGATACACTCCCATTGCTTGTTTACTGGCAATGTTAAATTTCTAGTTCACAGATTTAAAAAGCAGAAGAATATATAACTGTAGATTGTTTAGAAAGAACATATAACATTTAGAGAAGTATATAAACTCTACACAGTCTAGACACAACACCTCCATCTCTGTCTCTTCCTCCCTCTGCGGATTTACGGCATACACGTGCAGCTGTGCCCCAAATTATTTATACAGACGATGCTCAGACGCACACCAACACCCACTCACGCTTTTATGCACACAAGGACGCACCCAAGCTGACACACACACACACACACACACAGATGCACACACATTTGCACACTACAGTAGACCCTTTGACAATAGAAGAGACACTTGCTCCTTTTACCAATTTTTGTCCATTTTTATGTATGAAGTATGCACATGTGCTCGACTGTCCCATTCTTGTGGACGTAATATCGCGGGAACCCCAGGAGGGGATTTCTTCATATCTGGCACAAACGTCCAGGATGAACTGGCTAGATTTTAGTGGTCAAAGGAAACTGTGGCCTCAAAAAACATTTTTTTGGCCATAACTCAAGAATTCATACACTAATTTTGACAAAATCTCACATAAATGTCTAATAGGATGAAGGGATGACTTTTTATAACCAAAAGGTCAAAGGTCAACATCACTGTGACATCATAATTTTCTGCAAAAACGCTATTCTGGCCATCACTCAATGCAATAACTTCGCAACAGAAAGATACTGAATTGGTGACACTAATCCTAAAACTGTGGGGATTGTATAGATATTCTGTGCTGCCGGGTTGTAGATGGGTGTGAAGCATCCATGTTTTGCAAGAAAATACACTTACCTTACTATATACCTTTTATTAAATTGCTTCAAAGTTTTCACTACATAGGTTGTAGAGAGCCAAAGTCATGCACTTCTATTTCCGGTCCATGGGACATTAATTCGTAAAAAATATAAACGTTAGTGAACGGGGAGAGGCAAATTATTCGTCAATTTCAAAGTTAATTTTTCAACCAAAAAAAGTCACAGTCTATTGTTGAACTGTTGAAGTATAAGACTGTGAAAATACGTAATTAGAAAGACTACACACTTCAGTGTTGCATGGATGACGTCTCGCTGAAGTTTTGCTAACTGAGACTTTCTTGGGTTGAAAAATTATCTTTTTAATTGACGAACATCATATTTGTACACCATGGCTCAATTCAAACGGGATCAAAAAATAATTGCCTCTCCCTATTCACTCCTGTTGATATTTTTTCCGAGTTAAAGGTTCCATGAAGTCCACTGGAAGGGCGGGACTTTGGCTCTCTATATGACGACAGACATGGATGTAAACTGCAATTTACCTGGTTGGAGGAGGCATACAACCAAAAGGCTTTAATTCTAGTTCTCTTTGATTTTCTTTGTATTTGTTTTGTTGAATTGCAGGAAGTATTGCTCTTTTCAGGGGAGGAAGCGCAGTTTATAAAACAAAGACAACATCAGAAGTTGACTTTGCGAACCTTTTTCTTTCACCCCTTCCTGTTTACCGTACTCTCTAAAAATATAGCGTGTTGTTCACCCCCATCTGCCCTAGCTCAGAGTCTTTGTGCGCGTGTGTGTGTGCGCGTGTGTGTGTGCGCGCAAACTCAGCACAGAGCACAAAGACCTGCAGTGACATCAGACTCATTCACACTGTGTTCTCTGTCTATGCTCACCCAAGAGGTGCTCTGTTTAAAGGGCCTCTGCTACTCGTCACACACACACACACACACACACACACACACACCACACACACACACACACACACACACACACACACACTGTATTTAACTGTCACCAAAATGCTAAAGAAGGAGAAAAATTACTTATTCTCTGTACTGACCACACAAACCATAAAAAAAGTTTGTGTGTCCAGGCAGCATGAATGATTATAGTTAGGCTGGTTAGAAGGCCAGCTCCAGCTGACATATGATAAGGCCCTGATTACAGAAAAATGCAAATGTTCAGACTGAAACGCCTTTCATTCCTTAGTGAATTCAAATGGATGAATTCAAATGAATGTGTGTGCGTGTTTGTGTGTGTGTGTGTGTGTGTGTTGGAATATGACGTGGAAGGACGCTGAGGAGGGGGGGTAGAAAATTCGAGCATTTTGGTCACTCTGCTTTATTTAGCTCACAGTGCAGAAGTGTTTGAGCAAGAGAAAATAAAAGGATGAGGAAAACAGAGGGAAGATTAAGATGACCTGTCGTCAACAGAGAACACAGCACACCCGAGACCGACGTGTGTTTTTTTTCATTTTGGAGTCAGGAACAACAGGCCCCCTTTTTACAAAGTAAGACTTAAATTGATGCTCTCTTTCGGGCTCGAGAACAGAAGACTGATTCCTCGAAGTTTCTTTTTTTTTTTTTTTTTTTTTTTTTTTTAATGGCCTGAGGTTTCCCTTTCCTTTCAGTATTACGCTCTCACTGAGGATCCAGTCTTAACTGAATTGCACCAACGGGCTAATCAGCAGTTCACAAAGCAGGAAGTGAGCAGGAAGTGTGGATAGTCCAGTGACAGCTTCACAGGAAGTCATTCTGCAACAGCAGCACAACATTTGGGAGTGCTGATGCACTTAAAGGGGAGAAGTTCATCAACAGACAAGTTGCACCGCTCATTTTAATGCCAAAGCCTGTGCCAAGTCCCTAATATTTCTGATCTAACGTTTTAATTACACACGATATGGGGTAATAAATTCTACTCTATCAGGATCTATACACAAGCAACACTTTCCTGATGGTCAGGCGATTTCAGAAACACAATCAAGTAGCTCTATCATTCACCTGTCATCAGATGTGTCATTGAGGAGTCGTGTTATTGTTTGGAAACCCAGGATTAAAAAAGGCGTAGCTTGGCAACCTCACTGACTTCTTTGTCCTGCAGACATTTTTTACCTCCTCCGCCACAGTCTGCTTGTAAAGCCCCCGAGCCTGTAGACTGATCATGCAACAGTTACTATAAGTAATGAGCAAAACAGCCAGTGTTATTCTTTTTAAGCCCATTACTGTCATGAAATGTTCTGATTCTTACCTTCTACTATGTCATTTGTTTCAAATATGATGTTCCTGTCAACTAGCAGGTCTCATGTCAGAGATTTCTTTCATCTAGCCTGCAGTGACACATACTGCACACATAATGCTAAGCCATTCTAGTGAGCGAGCTAATTTAGCACTCTCACCACAAAAGATATGCACACAAAACTTTTAGGTCTAAAAAAACAACATGTGACCAGCAGGGCAGCATGAGGAGGAAGTGATGCACAGCTGTGGACGCCCAATTTGGGTGTGTGCTCTGTCATGTTTCCTGCTCCTCTTCCCTCAGTTGAGGCCAAATCGCTGCTTAAAAACAACTCCCATCAACAGAGCAATAACACTTTCACTTGTACTTGCCGGCGACTGTAAATCTGCGTCAAGCCACTCAATGGGGGGGGAATAGATGTTGAGACTAAGTGTAATAATGCATTGATGAGAAGATTACATTTCAGCACTACCCTGTGACTAGTACATACTGTAGGCTTATAGCCACACAAACCCCATGTCCCACCAGAGTCCAGTCATTTTACAAGGCAACCCCCTGGGGAGGTGTGTAACCCAGACAGAGCCCGTGTGGCAAACTGTTAACACATACAGGAAACAGGCGAGACTGGTAGCCTACACAGGACACACGTCTGACAACAAAAAAACTCCCATTTAGACCCTTTGTGTATCAGCTGTGAGGGGCCGCTTCCGCAGTTGTACTCTGCTGCTTCTGTTTCGTATTGAAGCCAGTGTTTTGGTCTTGGGGTGGCAAAAGGCAGCGGGGCTTTCATTGAGTTATAAAAAAACTATTTTTGAACTGGTTGATCAACATGTTAGCCAAGGACCAGAGAGATAAAAACCTTTTCTTTTCCTCAGCTGAGCTTTCATGGCCTTTAAGCTGAAAAGGCTCTGCGTCATAACTGTCCACAATAACCCAATCATCCACCTGTAGGGGCTGAAAAAACACTAGCTATTTTGTGCTCTATTTGCAGAAGATATTTTTTTCCTTCAGGGTCATAAAGGTCACCACTAATGCATGAAACCAATAGGACTGAGGAATCATTTATTGGTGATTCCTCAGGTTGTTTTTAGCAACATATCTCAAATCCGACAGAGGGGAAGGCCTTGAGGAATAGTCTGTTAAGGTGGGAACATCAAGCAGCAGTCACAGGGTTAAAGACCACAACAGCACTAAACAGATTTGTCTTTGTGTTTATTAATACACAGCTATGGAGGCTGACTTAGCACTTTAGTGTATGACAAGAGTCGCTCGCTGGTCTGAAATGAGTAAGTGGCTGAGCTGCAGAGATCGATATGCAAATGGGAATATGCACACTGCTCGTAACTTTCAAGTCAAGTTACACCCAACACACAAGCATACACACAAAAGCTGATTTATTGACATTTATAGCTGCACATGCACTCTCAGAGGCAGCCCTAACATACCGCTTTCAATCTGGGGCGAACGCAGAACTCAACGAAACATCAACGACAGGAGGAGGCAACCATGAGGTGAAGTAAAACCATGCGTATGTCTGTGTGAATATGATTGTGAGTGTGTGTGGGGGTTCAAATGGGTGAGACTCAGGAAATGCAGGGGTCTTCTCTTTCGTGTAGTCTGTTTGAATCAGACTAAGCTGTTCTGTAAAGTGAATGCAGCTTTATAAAGATGAAACAGCCAGCCAGAAGCAATCTAACAACGGCCACTTAGTCAGGTGTTACATTACATGCATCCCAATGTTTGACTTGACTGCAACCCAGAACCATTTACTTTGTGTGTGTGTGTATGTGTGTGTGTGTGTGTGTGTCTGTCATATCCACATCCTATTCTGAGGCAGTCATGTTTGAATGCAGGATTGTAGGTCACGTCCCTCGCTATATGGCCATTGTTTAAGGAAGGCAGTGCAGACATTTAGGAAATGAATGCTGGCGACTCAGACTATGTGTGTGTGTGTGTGTGTGTGTGTGTGTGTGTGTGTGTGTGTGTGTGTGTGTGTTAGCCGTCAAAAAAACTTCATTGCCCTTCAAATGCATACTCACACACCCACACACAAACACAGAGTCCTAAGCTTTATGCAGTCTGCCCGAGGGCTACACAACAACATGGGAGCAATTAAACACCATCCTCTCTTATCAGCAGCCGACTTTCTCAGGGAAAAAAATAAAAGATGCTTGGCGGTCATTGGGAAAACCATTGCTTATAAGGCAGGAAGTTATCCTTCTTTGTGTGTTTATGTGTGGGCTTCCCATTTCCTGTCAAACACACAGATGCTTTTGGTGGCACTTGCAGGGCATGTACATACACACACAGATCACACATGATGAAAAGAAGCAGTGCTAGCTCGCCCACGAGCGCAGTCATGTAATTACACAAATTTTGTTTAATAACAACAGGAAGTTTGCGCTAATAAAAATGTACTGCTGTGATTATAATGCCCCCATGTTGATTTTACAATATTTTGCTGAGTTTGACAACATGCTTATTACAAACTGATGATCGTGTCGATATTGCATCACCAAAAAATATGAGGACAGCTTAACAAACAGGCGTACGGACGTGTGATGTGTGAGATCCGTCACCTTCATTCAGTTACACATTGCTACAAAACAAGCCACTGCTCCCCAGACTTTAATCAATAACTTCAGTTGAGCAGCAGCCACCAGCTGTCTCCGTGGCTTCTACTTTCACCTTTTCTCTTAGCTGTTTTTGTCAGCCACCCAACTTCCTGTTACAGTTGCTGCCGTGAACAAGGACAAAAGAGATTCACTCAACGGCTGATTGACAAGTGACTCTCAAACCTCCCCTGGGGAAATAGGGCCATCGGTTGTAAGGTTTGTCTTAAAAGGCTGCCCTACTGGGCCGACAGCCCATCCTCAACCCCCACTAGGTTCAATCAATGGTTCCCAAACTGGGGCTGGAGGACCTCTAATGAGTCCTTGATGAAGAATAGTTACATTTAGCTATTACTTTGTTGCAGTTGCTTAACCAACTAAATAACTAACTTAACTAACAACAGAGTGAATAAATGTAATTTCCTCTTGCGGGTACAATAAAGTATGGCTTAATCTTAATCTTTACATTTGCACAATGAGAGAGGGTGTAAGGATGCCTGTTCACAAAGGACTATTAGTATGACCAATTGGGATATATTAGTTGATGTGACCGTCTCTGGGAGGGTCCGAGTCAAAGGACAGTCTTTCAGACCACCGCCTCTGCCCCACACACTGCAAAACGCAGCCCCAATCACACTCAAGTCATGCCCTTCAGTTTTAGAGGCACCCACTGCCAGCACATGCACATTAATGTGATCTCTCTCAATCTGCATTTAGTCTTGGCACATATAATTGATGGGCTGCTAATATATCTCCTGATACAAATCCTAAAGCTGCTCTGCTGCCTGAGCTTTTGGGTGCATTTCCAACAAAGGCAGTAAATGACACAGCTCTGAAGGAGAGCATGTCTTTGTGCTCGATTCATTTTTTTTAAAAACAGCACAAGCCCTGCTTCCAAACCTAACTGTGAGGCTGACTCAGCCATACACATGTGAGGTGCTAAATCGACTCAGTTATGATAAGGTGAGATTGCAGGTAGTTGCCTGTGAGAATAATAAATCAAATTGGTTTGAGGAGAAACGCCCATTCTCCTCCCTGCACCTGGCTGCAGCTGTCCTTGTCACTTCACCCAATGTTAAATCATGAATGCAAGCTGCTGCCTCACATAAAACAGACCAATGCTGGAGAACGTATGCCCTCCAACATGAAAACAATCATATGGAAATAAAGTGCAGCCATACACTCTTGACATGCTTTGCATTCCCAGTAGTACTGTGCAACGCCACCAATGTATTGTAAAACAAGGTGTAATGCTCTTTTTTTAGTATTTGAGCAATGAGCAGAGACAGTAAGGAGTGTAAGTAGTGAAATAAGACTATAGGTGTGCAGGACGCATTTAACTGATTGCCAGGAAGCACAGACACAATGTGGTCTGCTCGGCAGATTTCCAGCAGACAGACGTCGGAGGCTTACCTCAGTGCTACCTTTACACAGCAGTCGCCCTGGTTCGCCATTGTCTCTTTTAAGGTTCCCCGATGGGATGTGGAGTATTTTGGCTATGTTCGGTTTTCAGTGTGTGTAAACCGCGCGGTGCTGACGCGGTGCTGGGCGTCTCAGGTCAGCGGGAGCAGCCGTCAAGACCTGCCGGCGGTGAGCTGCCTCATCGGGACTCCTCCTGTCTTCTTCTCCTCCGCTGTGGCGGTCATCTCTGGCTCACGGGTGTTTGTCACATCGCAGAGTTTAACCCGCTGTTGTTTTTCTTTCCGTGGTCTGTCTCATCATCAACATCCTGTTTAAAGTGCGTCTGAGAGAAGCATATGAGCGCTCATCAGAAACTGCACCGCTTCTCTGAGAGAGACGCGATCACGTTGAATCGGCGCTCAGACATTACACCGGAGGGGGTAATGCTGCCTTCAGGGGCTGTCGGGAATATTAGAACTACCGTCATAGCGTTCGTGCCATACAAATATAATGGAAAGAAAGGCCAAACCCATTCAAATCACAACGTAGCAGAATGGTCAGATCTACAGCCATTTCTATGTGTACCATTGCCATGGTAACGTATAACAACTTAATGCTTCATCCACACAAAGCACATTGCTATCGCCAGATGAGTGACAGCTTCGTTCGGCTCGTTTTCTGTGACCGGTGGGGCACAAGCTAAGATTAGCAAGCTAACATTAGCCAACTAACAAGTCGTCCACCCACTATGCAATATTGTTATATAAACTGGAGTAAATAACGTGTAGGTATAATACAATATACTGATTATGATTCTGTAGCTGACAGAGACAAATAGGCTACTTGGGACTGAAATATAGTGGACTGGAGTGGAGGTAACATGAAATGGAAACAATTAAATAAAATACAAGTACCTCAAAATTGTAATTAAATACAGTAAACGTATTTAGATAAATTCCACCACTGCACAAAGGTCACATAGGAAAGTGCTGCCTTCAATTTAACTACAATTTCTATGATACCGCAAAAAAACGAAGAGCCCTTGAAAGCAGCATAATCGCATTCGATTGACATGCAGTTGCGCCAATTGCTGGATTAGCTTCACCTTTATAGAATACTAGAGACCAATCAGCGGGCTCGACGGGATTTTGTTGTCCCGCCCACAGCGGGCAGTAAAGACACACACCTATAGCACACCAACTGCTCGTGGCGACATCTGAGGTCCGTCTGCCATAAACAGAGGGAGATTGTTCCCATGACGGAGAGGAGGGGTGGTTTAAACGCCTTGAGGTCAAAGGTTGAAACTCATGTAGAAGTTATTATGTTCTAGCCCAGTTTTAACAGTCAATGGTTCTAGAAGATGGAGTTAATTTGCTCTGGTTAGTGGTTTGAATGGGAAGTTGCACACTGCTCACTTCCCTCTTCTGCTGAGTCAGATTTCTTGAAAAGGGGAAATTGAAATCCTTTCTTTTAGTTGAGTCAAACAGACATGCTCATTAAAGTTCCTCCTCCATTTCTCTATCTGTTGCTGTTTCTCTCTCTCTCAATACTGTCTACTTGTCTGTATCCCCTCTCACAGCCATGTTTCTGTTGGATCCATGCAAAGTGACTTTACCACAGGTTCAGTGCCATTGCAGCTGTCAGCAATATTGGCAGTGTTTTATCCTGCTGGCATTCAAATCTACACTTGCGGAGAAAACTCACCCTTCTCATTATCTAATACGCTGTTATGTTCAATACTGACACTTGGCAAATGCCAGTCATGTCTGAACTGCAGCAAGTTAGTTCCCAACAACACAGACAGTTCAGTTAACTATTTCACAACTCCAGAAATATAGGCCACAACTTAATCTACTGTAGGTGACTTTTATACTTATTCTGTATGACCATATAGATGCCAGCTCAACCAACTGTTGGGTGTACTGGTCTATAGGATAATAGGAAACACTGTTTTTTGTCTGAACTCAGAAAAATGTCCCTGCCGTCACAGGCAACAATCACTTTTGTGTAATGAAATACAATCCATGAATGATTGCATGAACTTTAAACCCAATCTGTGTGAACAGAGGAGCTTATGACTCTATAACCGTGTGTGTGTGGTGTGTGTCGCGGACCAGGTGGGGATGTTAGCACCGCACAGGCTACGTTCCCAGGAGGCAGTGCTGGATTCCACATAAGATTAACATCCAGTTATGTGGATAAAGCTACAATCCTCCTATCGGCTTGGAAACTGGCCACCAAACAACAAAACACACAAACATGAGTGGTGCACACCCAAACACACACTCACCTCCTTAAGTCTGGTGTACTTGGAAGACCATACCAACTATTACATCATTAGGCTGCATTGTGTTCCTAAGCATATGTTAAGTCCCTTTCATTCCTCTTCAGGCATGTTTACAGTTTTCAAATCCACTCCGGCAGATTGGTTCCTCCTCCTCAGCACTTTCCAATGTAAAAAGCACATTTCATAACCGTACTGTGTGGGTTCTAAAACCCTTGAGATATTTTATAATTGTGACTACCAAACTGCAGCCTAATCCCTATATTTAGCGCTCCATAAAGTCAAAATAAAAGCATCCTAAATAATAAGATGCGTTCAAATACAATCATTCCTGCAACATGTAGACATCGCTACTCATGACATAGACCAGAGCACTCAGGCATGTGGGGGGTGGGGGGTTGGGAAGATAGGGTTCCAGACCAGCTGGAAAAAAGAGAAAAAAATTAAGAAGCACCATGGTAAAGTCAGCAATTGGATCTGACACTTTTCTTCTTCCACTAAACATACACACACCTTGTCATGAATATTACTTGATATTACATCTTCTCATTTCTGAAGCATGTAATTAGAGTCTGGCCTGAAAACAAAATGACTCATAACTTTAATAAATCATCTTTTTTTCTTTTTTGTAGCCACACTTATGGAATATAATGTAAAAGACACTGATAATGCAGAGAAAGTATCTACTGCAACATTTTTATGTTTGGAATATGCCACCATGTATACACTATGACGTGTAAATCCCACATCAGCCTTGTGTATTAAATTAGGCAAAGATTACGATGCATTTAATGCCTATAAAGTCCAATGTTCTCTTCTCACTGGTCCAACGTGTATGTCACATTGCTTCATTCAGCAAAAAAGACCAGAAACGACACAGAAAGTAGGAGATGGAAGATTAAACTGCACCCTAATGTATTCTCCATCCTTATTCTTTGATGTGTCTATAATCCTTCACATGCGTTTTCTATATTTGGCTTTGAATCCTCATGAACTAATCCCCCATTCTTTACCGTAGCAAAACTGTTTGAATTGGCCGCGATTACACAAGCACACATTTGACGATTCATTGACTCACAGAGAGAGGTGCACCGCCAAAAAGTTGAATAATGCACAGTCGTTTCATTTTTTGCTTCCCTCCTACTCAGTCGAGTCTAATAAGTGTATGCTATGTCTATGTGTATGTTATGATGGTGTGTGTGGGGTGTGTGTGGTGTGTTTTGGTGTGGTGTGGTGGTGGGACAGAAAAGCTACTTATGTGGTTTAGATTTATGTATTTGAAACAAATACAAAGAACATAAACCACAATACATTGAACAAAATTGACCCAGATATAATTTTTACATTGGTAGCTACCCCACTGCCATGTGAATATTACACAGTTTAGCAGTTCAAAAAAATCATAAAATGGACGACATGATATCAGTTATACATTTTTAACAGCAGGAGCTTATTGCAACACTTTCAAAAATCAACAATGCCTAAACTAATTGGAAAAAATTCACAGCAAATTTCAATAACAGAGACTGGCTCACGGTAAACAACAGGAGTTGGTGGGATTGAGGGATAGACTGTCATTCATCAATAGCAATCAAAAGGGGTGTGGTGTGGTGGGGGGGGGGGGTTGCTTTATATTTTGACCAAAGATATCGTAAAATAGTAATAAAATGTCTTTTTTTTTTAGAACAATTATGAATGCATCACTACAAACTGAAATGGAGTTTTTTAAAAAGACTAAAAAGCAAAAATTAAGATACCAAAAAAAAACGACCCCAATCTGAAAACAATAAAAAAAATTTTTTAGTAAACTCTAGAGGACACGAAAAATTAAAACACCTGGAAAGGGAAATGAAAGAAATTATCAAAATAATAACAAAAATAAAAAATAACATTTCCTGACAAAAAAAAATAGAGGTTAAATTGAACTTAGCTCAAAATTTAATATGATTTTTTGTTTAAGTGATCGGTTTTCAAGAGCTATAATGTGGGTTTTAATAAGAAAAAATATTTAAGAAAATGTTTTTAAAGGGGGCGATAAAATAAAAAATGGAATCTAAACAATTTTGGGAAAAAGTCCACTGACTGGAATGGTATTGACATGTTTATGGTCCAAAGTATTATCGGCTGTGTTGTCAAACCTTTAACGCATGTATGTAATCAATCTCAGAAACTGGAGTCTTTCCAGATAAAATGAAAATGGCAAAGGTGATACCAATATACAAGGCTGGTGAAAAACATACACTTTCAAACTACAGACCTGTTTAATTGCTCTCCCAAGTCTAAAAAATATTAGAAAAAATATTTTCTACAAGGATTGAAAGCTTCATTACTAAACATAATATACTTTGTGATCAGCAATATGGGTTCAGGGCTAATAAGACAACTTCACATGCAATTATTTAATTTGTAGAAGAAATATTAACACCATAGAACAAAAATAAATATGCAGTGGGGATATTCTTGGATCTTAAGAAGGCATTTGATACAGTAGACCACAATTTACTGATCACGAAATTACACAAATATGTAATTAGGGGGACTGCACTTTCATGGTTAAATAGCTACTTACAGAACAGAACACAATACGTTGAATTGCAAAACCATAAATCAAAGAAAAAGAAAATCACCTGTGGGGTCCCCCAGGGGTCAGTGTTGGGACCATTGTTTGTGGAAACTATTAGAACTGTTGGGTCCATGTAAATTCTGGAGTGTGGTCTATCTGTAAAGTGTCTTGAGATAACTCTTGTTATGAATTGATACTATAAATAAAATTGAAATTGAAATTGAAATTGTTGTTTAACTTGTATATAAATAATGTATGGGAGGTGTCAAAAACACTGACAACCATTTTAATCGCTGATGACACAAAATATCCAAATCAATTGCTATACTGTATAAAACCAATTATTTATGGAGTTACTTATTTATGGAGTTACTTTATGGAACAGCTGCAGTGAAAAGATGAAATCATGTACAACAATGAGCAATTTCAAGAGATTATTTAAAATGAATATGTATTAAAGGGATACAAAAAGGATTTAAAGTGATGGTATTGTATAATGACTGTATGGTTTCTTGGCATATATATACACTAATAAATCTATATACTAGTATATCTATATACTAATATATCTATATACTAGTATGGATGTGTTATTTAATCTGATCTAGATAGATGGTATAGAAAGAAGAAAGGGAAGAAAAGAAACAAAAACACTGTAAATGTGTGTGTGTATGCATCTGGGTCTATGATGTGTAAATAACTGAAACATAAGATTTACTAAAGGATAAAAGTGAAGAAAGGGGGTCGGACCTGATAAGTTGTTTATCAACTTCTTGCTACTTCTTTTTGAAAATGGGAATATTTTTGTTTGAATGCCTTTAAATTTTGGAAGATTGTGCTAAGAAGTACATGACCTTATTTATCTGCCATTTTAATTATGTATGTATGCATGAATGTATATATATACATTTTTTTTATTTTAATGTTTTACATGTTCAAATAAACTATTAAACAATAAAAAACTATAAAACTATGTGAGTCAGCTGCAGTGGCATAAAGCAGAGTAGCTCCTTGCCAGTTCTTGGCAGTGCTGGACCCCCGCTGTGCTTTGTCCCAGAGCTCCGCAGTCACCGTTTACAGTGAAAAGTAGTAAAGGCATGTCTTTACTATCAGCAGTGATATTAAACATGACAAATATCCCAATATCTTAGATTCAAATCTGGATTTCAACAATGTAATGATAGTTGAGGTTGAGTATATTCTGTCAAGCATGCCAAGAGTTAGATGAGATGAATACCATATGCATCTTCCAATAAAACTCTCAGCAAGAAAGTGAACATGTTTATTTACTATTGTTTTCATCTAAAATACTATTATATATACTATATTTGTTTGTTTTACTTTGTTTATTGGGTTTTGCATGAACATACAATCAGATCATTTATCAAACTTTTTTTTTACAAAGACGTAAAATATTACAATTGATGGAACTTTTAAGAAATATAAACATGTACTGCTCTTTTCTCACAGCTACAACTCATCAGTTAAGAAAATCCCCTCCAGGAAAACATTTAAATAAAGATACAACAGTGGTGAGTGATCAGTAATGGGTCCTGAACATGATCCCCTGTAGAGCAGACCTACATTCTAGCTTTCTTCCCCAGGGCACATGCTGACCCACACTTTGCTCCGTTTCTTGCCTAGGCTCGGATGCTGTCTGCTGGGCTGGGATCGGGCGACGGCCGGGGCGGAGGCTGGCTCATTGTGGCTGCTGCACAGCCTCGGGTGGTTTCAGAGAGGTAGTGACACTCACTCAGTGCTGCATCACAGGCCATGAGGCCTGTGTGTGTGTGTGTGTGTGTGTGTGTGTGTGTGTGTGTGTGTGTGTGTGTGTGTGTGTGGTGTGTGTGTGTGTGTGTGTGTGTGTAATAAGAGGGGTGGTTGTACTTCGGCCCCCTGACCTGAGCCCATTACATGCTGATACTTACACATTTACAAAAGACTAATCAAATCCATCTGTGTCACCTGGCCCCACAGCTCTAAACACTCCAAGAGCTGCCCCGACTACTTTAAACATAAAAAATAACAATTTGCATGATACTCAAGTTTGGTATTGATTATATAAACACGCAAAGGACATCAGGGGGGAACCAATAACCCAAAATAGATATGTGAATGTGTTTAACGCACATGAGTAAAAGTCTTCCTAATTTCAGAATTCAGCACCCGGTCATTAAATTAGTATCCTTACCAAATTATCGGTTACTTACCCCATCATCTTCCCTCTCATCTCTCTGGGTGTACCCTGCACCTCGTTTCTATGGAAACAGTCTCTAAAGAAGGCAGACAGAAGGGGACAGGAAGAGATGCTGAAATGGCAGAAAAGCCTCTTTGTGCTCTTAAAGGCTCTCAGATCAAATAGGCTTAAATGGTTCATCAAACACACATACACACAACTTCTACTTCAGGCAAAATGGAAGATGATCAAAAGAGCATCACAAGACTTCTGAAGCCACAGGGCGATTTATTGTCCTCAACGCTTTCTGTGTGCACCTTCTGTTAAAAACACATTTTTCTATGGTAAAAAATAGACTATATTTATTTTCTTGCTCATGATTTGCTGTCTTTTCACTGTTATGGAACATTATAGTAACACACACATGCACAAGAGAAGCATTAAATGCCAGCATCCCACAAAGACACACACACACCCACACAGACACAAAATCTCACTCCATTCTATATCAGAAAATTGGATAGCTTCTCTCGAATAACGTGATTATAAACAACCTCCCTCTCACTCTAGGGCGGTATCACTTAATAAAGCTGAGTGCATTGACATGCCAGCAACCACACTCATACACACACGTACACACACACACCGCTGCAGATTTATAAATCAACTTATTACATGTACCAGATCAACTGTAAGAAAACAATATTAAGATGGACTTAAAAACTATGAGTAACCAAACATTGCAAACAGGCCTCAGGCTAAATAATGGATTCTAAGAGGTCAAAAAATCTGGCTCCAGGATTATCACATTATTCAGTCAGCAAGGGGCTTTGTACACCTGAGGGTTGGTTGATTAAGATCTAAAAGGTCAAATATGTCAGCATTAGGCATGTGAAAGGGAATCTTTAAGATCATTACATTAATGTGCTGCTGCAGCGCAGCAGTATGTGGGCCAACACTGAGAACAACATTGTGGAATGGACATGGAAAAACACTGTGACAATGTAATGTGTTACGTTACACATATCAGAACAAGTGTCCTTTTGTTGTGTGGGAAATGTATTGTGGAAATAATTACATTTACAGCCCATGTGTGACTGTAACAAAGCACCACCACAAACGGGCATATTTACTTGATTGATTTGACATAATTTGCATGTTGCATGAATAAATTTAGCAAATGTGGGCTATCATCTTGAACAGGACACCACACACATTTAGTTCTTTCTTCTACCACTGAACCAGTAACACTTTGACACCTACCCTCAACATCCCCACCACCTAACACACAAAACTCCTGTGGTGAAACATGTCTGGCCTGTTTTGTAAAGGTACAATGTTCAAATACTGCCAGTTTCCTTTAGATTTGGGATTTGGGATGCAGTTACACTGAAACTCTGTAGCTCCATCTAGTGAAAGACTGTAGTAAATGTTATTCACCCTCGGACTGTATCATGTACAGTCATTGGTCTCTTTCTCTCACTGGCTCAGTCTTTACTTTTGTCCAAAAGGGTTCACATTTCTTAAATCATTAAATACCTACATGTCCACTGAAATAGTTGGTGGTTGCGGTAACTGTTTGGTCATGTTCAGACTGGCTGTGAACAGATCCTTTCTTCACACAATTGGAGGGGGGACAAAATCCACAGTCCTCGTCTTCTGTGATAAAATGCACTCTGAAAGTCACTTGAAGCTGAGGCTCCAGCAGTCCTGAGTCAGTCAAATCAAGTGGCTATCTTTCTGACTCATTATGGACAGTAGGGACAATTACAAATGTGTTTTAAGAGTATTGTTTTAAGTCTTGACAAAATTGAAACATTAAAGCTTCAGTAGGTAACTTTTGTAAAAATGTATTTTTTACATATTTGTTAAAACTGTCACTATGTCCTGACAGTAGAATATGAGACAGATAATCTGTGAAAAAAATCAAGCTCCTGTGGCTCCTCTCTGTCCTCTTACTGCCACTAGCAGAAATACACCGCTCCCGGTCAGAAACAGCCAATCAGAGCAAGGAGGACTGTCTTAGCAGTGTCAATCACTCTCGTGTACGCGCCGCTCATACCCCTCCCCCGCACAGCGCGTGCCGTGTTCAAGCTCAAGATTGCCAGTGTGCTGCAGTTGTGCTAATCGCGGAGAAATAACTTTTCAGGAAAACTGCCAATTTCTCGAGTGACACCTGCTCAGAAAACAAAGACGGGCAAACAGAAGAAGACCGATGACAAAAAGCGAGCTTAAGAATTAAACCGAGCCCGAAATAAAGCGAGGGTCAACATCGAAGCGGCTTTTCAGAGGTGGAGGGAGCTACGCCTCCTAGAAGGATTCACACGGATTCAGAGCTAGCGTTAGCCACATTTCTGCTTGACATGTAAGTATCCCTGCTTGATTTATTTCATTTTTTAAGAACTACACAACTAAGATATCGATGGTTACAGTACACTTTCAGTACACTGGTGATAGCGCAAATCTCAGTTTACTCTGTAGCTTGTTGCTAAGTCTAACAGTTAGCTTGTTAGCTTGTGGCACAGCAGGAATGTTGTAGCAGGTGAAGATTAACTTTACTTGCTAACTCCTTCACCCTCCGTATAAGCAATATTGTTTCGATACCTACAATTAGTAAGCCAAAATGTTTTTTGTCAATCACAACAAATGTAGCTATGGTTAAACAACTTTAATTGTGCGCTGTCCCTGTCGAAGTTTGGCAATGCAGAATTCTACTTTTGATTATTTTTAAACACGTTTTCTTCCCCTCAGATGTAATTTGCAAATCAAATGTCTGACACAAATTCTTTGTGCTCCTTCAACAGGTCAGACATGGCCCCAGACACAGAGGCACGTGAAGGAATCGTCTTCAGTCCAAATCAAAATGTTCAGTATTTCCTTGTGCAGGAGTACTTTTCTGAAAAAGCTGATTTATTTTACCCATATGCAAAAAAACCAAAGACATATTTCTAAGATGTTATTCCTTGGCTTATTGAGCTTTCTCACTGATTCATCATTCCTACTGAAAGTTTAGATCCAAAAGGTAATTCAGTAATGTATTGTGTAAAGTGCTACTTTTGTTGTCACAAATGAGCGATTACATAAAAAATCATTTTAAACCCTTTCATTGAAAAAATTTACAAAACTTTTAATAGAAATATTTTAAATAAGCAATTTTTTTATATAAGCTATACCCTACTCAGAGTAAATCCCCTGTATTGTCCATGAGGATGTGGAAAGCATCGGTGGCCCTGCTTACTAGCCTGCGCGTTCACGGCAGGCCCCGCTGTGGGGGAGGAGCTGTGGAGGGGGGGCTGTAGCGCAGCAGAGAGCAAGGGGGAGGGACCTGTAAGTTGTGCTCGTTCAAATTTTTAGGCTAAGTCCACGTTTTCTCAGAACTCCCTACTGCAGCTTTAACCTTCACAATGTTTTTAATATACATCTTAAAACATGAAACTAGAAGTAGGTCTGACCACAACGCGTGGCTGAGTTACTGTGCCTCTGCATTACTGCTTTTTATCTGGACGAATATTTTATGTAGCCTAAACAAAAGTTAATGAAATAAAATAAAGGAAAGTGATTACGGCCTATGACCTTAAGAGTGAAAGGAGACTTTCCTTGCCTGCCATGTGTGTTACTCTATTGTGCGGATCCTTTAACCATGAATCATTCATTAGGCCTACCGGGGACCCGCAGCCTTCCCTGGAGAGGAATCACTTTGGAGACTAATGACTTGTGGTGACATTTGTAATGTTAAGTTATAAAACAGAGAAACGTCTTGAGCCTACGGTCATAACTGATCCGGTGAACTAAAGGCGGCTCCTGTTCACTCTAACAGGTAAACAGAAGAAGGAACATTCAAGAGAAGAAAAGTTGTTATTTAAGCCCTTCCTGCCGCCATGCTCCCGGCTCAGGAGGCCGCTAAAATCTACCACACCAACTACGTGCGTAACGCTCGGGCCGTGGGCGTGCTGTGGACGGTTTTCACCATCACGTTCTCCGTTATCACCGTGGTGGTGTTCATCCAGCCGTACTGGATCGGGGACAGCGTCAACACGCCGCAGGCCGGATATTTTGGCCTCTTCCACTACTGCATCGGGAACGCGCTGACCTCGGAGCTCACCTGCAAAGGGAGCGCGCTGGACTTCGGCTCTATCCCGTCCGGCGCCTTCAAGACGGCCATGTTCTTCGTGGGGATCTCCATGCTGTTGGTGGTGGGCAGCATCGTCTGCTTCAGCCTCTTCTTCTTCTGCAACGCGGGGAGCGTCTACAAGATCTGCGCGTGGATGCAGCTGGCCTCTAGTGAGCACCAGGGTTACCAGTTTGTAGCTGCACACATACACGTTTCTGCATAGTTCCTATATATGGCAGTTCATATAAAACATACATTTTGTCTTACATAAAGCCTATTAAATTAGCATTATAATCATTCAGTTGGCTATAGATTGTGTAGGCTATATTAAGAATGAAATGTACAAAATAGAACTCTATACAAAAAATACATCAACTGTGCAGACTACTTGTTACAAAGTATGGGTTACTTCAGTGCAAGGGCATCATTTGGGGTTCAACAATGGAGGGGTTCTGATCCCCACTTTGGCATTTCCTGCATTCTGGTGAATTTTTCTGAAAAAAATGTGCCTTTTCTGCATCTATTTATGATGCAAATGTCTTTAATTCATGAAAAGAAATTATATTAGGTTTGTGGGGTGGGTTGCACTGGTCAGTTTTGATTATTGGGGGGTTAACTACGCCTATGCATCAGTATCTGGGTATATCCCTAAGTTTATTTTCATGTCTGCACACCCAGCACAGTAAGGACCTTCTCATACCACATTAGCTTAACACTTTCAGCACTGGCATTGTGCTTATTTTTACCCCCACACCATGGATCCAAACAAATTTCAGTTTCTAAGTTTAAAAGGAGTTGTTCATTCCGCTCGCTATCAGTCAAACAAGTCTTGATTACTTTAGACATAAACAGGAAAACCTTACTGGTTCTAACTAACAATTAATCAATGACACATCAATGTGAAGATGCATGGAAACATTGGTGTTCAGGCCGCAACTTCATCCCACACTGTAGAAATACTACGTAAAAATATTGTGTTCAAAATGTTAAACACATTCATTTTTTAAATTCCCATCTGGAAGGTAAAAAGGAGTCCGTTAAACGCTGTGGAGTGAAAACTTAAAAGTACAAGATTTCCCTCTGAAATGTGATGGAGTTGAAGTTTGGCTCCACAAACTGCAGTTCCTTTTTCATACAGAGACTATGTTCAGGCCTCACCCAGAAATATAAGAAAACTCAAGGTAAGGCAGAAACACAATAAAAGCTTTGTCTTGAAAAATAGTCGACAGAGTAAAATAGAGAAAGAAAGACCATGTCTAAAAAGAAGATTTAAGCTGGGAACTGCAGTGCAGCATAGTTTCCTTCACCAGACGCACACACTGACAGAAGTGGAACATGATTCTGTTTTGGAAACATGAAGCAGCTTGTGAGCAGATGTAGCTGCAAGTGAAAGGACAAACCTGTACTGAAACAAATAATGAGATTAACCTGGAGGTGTGCTGTTACACACACATAAAATAGGGAGAGTGTTGGTTGTGTGTGTTGTGTGTGTGTGTGTGTGTGTGTGTGTGTGTGTGTGTGTGTGTTGTGTGTGTGTGTGTGTGTGTGTGTGTGGTGTGTGTGTGTGTGTGTGTGTGTGTGTGTGTGTGGTGTGTGTTGTGTGTGTGTGTGTGTGGTGTGTGTGTGTGTGTGTTCCAATGACTAGCAGACTTTTCATGTCTGTACACACATACACAATATGTCTTTTTATATTCTTATTTTTTTAATATATTCAAGCCTCTGAATTAGTTACATCTACTGTATGTTTGCATATTCCTCACACAGAATCTACCAAAGCTGATGAGAAGTTGCAGTTTAACAATTATCTATCTTGAAATTAGGGAAGAGACTTGAGAAAGTGAGCATGAGAACTTTGAGAAAGTGAAAGTGTGCGTTTGCATGCTGATGTTTCACCTCGTCACCTGATAGTTTACGTGGCTCTACATGCTGAAGTGGGAAGGCACGAGGGCGGCTGTCTTTCTGCAGAGTCAATAATGGATGAACAAGATCATCTTTCTGAAGATGAGATGCTCGGGAGTTGCTAGGCAACTCGTGTGCACGTGCGTGTTGTTTCAGCATTGGAAGTGGAGACGGTTTGCTCATGCATTAATGTGTAAGCAGTATTTAATTGTTCTAGTTGGTTGAGGAGAAGCTAACTTTTAACTGTTTATATAGAATGCAAACTAAGGATTATTCATTATGGATTAAGTTGCTGATTATTTTCTCAATTAATTGATTGATTGTTTGGTTTATAACCTTCTGAAAATACTGAGAAAAACCCTCACAATTACCTTTAAAAAAAAAAAAAAAAAAAAAAAAAATTACCCAAAAGTGACAACTTCACAACGTCTGTTTTGTCCAATCAACGGTCCAAACCTCTTAATTCATAAAAGATATATTGAAATTATTAAAAGGAAGAGCAGTAAATCCTCTCATCTGAGAAGCTGGAACCATAAAATGTTTGGCATTTTTACATGTAAAATGACTAAATGGTTGCCAATTAATTGTTTCGGCTCTATTTGTATATAATGTTGGGAAGTTTTTTTCATAAGCTCTTCATGTGTTTTGCATGCAAACATCTTATGTTGTTAAAAAGTAGAAACCAAAGCAGTAAACCAATGCAATAAAAGGTGCAACATTTAAGTTATTAAGAGGCATGAAAAGAAAGTATCTCAAATTTGTACTTGGGTAAATGTGCTATTTTTAAATGTAACATTCCAAAGGTTTCCCACTTCAAAATGTGCAAAAATGTGTGCATTCAAATAAATGGCTAAGAGTTAATGTTGAAGTACCTGATTTTAAACCAAAATTCCTCGTCCGGTGCCTCCCCTCTCTTAGGCACATGCATGGTGATTGGCTGTATGATCTATCCTGACGGCTGGGACTCAGACGAGGTGAAGCGCATGTGTGGCCAGCGGACTGACAAATACACCCTGGGCAACTGCACGGTGCGCTGGGCCTACATCCTGGCCATCATCAGCATTATGGACTCGCTAGTCCTCTCCTTCCTGGCCTTCAGCCTGGGCAACCGGCAGGACAAGCTTCTGCCAGAGGACTTCCAGGTGGAGGAGAAAGGTACCAGAGTGAAGGGAGGTTGGGAGAGGGAGACACCTCCTGGATGAGGTTGTTTAGCTGGAGAGAAGAACAAGAAAAAGTTTAAATTGTGAGGCAAAGATGCAAGAGGAAGGATAAAGGGTGGATAACAGGGAGCTAGTGAGGGGAAGGTTAAAGGTTTCAGAGGGTCTGGTGCAGGTGTTGACAGCTGGAGGGAAAATGGAAGGAGGTTGAGTAGAGGCTGGGCTGCTTCAAAATTCCCTTCTCCGTATAAGTGATGAATCACTGAGGTCGGGTTAAACCAGTCCACCACTCTGGTCTAGACAAAATATCTCAGCAACTATTGAGTGGATTGCCATAAAACTTTGTACAGACACGCATGAGGATGACTCCTACTGACTTTGGTCATCCTCCGACACCAGCAGCTCAAAGTTTTCATTTATTCAGTGAAATATCTTAACATCTACTTGATGGGTTGGCACTACATGTACCAATCCAATCTACATGTACCAATCCATGCTTCCCAGAATGGTTTTTAATGACTCATTTGATCACTTTACCTCACTTTTCCTCCAGAGCCACCATGAGGTTTTGTTTTTTAAATGTCTCAACTATTGGATGGATTGTCAATGATTTCCCCAAGAAGATGAACAGTAATACCTGTGATCATCTAGGGCCATCAGTAGATCAACATTAGCATTTGGGCAATACTAAGAACATTCCCATCAGCTTCAACTGTATTTTTTTGTTGAATGCTGGTTAGCTCATTCATGAATGCTAAACTGAGATGGTAACATTGCCACTTTGGGCATGTTTGCATGCTGATGTGAGCATCAGCTCAAAGCTGCTTGAGTGCATCCTCACAAATCCAGTAAAGGACTGTCAACTCTGTCTTATTATATAGTAGGTGTTCAAATCCAGCTGAGCCACTGACAAAACTAGGTCACTGTATGAACTGAAAATTACAGTACATCTCTTTTCAGTAACGTTTTTTTCTCAATTACAGATAACGCCTAGGCTCCCTGTGGACAACGGAGGGAAGAGGCTTTACGAGGAGCACTGCCGACTCAAAGGGATTTAAATGTATTCCAAGGCTCAGGACATAATTAAAATCGGAAAAAATAACTACAAGAAGTTCATTCTGTACTTTGAAATTGTGGCAGCTTATCAACAGACCTTGAAAACATGGGAAGTCACTGTCCTCCGCCTGCTCAGATCTTAGGATTTGTAGCGGATTGCTATCGTATTTTGGACTAAAAGTGAATGAACATGCTGACCAGAGCAGCTCCTTGCTACTTTGGAGAGTTGTCATAAATGCTTAGCAGTCTTAAGTGACACCATTAAAAAGGTAATGTTTAAAAAAAAAAAAAAAGTGCCAGAAAAGTATTTATCTAAACATGTTACACTTTATCACAAAACAGGTGTTCATCATTTGACATGCAAACTAATGCAATATATTTAAGGAGCATTTGGAGAGATTTTGGTTAGACATCTTAATAAAATATGCTTCCAGATCAGTTAGTACTCACTGAAAATGCAATCTCACTCTGTCTGCCTTCTGGAGGTCCTAAAGATGAATTAGGTTAATGATGTGCTTTAATTTAGAATCTTTGGGGATTTATCTCCCTATTTATATGTCAGAGAGTGGAGACACTGCAATGGCGATTGATGAGGCAAATACAATCGAGTAAGGTTTTGAAAAATTTATTAATTACCTACAGAAAACAAAATTAACAAATTAAGAGCGGAGACAAACAGGAGGAGACTTTGTATAAAAACAAGCAAAATGGTTTTGAGGGGATCCAAAGCATTACAGTATTTGTTTTTATTACAATCTATTTCCAAATCCAACACCTCCATATACAGTGGAAACACTAAGTTTTTATGGAAATCACATGAACTGGAAATCACATGAACATTCAAGGCATTTCTAAAAAGTAAAAAAAAAAAGCTCAAACCTTTCAGCTTGTGCCTTCAACTTACATTGCTGCCAGAATCTGTGCAAAGCTGTTGCTGCAGAGCGGGAGACTAGAAGCTAACTCTTTGGTGCACTGCACACTGGCTGTGGACCTACAACTAGTTACATTTGACTGTAAATGTGGGAAACTTATTAAGCCTTTAACATGCAAGAAGTATGAAACAGCATAAAGTTGTCCACTTGTGCATGAAGTAGGTAAGGAATCTGAATGTTTTTCACATCATTATGTATACAAGTGTTTTTTAAAAAGACAAGAATGCTGAAAAGTTTGGTTATCCAGAAAGATAGCGTGTGTCTCAGCCTCCAGACCTTGACATTTTTGCTTTCTAATCATGTAGTTCCACTTGTATACAAATGTAAAAAAGTTGTTTGGATAAAGCTAACTTAACGTTACTAAGAATGTTACTAGTCTTTCATCATGGCTGTTAACATTACGCACTTAATAATTCGGGGTACTTTGCACACATTTGACAGCCTAAGGCATAAAAGCTGGCACAGTTAACATGACTAGCAAAGAAATAGTTGGCTTATTATTGACCTTAATGATAACAGTATGTGGTTTTGATGGCAATCTTTACATCCTAACTACCTTCTGCATTTGTAAGTGCAACCTTCTTTTCCAGTCCGTTATCTATCACTAAAAATACAGAAAATGATGAGCTGCAGAGAAAGAACTCGAGTCGGGAAAAGAAATGAGAGCAAAGTCAATCAGTCCTATACAGCCATTAAAAAAGAGCTATACATATAGGAAGAAGACCACAAGTTCACTCTATCCCCACAATGTAATCCAAAACAGGTCAAAGACTCAGTAGCAGTCTCTTTTTATTGTACTCATGAAAGTGTGTGTGGGAAGCCTCTGAGCCATGACAGGAGGATGCCAGCACAATGCAGTCACAGGGTCTTGCAGACATTAATATGTTAGTTTACTTTGTTTTCAAGCCCAGGAACTTCAAACCTAATGTATTCTTTGACAATATGAGGGTGGCGGTGTGCATGCCGGCATCTAGGATGTGAGCCATGGATGGGAGAGGCACTGGGCCGCGGTGGCCCTCCTTTCAGTCACAAGGTCAAGCATGGGCAGCAGGAACGTGCTGAAGGTTTGTGCCTCGTCTTTGGACCACTCGTACTTTTCTACCAACACGTCATATAAACCCCACGGCTTCAGCCTGGTGATGTGACGCAGGTCACCTGGGAGAAAATAATAGGGTGCACAATTATGGTTTTATATAAATATTGTGTGTTTTGAAAAGTCATAAATTCACTGCACCACCTCTGTGAACTGGAAATAGCTGCTATACATTCAATTACCAAGTTCTGCCCACAAACAGACCAGTGTCCGTCTGAAATAGAAACGTCTGCACCAAATACATGAGCATATTTTAAGGATGAACTGGATTTAGCTACAGTAGACAGCCGCTGACATGTTTACCTTTCTTGGTGAAGAACTCCTTGGAGTATTTGCCTGCCAAGATCAGCTTCCGAGGAACTTTACCAAGCAGCTCAATGATCAGCGCTATGTGATCTACAGAAAGGCAGAGAAACACACAAACAGCAGAACCGTTTTAATAAATGTCTGTGGGACTGGACTCTGTAGAAATGTACACCATTAAGGCTACAACTTCCCATGCGGACCTGCCATTAACACTCATTGCAGCGTGTCTTGTCTAATATAAACAATCTTCTAGTTGAAGCCTGGTGCCTCAGGGGAAGCAGACACTGACCTTCATCTCTGGAGTAGTCTTCTCCAGAGTGGGGTTCAAACAGATAATCTCCAGTAGCGAGCTCGAAGGCCTGAAGATTACAAACACACACATTAACTTAATAACCGGTAGATGGATGGGTTTAATCAAATACAAATTCATAAGTGTGGTCAATGAGGTCAAGATCTGGATTCCTTGACTCCTGTTTTCCTTTATCTTAAAGCATGCAAGTGTGTGTCAGTGTTGTCACTAAAACATTAAAAAAGGCTTTGCTAATGTTTTATGGCGTAGGACAACCTGTTTGTACATTTTGAAGGATACACACAATGTGTTCTGATTACAAAATAAAACAATGCAACTGTGCTTGATACAATAAAACCTCTAGAGGCTTAAATAGTTCAAATAAGTGTTTATTCAGTTTATGTTTTCAGTCAGTGTTAATGACGATTGCTTCTAGTTCACAGGTGCTCCAAGCGCTTGTGACTGCGTGTCTGTTTTACCATGCAGGCTGTGCTCCAGATGTCTGCTGGTGTACTGTAGCCGGCTCCCGTCAGCACCTCCAGAGAACGATACTGCCGCGTTTGGATGTCGTCTGTGAAATGTTTGTTCTGCGAGAAGAGAGAAATAATTGAGCTGCCGTTTCCAAAGATTTAAAAGGTCAGATTTAAAGCAAAGGTAAACTTGTCTGCCAACAGACCCTCAAGGGTACAATAAGAGTCCTTTATTGAAAGATAAAAAGCTAATGTAAAGCTGCACTCACCACCCAGCAGGCGTTGCCAAGGTCAGCAATTTTAACCTGCAGCTTGTCAGCGTTAAGAGGGTCCAAGGGGTTTACTAACATATTGCCTGACGCTCCTGTTAAAAAGAGGAGAGAGGGAGACAGGGAGAGAGGAGGGTGAGGTAGTGAAGCAGGAGGAAGAATGGCAGAAACGTTTAGACACATGGGAGAGGATCAAGAGAATCTAAGAAGGAAGAAAGCTCATAACTGCACTGGGTCCTTCCAACAGTTGAGAAGAACACTCCCAGGATCATAATAAATATGACTAACCTTTTTAACCCAAAGTCTGGGTTTGCATTTTGTGTATGCCACATTCAAACTCAAAGAGGAGGTTGCTACTGTAGCATGTAGGTTTATTTTCCTTATATAATCTAGGTAGTTCATTATCAGAGGTTGTTAGTGATGTGCCGGGATAATTCATATGTATTAGCCCAGTGTTTCTCAAACTATATACTTTATCTATCTATCTATCTATCTATCTATCTATCTATCTATCTATCTACTTTTTACCCCTTTTGAGAAACACTGTATTAGCCTAACTAGCACAGTCTGCTCATTTCCAGCTCTAACTGAAAACAGTTCAGCCCACACCTACTGTGTCACTCCAGTTCAAACTATTGTTACAGGTTTTTTTCTCATTGTAATGCACAAGCGGTAATGTGCTATTTGACAATCTTGTGCTGTTAAATTTGATATGAGAAGTGTGAAAATATACTGTATAGTCCACAACAAAACAGTCTGTATAATTCAGTGCAAAGTGTATGATAACACTTGTACAAACCATGCTGTATAAAATGATATACAACATATTTTGATTTGAAGCAATTTCATATCCACAACAACACAGCATAATCAATTTGAAATACTCACTACAAGCTTCATATGGCTTCATTTAAGTGCTGGAATCAGAAGACACACAATGTAAATAATTCATTGTTATACAGTGTGTGAAAAAGGTTTAACTAACCATCCTGGCCGTCTACTTCTTCATCCCCTCTTTTGGTCTCCCCCTGAGTGTCCATCTTATCCTTCTTCTTCTTCTCCTCCTCCTCGTCATCTCCCTCCTTCAGCTCCACCGTGACAGAGTCTGGGTTGAGAGAGGCTGGGAGCGGCAGCAGGGCCGTGTCCCCGAGTGAACCGTTACAGGTCTGTTGCTCTTCTTTGTTACTTAATGAGCCCTGGGTTTCAGTGTTACTCTCTGGCTGGTTTGCGTTCTGTCGGTCCTCTTGCTCCTCTGTTGTCTGCTTGGTCCCTTGTGCCTCGAGATGGGTCTCCCTCTCCGGTGTGGAAGCGTGGCCGTTGCAGTTTACCTCCATCCCATTCTCCTCCTCGGCCGCATTCTCTCTCCGCTCATTTACCTCTGGTATCTGCTGGGGTTGCTCATCAGGAGTCGAGTCTGTGGTGAAACACATTTATTCTTTAACTCTGATACTGCCTATAAATGACCTAATACTGACTGACTACTATTCAGAGTTTATATAAACAATTAACAAAAAAGTAACTAAAAAAGTTATCCGCTGTCCTCCATCTCAGTCTCACCCACCTGTGATAGTATGGTTAGCAATGTCTTGCAGCGTGGCAGACATAGAAAGGGTGGCTGTGGAAGTTGTATCTTCGGTGGTCTCTGTTGTTGTCTCCTCATCCTCCTCCTCCTCTTCTTCTCCTTCAGCTCCTCCTCCCTCCATCTCCTGGATCCTCTTCTCCAGCATCTCTGCCTGCTTCTTCTGCTTTTTCTTCATCTTCTTCTTTTTGTTCTTTGACATTTTGGCCATCTTGGGAAAGAGAACAAGAGGAGAGGATCAAATCTAAGTTTGTATCCTCACTTAACTTGTATTGTGCTCCTAGGTCTTCAGATTACTAGATCTGGTAAAAATAAAACATAACTTACTGGTTTGGGTACTGGGGCTGTACTCACTGTAGGGAACAAGAAAAATCAGAGGATTTCATTAGTGAACGACATGTGTGGCATATCCTTTGCCTCTCTATAATTAGTATTCTGCCCAGGTGGCTTAGTTGATTCACACCAAATTGTACTAATAGACTGCCTTTGCAGCGACACAAGGCTCAGCAGGAGCCACACATTCCTTTTGAGCAAGACGGTAATTTCCACACCCAATCCAGTGGGGACTCATAGTTTTACGATTATATTGTAGAGATAAAGTCCAATTAATATCTAATAACTAATCAATAAAATTACCTGCCTAAGTAGTTTCCGTTACGAAACACCAATCACAACAAATAAGTAAAATGTCAGTCAAACAGTGAAAGGCACTGGACCTGCTGATGAATCTTAACAGCAAACTTCCCGTTGTCTCAGCAACATGCCGATCAAACCACAGTAGTTGCTTAGTGGAATGCTGAGGAAAAGAAAGGCTGTGACCTGCAGAACCCGAGGGAGGTGCAGCTCCAGTCTTCTGCCACTGTGTAGCTTCAGCAGCCATTTTCTTGATGTAGGGCTCGTTGACGGTCAGCAGAATGTTCTCCGGTTTGATGTCCGTGTGGATGATCTTACACTTGGTGTGAAGGTAGTCTAAACCCTGCAGAACCTGCAGTGCAGAAAAGTCAAAATAAAGGATGTTGTGTAGAAAAGGTGAATGTTGATCACTGAGAATGGTAAATTACATAATTCTCGACCGTGATCTTAAACATGAATAACTCTGATACTTCTGATGTGTCTCCTGATTTGTAAAGAACTGGTAACTGTCTCAGGAAGACACACTAGAATGTGTTTTCATTTTGCCAGTATAACTTATAAACGCACTGAAACCAAAACAGGGAAAAAAAAAAAAATCTTGTAAATAAAAGATAACAAGGGATATTTTTAGGGTTCAAACCGTGAACCTTCTATGTTTGTCTGTTTTAGTTATTATTATTATTACTACTATTATTTGTTGTGTGCCACGTCGGTTCAAATTCCCGTGAGCTGGAATGAGCTAGAAACATGATACTTGGGGGAATAACTGGAAATGGTGTGCATGTGCTTCTATAGAAATATGAACCCAATCGGCCACATGGTGGCGCTGTAAAAAGGCTTCAAAATGCAAACTTTGAAAGGCCTCGCCCTCTACACCGTAAGTCTGATTGATTTGACATTTCTCACACAGGTGCAGCTTAATGTGCTCTAAAAAAAAAGCCTTAAGATCATAAAGGTTTGCCTATAAAATGTTTCCGCCATTTTGAATTTTTTGAAAAACACATTTTTGAGATCTCCTTCTACACCGAACGCCCGATTGCCATCAAATATTCAATAAATGATCAATTGATCAAACTTATTACAAGTTGTATAAAACATGTCCATATCTCAATTACTTTTCAAGTTATTGACCAATGAACTTCAAAAGGGGCGTGGCTCTGGAGATAAATGAACACAAATTAGCAACAATTTATCTTCCAATCACCACAAATCTCTAAGGATGTGCCCTCATAAGTAACTGAACCAAATTCAAATTGAACACCAAGGGGCGCTGTTAATGCAAGAAACTGCAAGTGACAGTGCAAATCAGGCTATAAATGACTAAATGTTTGTCCAATCAACACAAACCTTCCAGGAAATGTCTACATAATGACCTCACACATACAATGCAAGCCTAATTCAAATTGGCCACCAGGGGGCGCTTTACATGCACAATAACTGGACGTGGAATGACGCAAATCAAGGTTCGAGCATGGAATCGCAGCTTGCGGCTTTATTAGCAATTGTTTTTGTGTTGGTCATCTGCTTTTTTCAAATTGCCATGAGCTGAACTAAGCTACATATCATTCTGAACTGAAAATAAAGGTTTTTTACAAAACATATGTAGGCATTCTAAACAAAGTGCAATGTTTGTCCAATCGTTACAAAGCTTGCAGGATATGTTTTATAAAGATGTTGGACCACATGTGTGAAATTACTTTAAAGTCACTATTGAAAAAAAAGGTCTGAACCCCTGAATCACCGCTTACGGCTATATTTTAAAGACAAATTGTTTGTGTAGCTGTACAGTACCTGTCGTATGATGCTTTTAACACAGGGCAAGGGCAGGCCTTGGTAATTCGACTTGATGATCCACTTCAGAAGGTGATAACCCAGCACCTCAAATACCATGCACACATCTGGAGAAATACAAGGTCAAGGACTAATAGAACCTACCTTTCAAATCTACAGGGGACCTAAGCCAGTACAGTTTATAATATACAAATAAACATACCTACACATTTCTATTGATCAAACACCAGATGTTCTCCATTTTCTGAGGGAAATTACACAAACTTGTATTTGAGAAATATCGCTATATTTCTCACCAGCCGAAAAACAAAAAAACGATTAAATTACATCAATGAGTCTTTCTACACACACATAATTGCCCATACCTTTCCTACGTACATATTTGAACTTCAATGTCCTTTCAAGGTTTTGAAAAATCTTTCAGTATACACCACAAACATCCAGAGGATGTCAGAGGATCTCTGGGCCTGAGCGCACAGCTGTAGACTGGGTGGCGTGCAAGAGACAAGTATGGAGCCAGTGTTGGTGCCAAAGCACACAGCTAGCTGACGTTAGATGAACATCTGTGAACCACAATTAGCAGGGCAGAGTGTGAATCTGGGGGTGTAATGAAATTGCTGGGGACTTTATATTGCCGAATTACTGGCACTCAAATTGTATCTTGTCACTGCTGTTAGCATTGTAACTCAATAATTATGGTAGAGCTCTGGCTATGATATGTTCATCTTTAAAAGTAATGCAGACAAATGTGGGTTTCAAGCAATAAATTAATGTCTGGCCGGAAGTGATGCAGTCTTAACCATTGATGTTGAACACTAAAATTGCTATTTGGCCTGGAATGAGTGTAATAGTATATCCAAGCCATCACATTAAGACAGAAGTGGAAGGGAAGAGAACATAGAATGATGTCAAGCGTTTACATTGCGGTTGTTGCACTGTTCCCCTACTTCACGAAACTACAGCACCGGAAAAACAGTCAGAAATCTGGTCAGTATGCACTATTCACAGTTCAGCTTATAAACAAGATATTGCTTTTGCAAAAGCTGAAACTTGATCAAACGTGGACAATGAAATTGTCTGTGTTGCTTTATCCATCATTTATACTCAGCCCGTCTGATTAGATATGGGGCAAAGGGAGTTTTGTATTTCAATAAAGGATACGAGTGCCATTTATGCCAGATATTTTGAAGTCGTCTAGAAGCTGCACGACTTTCTCTCTGCAGGGGTCACTAGGATCTGTGTTTCTCACCTGGAAAGCGCACGCACACAAACACACACGTTGTGGGCACTGGAATCACTGGAGTGAAAATATTTATGTCATGGTGACTTATCGGGACTGTGTGCCTTACAGATTTGAGCAGCTTGATCTCATCCAAAGCTGTCTCTGTGTAATGTTCAGCACTTTTTACAACCTTCATGGCCACAAACCGCTTCTCCCTGAAAGACACACACAAAATCTGTGATTTAAGTCATCATAACCAAAAAAACCTTTTTTAAATACATACACATTTATAACAATACAGTAACATTAACCCTCATGCATTTAGCCATACAACTTATAATGTCCAACATTATTAAACTAAAAAAGGCACCAAACCTTTAATAGAGCCTATAACCATTATTTATTATAGGTCCATGATACTCAATATGTGCTGCTCAGGGTTACAGAATTCTTAAGCACAGTCTAAATAAATATCACATATATAGGCAGTAACATGGTGGAAATTCCTGTCCCTCACTGTCAACCATTACAAACTTATGCACACAGCACTCCATAGCTACTGTTAAGAGATTCAGACAGAGGCAAAACTTACTGGATGTCCCAGGCCAGCCACACAGTGGAGAAATGCCCCCAACCCAGCTTACGGATCACATGGTATCTCCCGTTGAACAGATCTCCAATCTTCACATGGTGATATCCACCTGACCAAAGAAAGATGCAGATACACTCAAACCATGTTGTTCAATTATTGTATGTTGAGTGTATGTGTATACACATGAATCAAAGCCTGGGTTCAAGTAGGTTTCTCACACTCACACACTCACTCACACACACACACACACACACACACACACACACACACACACACACACACACGCATACACACAAGCACGCACGCACACCCTACCCCTGCAGTAGTCGTTGGGGTCCTCCTGCTCATCGTCATCAGAGCCCAGGATCTCCTCGTCCTGCTCTGGGAGGGGAGAGTCTGCCTGGCCCGGCTGAGAACCGCCTCCACGACTGTGAGGCTCTGGTCTGAGGGAGGACGACAAAGAGAGAGGGAGCGGTAAGGGACAGTAGACATTGAAAAGACAGACAGGACCGTAAAAGACATGGTGGAAGGAAGTGCAAAGGGGTAAAAGAGGTTGTTGGATTGGCTCACAGAGAGAAATGTAAGTCGCGCAAGTGTGGTTTCCATAATGTGTTATTTTCAGAGACAAGACATTTAGTGAAATTGCTTACAGTGTGGTCACCCACCAAAAGAGATTTAGTGGATTATTTCACCAAAAGTACAAGTAAGCAAAAAACAGAGCCTGTTCAATATTTGTGCGACCAGACAGAACAGACATGCAAGCACAAAGGGACAGAAAAGAATGTAGCTAGAATTAATAATGGCCAAAATAATAGCTAATATACAGTAATTACAGCAGCAATGTATGTGCATAAACATCTAAAAATCAAGTTAAAGCCATGTATTCCTTGTTGTGTTGTCACGTTAAGATATTTCAAGCAAGGAGTACAACTACAGAAAATCTTTAATCAATTTCAAACTCAATGGTTTCTCACATCTCTCCTATTTTGAGAATTAAAACTCATCTAAGCAATTACAAAAAAATAGATGCTTGCAGCAAAATTGGACTCCGTAAAAGTACACACACACACACACACACACACACACACACCACACACACACACACACACACACACACACACACACACACACACACACACACACACACACACACACACACACACACACACACACACACACACACACACACACACACCACACACACACACACACACACACACACACACACACGATTAACTTACTTTCATCTTAGTACTTCCACTTGAGACGCACATTAAAAACACATTTCCGGGGTGGAATTTGAATTAATTTAAAAACAGCATGGATGAGTATGATAGTGTCAATTTGACAGAAGTGAGAAAAGAACAATTTAAAGCTCAGGAAAGTGTGTTTTCAATCAGCTACACAGTAAGTGCCAATGCCTGGGTAGGACAGGATTTCTTCGACCAAGACCTAACATCCTTAAAGATTAATTGTTTTGTTGAATAACTGATGATTGCACAATGCTTAAATGAGCAGCATGTTGTGTTATGTGAATCTAAACAAAGTGTTATGAATTATTAAGGTGTTCATAATACTAGGACAGCTCATTGGAGAGTAACAGAGACCATGTTTGTGTCCATGAAAAGAATCTCACACACACACACACACACACAGGATTCAAGTTAGAAATCAAACAAGTAAAACAAGAGGCCCCTGCAGATGATAAAGGTGCTGCATGTATCCAGTGCTCCAGAGGAGAGCATCCAGCTTAACAAACTATTCACTGGGTACATTGCATACACCCCCTAAATCAGTTATTATTAAAGCAGGCCATAAGGGACCTATTAAGTACATGTCGTTTTTTTTAAACTTTTTTTGTTTCATGAAATATATTTTTGTTTGTTATACCAACTACTCTCTTGGTGCTGTCCATGGTGCTGAAAGAAGAGACTGCACAACCACTGTTCCCCACTGAATCCAAACCACAGAGTAACAAACATGTCATCAATCACCAACACATTTTATCAACATCTTTCAACCAATTAGCAACAAGGGCTGGCCTAGAGATAATAAATTCCTAGCTGACTAACACTCATATGAATTTGTTGACTAATTGATTAGATGATTTAATGAAAAGATCTGTAAGACCAAGTTCCTCCACAAAGAATCATGCAAAAACACCACTTTCAATCTGGTGTTCAGAGATTTGCTCATTGGTTTCTTGGCAATAAGTCATTCAGCATAAATAACTTGCATAAATAACGACCAAAATGGTTAAAGAAGGCTTAAGAAACCTACCAGCATCTCCTGTAGGCCAATCAGTCTAATTTTACATGTTTTTGTCAAAATTCAATCACTGGCTTGAACAGATGGACCAGGGCATCTTATATTTAAATCCTTCCAAAATCCAGAAATATATGTTTTACAATGCCTTGCTATTCCTATAAGAAACAACTTTTGTTGTTTATTTCTCAAGAAAATATGCCATCTGTTTGGCTTGTTGTCTGCTTTTGTAATGTTGTCTTAACATAACAGCTGTACACAAACTAAAAGCATACATAAAATACAAAATCAGAAAAGATCAAAGGGTGAGAAAACAACACTAGGAATCTGAGCAACCATTTCTGTGCCAACACAGAGCATTATTATTTCTACTATCTATGTTTATGGAAGAAGTAAAGATCACAAGTCCTTATGCTGCCTCAATATTACTGCAGAGGGCTGATGATGGTGGAGGTAAGAACAGCTGACCGCTCCCAGCAAGAAATCCCTTTCTCTACATGTAGTGCAGCCAGATGTTTAGTTCACAAACATTGTTTTTTTCTTCACACTATTTCGAATGAACACACTGTGGTCTTACATACAAAATCTCTCATTTTAATTTTTATTAAGCAGACTAATTTCAGTCACGATTTGATTCTCGATTCAAAACGATTCCCGATTCAAAACCGATTCAGTACATATAGGTGCTAATTTCAGGATCTACTCCAGTCCACTGTGCATTAGTAAAGGTGGTGTGGAACATTTTCGCATGAAAGCAACGGATTACAAAACTGTTAACACACAAAGGCAAATCTAAGCATGCATCAACTAGGTAAAAAGTTATATTTCATGTGTATTCAAAATGAGCATGCTTAAGGTAATGTGCCATCTGCTTTTGGCCAGGCAAAGCAGCCTATATGTTTTTTTTTTCATAGAAGCAATTGCTTTGGTTGATTGTACAATGTTAAAAGTCATTAGGATTAGCATTCCTAGCTAATCAGTTCATTGGTTTAAATCTGAGCAGAAGGACCATGTGGATGCATCATTGCTAAAGCATGCTCACTAAGCTGTGTTATGCTTAGCCGTCTGCAGAACTCAACTGAACAGAACTTGTTACCTTTCCTGAGGGGGAAAGGCAGGGATTATTTCCTGAAGTAGGTTAATATTATGTTTTTGTCAGGAAATAACTGAGTTCAAGTAAGACTGACCAATTTAGGGTTTTTGGTACAGACACTCAACTTCAAAGAGTACAAAATATATAAAGAGGCAACTTGTGTTTGTATGTTTGCTAATATCACTACAGTATATCTGATATATTTGCAACATTCCAAATATTAACCAATATTACTGGCCTGCTGATCTATGCCTGGCTCATATATATGAGTAGGGTGTAAGAGGCATCTTCCTAGGAGAAAAAGGTGAGACTAAAAGATTTTGATTATTCATTCTGTGATTCTGCTTCTACATCTTCACCTATCTGCTGTGAGATGTTTCTCTCAAAAGAAAAGGTGTCATTGGAGTGGGCACACAATTTTTATTTTTTTTTTTTCTCAAAATGTCTCATTAACTATCTTACTTTTATTACTTAAAAAAATGTAAGGACTACAGACACACTGTGTGGCAAAGGCGAAAAACATCACATTTACTCGCAGGCACAAAAGTGTACAAATGTATTTAAATATTGGCAAACAAACAAAATTTGGAGGTACAGTGGGGTTTGAAAGTTTGAACACCCCAGGCAAAAGATTTGTAATAATGTGCATAAAGAAGCCAAGAAAAGATGAAAAATCTCCAAAAAACATCAAATGGCAGATTAGACATTTGTATAATATGTCACAAAAAGTTCGATTTGAGTTCCATCATTTACACTTTCAAAAAAAACAAAAAATGGCATCTGCAAAGGTTTGGGCACCCTGCAGTTTATAGCATGCACCGCCTCCTTTGGAAAGCTGAGACCTGACAGTGTCATGGATTGTTCTCAAACATCATCTGGAAAGACCAGGTGATGTCAATCTTAAGGTTTTAAATGCCCAGACTCATCTGACCTTGCCCCAACAATCAGCACCATGGGTTCTTCTAAGCAGTTGTCTAGACAAATTGAAAATAGTTGACACTCACAAAGCAGGAGAAGGCTATAAGAAGATAGCAAAGTGTTTTCAGATGCCAATATCATTTGTTCGGAATGTAATTAAGAAATGGCCGTCAGGAACAGTGGAAGTTAAAGCAAGATCAAGAAAAATATCAGACAGAACAGCTCGCGGGATTGTGAGAAAAGCAAGTCAAAACCCACGTTTAACTGCACGATCCATCCAGAAAGACCTGGCAGAACTATGAAGAGATACTTGTACAAATATGGTCTTCATGGGAGAGTCATCAGAAGAAAACCTCTTCTACGTCCTCACACCAAAAATCAGCGTTTGAAGTTTGTAAATGAAAATATAGACAAGCCTGATGCATTGTGGAGACAAGTTCTGTAGACTGATGAGGTTAAAATAGAACTTTGTGGCCGGAATGAGCAAAAGTATGTTTGGAGAATAAAGGGCACAGAATTTAATGAAAATAACCTCTGTCCAACTGTTAAGCACGGGGGTGGATCAATCATGCTTTGGGGTTGTATTGCAGCCAGTGGCACAGGGAACATTTCACGAGTAGAAGGAAAAATTGATTAAATAAAATGTCAGCAAATTTTGGACTGAAGTTAAAGAGAGGATGGCTTCTACAAATGAATAATGATCCTAAACAAACCTCAAAATCCATGATGGATTACATCAAGAGGCGTAAACTGAAGGTTTTGCCATGGCCTTCACAATCTCCTGACCTCAACATAATTGAAAATCTATGACTAGACCTTAAAAGAGCAGTGCGTGACAGACAGCCCAGAAATCTCAAAGAACTGGAAGACTTTTGTAAGGAGGAATAGGCGAAGATACCTCAAACAAGAATTGGAAAACTCTGGGCCGGCTACAAGAAGGGTTTACAAGCGGTGATATTTGCCAAAAGGGGGCAGTACAAGGTATTAACTCTGCAGGGTGCCCAAACTTTTGCAGAGGCCATTTTTTAGTTTTCTGTTATTTTGAAAGTGTAAATGATGGAAATAAAATCTAATTTTTTGTGACATATTATACGAATGTCTAATCTGTAATTTGATGCCTTTTGGAGATTTTCACATCTTTTCTTGGCTTTTTTTTATAAACATTAATACAAATTTTTACCTGGGGTGCCCAAACCTTCGAGCCCCACTGTAAATGGTGACCCAGACTGAGTGACGTTATAGCCAAACCCAATTTAACACTTTAAAGTTTTGTTAAATACTAAGTTACTTTTAAAAAAACACAATTTAACCCTTTTCATGTCGGCATGAAGTGGATCCAACACGCAGCACTTATCTAAAAAGAAAATACGTCAATTTTAAAGCTGGTTTGCCTGTTTCTCCGGTTATTTCCTTAAAAGCAAAGCAGCATTTACAAAAGGTTTTAATTTTAATTTTTTTTAACAGCGTCCAGCGCAGTGCTCACTCCAGATACAGTAAATAGTTACATCACTTCCGATCCAACAAATTCACGTAAAACAATGAGGGCAAAACAGCACTGCGATCGGTTTTAACCAGATATTCCCTAGTCCAGCTAAAAACACAAAACCGAATCCATCAGCATGTTAGCGTGTTGTTCACTATGAAGTCCGTTTGTTACTGTGCCG
Source organism: Etheostoma spectabile (assembly GCF_008692095.1). Lineage (NCBI taxonomy): Eukaryota > Metazoa > Chordata > Actinopteri > Perciformes > Percidae > Etheostoma > Etheostoma spectabile. The sequence goes on from NC_045736.1 coordinate 22,141,361, forward strand.
ACACCGTTTGAACTGACTTTAGTAGTTTAGATGCATAAACACTTGACTGTCCTGCTGTCAAAGACATTAACTAACCACAGATGGTTGCCTTGTTCATGGATTCACAGTGGTGCCGTTGCTGTGGTTTGTGGTGGTTACTGTGACAAGGGTTGCCATTGGCCTGTTGGCCACATGACACAAAAAGGACGCAATTTAGACATTATGTGGTTTGGACCTTTGTTGGGAGGTAATTTTAATAACTGGACCTCCTTAAACGTTATTGGATGCCCCTGCTTTTGTGTAACAACAATGAAAAAAAATCACATTGGTATCGGCCGATGCTAGCTGTCTGGTGTGTGTTGTTTTGGCCACGTAGAGTTTGTGATGCTGAAGTGAAGACTATGCAATTTCAGGGGTCTGGACGTTTTTTACAGTGAAAAAAGAATAAATGCCAGTACATTAAGCAATACTTGATGCCATGTCAAATCCTTCAACACCGCCAATTTGATCTACTCATATTAAGAAATCCAGAAGTTCAAACAATATCAAAAGCAAGCGACTACCAAGCCGCCTAAATGCAAACAGTGGCAGCTGCCTCCCAAACGCTAGCAAGTGTGTGGTGGAGACGAAGAGAGACAAAAAGAAAAAAGAGAAAGAAGGAGGTGTGTCATTGATGAAGTTAGCAGCAATGCTTTAGCTGTTAATGTGGCAGTGCAGACTATTTACAGTTAATCTGTCGGTGATTAAATACTAGGCCTCCTCAAGACAAGACCCAAGACAAATTTCTGTGTCATGCATGCTAGCTGCTAGTTAAAGAAAGTCAAGGATTTAGGTTTAACCACAGAGCTAGCGACAACTTCAGCTCAGACTAACTTAAAATTGGCTAGCTTTAAGGTGGACCAGATATTCTTGTTTTAGTGATAAGCTGCACCTCCCAAGTTTTGCTTTAGTGATCTCTCCCTCGCCAACCCAAGGAAACCCCTGATTAGTCATGAAACCTACACAGGATATTTTGTTTTATGTTCCTTAGTTATTGATTTGATCCAAACTTTGTCACAGAGAGTTAAACTGGACTTTCATTAAGTTACACACTTAAAAAGAGTAGTATAGGAGATACTTGTCAAATGAAATATGTATATATTGTAATCGGCCAAAATATCGGCATTTCGAATACTGGCCAAAATCCAATATCATGTATCTTTAGATGAGACCATTGACATGTAGTAAAAAAGGCATTCTGACAAAGAATCATGCAGCCGTGTCATTAATTGTTGGCAGGGTTTTTTACATTGTGCTTCCCACCTGAGCTCCCCTCAAAACACAAAAAGTGTTTTCCAGGACTAAAAATAGACTAAAATGTTGATCATGGTGCTTGGCAACTATGATTAAACTGAGTTTCTGTCATCTTAAATCCCTTACACAGTTTAAGGATTAAGTTGAAAAAAAGAAAAAAACTTGACACATGGACCTTTGATCCCAGGACTAAATCTACTTATAACCAAGCTGTCAAAATCAACACTATATTATATAAGTAGGGAGCAGAAAGAGATGGTAGGACAGAATGGTAAAGGTTACAGGGACAGTGTCTATGAGAGATATAAGGGAGAAATGTTTAGCAAATATGCATGACTTTGTACAATTATTGTAGATAGATATAGTAGATGATTGTGCTTTTCCAGATTGGGCATTCTGGTTTGTTTTTTATCACTGCAGTACGACAGCTGGACAGAGAGTTAAAAGCCCCCTGATGGCCAGACAACAAGAACATGAACAAAACGCAGGATACTTCAAGGACTTCTGCAACACTCAAAACACCTGGAGCTGTTTCAGCACAACCTCAAACCGCCTATGGTTGTCCCGCCTGCCCACACTCACCCACGCAAACCCCACTCTTACCTGCAAGATGCACGGATGCCCATGGGACGTGATTGAGGAAGAACAAGAGAGTGGAGTTGTTAAAAGAATCCCTTTCACTCCATCCACCACGAGAAAAAGAAGGACCAAAAGAAGGGTAGGGGGAGGGATGGAGAGTGAAAAGTGAAGGAGTGCGCGATCAGTGCTGATGACTGAAAAAAAGATTGTAGAGGAAGGGGGGTCTGCAAGCAGAATGAGGAGAGGGGAAAGAAGAGGAAAGAGTGGTGGGAAGACAGGTGCAGAGAGGAGAGGAAGAACAGGAGAAATGTTGAGGCTCTACTGCAGGCTGAACACTGAGGCTGAGTCCTGGCGCACGCTCGCTGAATCTCTCGCTCAGTTTTTCTCCCACACACTCACTGTGTCTCTCTCTCTCTCTCTCTGACCGAGAACTCTCCTTGGCTGTCGTGAGCCGCTGGCCCGGCCCCCTTCACTGACAGCTGGGGGATGATTGGGTGATGTAGCCCAGCACTGCATTGCAGGTGAGGGACGACATCAGCCCCCACCCCTCCTCCTTGGCTGACCAAAACAACACCATTTGTCTTTCCCCTCTCTGTCAGTCTGTCCATCATCACCCCCCCCCCCAAATCTGGTACGCCTGCCATACCAACAATGTTTCACTCATCTTTTTTTTGGTTTGCACTGAAACAGCAATGCTACTCAGTATTTGTATTGCACAGGCATTATGCTACAGCAGTGTTTGCTCCTGTTATAAGGCTAGGTGGCCCATGTTTGGCATTTCTGCTTAACAATCAAGATTATTTGAACCCCTAGATGTAGAAAAGGAATCAGTAGGGAACCCACAACAGAATAATTCCATGCTTGAGACAATTAACCTAGATTCATTATTAACAGAAGTCAAAATTTGCAAAACAATTACTGGAAAAAAGGAGGTTGTAGTTATTTATTTTAAAAGAAAAAAAACTTGGGGCAGACATTTTGTTTTCAATCTGTACACAAACTTTGGTTGCACAGAGGACAACCCCCACCACCAGAGGCACACACACACACACACACACACACCACACACACACACACACACACACACACACACACACACACACACACACACACACACACACACACACACACACACACACACACACACACACACACACACACACACACACACACACACACACACACACACACACAGTTAGCAAGTGTGTGGGGAGAGACAGAAAAGAGAGGAGGTGTGTGCATTAAGTAGGGCTGGCTACCAAATGAAATAGTTTTTAGGTACCGACTTAATCGTCTCTAAAGTATCAAGTATGGAAAAATGCTACGTCATTCAAGGAGTAGATCTCATTGGTGTCAGTGAGCCAATAAGCTTGCAGCATGCTTTTACCAAGCTCTAATAATGCTTGTGATTAGCTGTCTAATGTTCCACGTCTGAGAGACACGCAGGAAAAACTCTACCTTACACAGAAACAGGGCTCACGTAGTGTGCACCAAATGACCGTGCAAGACATGCTCTGGTGCACTGTGGGAACTACAGTCAATCCGGTCCACTGTCCAAAAATGTATGCTGCAACCATTTTTTTTAAAAAGGCTGCTACCAGCCTTTTATTTAGATTGTTGCAGCCCAAAATGCTTGATTTTGTGGCAGCTTTTGTAAAAATTTGCAATAAAAGTTTCAATGTTTTTTTTAATGTTTGTTGCAATGAAGTTGCGTGAGACAGAAAGTTGCGATTTTTTTGTATAGTTCTTAAAAATATTCTATAAAAATACTCTGGGCTGAGTTTTCTTACCATAAAATCTATGTCCCACCCGCATTGGAGAAATTCTGTTTCCTTTTCAGAAATACCCCTAGAATGGCCACAACCCTAATCTCAAAAATTGTTAACAAAAACATTTCAAAAGGCACAACGTTACTCAGTTCACTTCAATATTTGTTTCAGCCAACAATAACGATAAAGATTTCCCCTTTTCGTTCCTTAATTGTTAAGAAAACGTTCACCAGAAAAGTAAAATCACTGTCTAATCAAGTCATTTAATTTTGATCTTACCCTTGCTGATTGTCATACAGCTTCAACAAAACTCTACTTCAGTATAAGAAATGAGCAATCATTTAAAGAAAGCTCTTCAGCCTTGATTTAAAAGAACAGAGTTGAAGCGGACCTGCAGTTTTCTGGGAGTTTATTCCCGATATGAGGAGCATAGAAGCTGAATACTGCTTCACCCTGTTTAGTTCTAACTCTGGGGACAGAAAGCAGACCTGTCCCAGACGACCTGAGAGGTCTGAGTGGTTCATAGTTTACTAGCAGATCAGAAATGTATTTCGGCCCTAAACCGTTTAGTGATTTATAAACCAGCAGAAGTATTTTGAAATTAATTTTTTGAGGGAGACCTGTAAAGACACTGTTACAGTAGTCTACTGAAAATAAAAGCATGGACTAGTTTTTCCAAATCATGCTGAGACATAAGTCCTTTAACCATTGATATATTCTTAAGGTGATAATAGGCTGACTTTGTAATTGTCTTAATTTAGGTCATCATGTACCTCCGTGTGTGTGTGTCAGTAGAGCAGCAGCCCCGCCCATTCCAGAGAGCCAATAGGACTGAAACAGCAGCCGCTTCAGCGACTTTATAGTAAAAAAACGTTACAGCGTACAGGTTGGCAGGACGGCCCAAAATTTTTGCACGGCCTTTTGCTGTATGTTTTGTTGTTAAATGTGAGAGGTTCGAGTTACACAAGTTTTGTCTTCATAGCAGAAACAAGGAAATGAATTTGATGACTTACAACCCATTCTCACTCCCGCTTGGTCATTGGCTCTCAGAGTCACATACTGATACAAATCTGGCACGTGGAACTGCTGGGATTGGTTAAGTTGCGGGAAACTTCGGTTATAGGTCAAATTTGCTGGAAGACCGTTAGTCCAACAACAAAAGACTCTACTGCCAAAGTCGCTGCTATGCTGTAACAAAACTGGTCATACTTTTACATGTTAAACCTTTTTCATAAGTTGATGCTGAAACTGTCTTACACACAAAAGATCCTAAGAAATTATCTGTTTAACTGCAGACTGAGTCACATTTAGGTACAGGCCAGTGATTGTGCCAACAAGGCCTGAAATCTAATACAGAGCCACAACCGCTTGACATCTCCATCACTCCTGCACACACATCTGACATGACAGTGTGTCAGTGTCTCCTGGTTTCTCCTGGTTGTATTGCTTCCACCCATCCAGCCCTATCAGATCTCTACAATAAAATAAACAAGGGCACAGAGTTGGAAAGAGCTCTTGGGTATGGAGTGTGGCCAAAAAGTGTACATCCTCCTCTCCTCCCTCCAAAATCAACGACAAGTGCCTGGGCAGCAGAATGAAAAAGCAGCACTAGGTAACTGTACCGAGAGTGCAATGCACACAGTGTAAATGAGTGTACTGCAGCACTTTAGCACGCAACACCTGCTGAAAGTAACCATGTCTTATGCAAGAGACAATGTTTTTTATTTCTAAGCAGATACTGCATGACATACTACAGCACCAATTAAACCACTCCAGGTTTTCTTAGTTCACAAAAACAAATTTCTCTGCACAAAAAGCTGAAAAACCAACATCTTCTTAATGGCTTGAAGTGACGCACCTCTAAGTTACAATCAACATAGGCCTATGTATATTTATAAGAAGGGTAGTGGTTCATCAGCAAGGGTAACAACAAAGATCACTAGAGAAAATAGAGGGACACAGAGCTGTAATGGGCTGCCGATGATAAAAGATTATGTAATGAACTGCAGCTATGGAGGGAGAGATAAGAGCAAAATACTATATGACTGCAGATGTGTGGGTAAATGCTCTGCAATGCTGGCTATTCCTGTTCAGTCTCCTAAGTGCACATTTAATCCAACAATTACATCTGAGGCACAAAACGTTAAAGAGAGTGACTTCATGTCTGAAGTGATGCAAATGCTTAAAGTATGATATTGTAATGCAGTAATAAAGAGAAACAATGGGTGGGCAATAAGCTTTTTTTAAAAGATGGCAGCACAAATCACCCAAGTACATCATTAGTCCTGTTCTCACTCGCTTGCATGCACAAAAAGCCAAACATGAGCACGTATTCAGGTACCCTCACAGAGCAGCAACAGTCAGTATCTGCTTCTTAATTTTAAAAAAATGGATCAGCCCTTCAATAAGTTAGCCAAACTCTGTGTAAACTGACATCAGGCACACACACACCAAAACACTACTCACTGAACTCCCATCTTCATTGTTACAGATTCACTAAGAAGTACAGACACAAGCAAAGTCTGAGTTTTATATATTTTTCTATCAATCTTGCTTCCTCGCTTTCATACACAATTACAAACATGAAACTTACTGCACCACTCACTTGCATGTGAGACCACTAGCTAGCTTCACCACAGCTGTATTGATAGAGAAGATCCAGTCCAGGAGCCACATCACCCAGAAGACACTTGGTTAAAGCTATTTCACACTAGTCTATACTGAACTAAAATTGGAAAAGGCAAGCGGCACTTTAAAAGCTAGGTCTGGTACCAGGTTTGCTCTCCTCTCCCCTGGCTCTTCGACTGAACAGTGGCTGCTGCGTCCTCGCAGTACAGCAGCCGCAACAGAGCAAATGGGACACACATGGGGGAGGGAAGGAGTATAATGGGTGCCAAAAGAAAAAGGGTGGGGGTTGATTTACACTTGCTTGGTGGTTATTGACAGAAATTGTGCATATCCAAGTGTAAACAATTGCACGGCATCACTGTCAAGAGGGGAGAAGGGCAAAGATATGGCTGTGTAGTGTAAGGCAGAATGGTGCATGCTGGTGTCCTAAAAACAACGGTGGGGTTAGTTAATGTAGTTTGGTCTGTATATCAACACTGTTAGCTGTAGTTGGAGCAACAACAGTTGGTATGACAGCTCATGGAGGCAGTGGCAGTAGTTTAAAACCCTTGCCTACAGTACTAACAGCTGGAGATGAGATGTCTAGATGTAGACAGTCACAGAGGATAGTGAAACCTAAGGAAAATTCCACAACAGATAGCAGTCGGTCATACATACGTCAATGACAAGGTTTACCATGCATTTTGTCCCGTCTGCGTTGTTTTTCAGACAACAGCAGTGACCAATGCTAGTTAGGGTCTGTTAGCTCACAGGGCTCTAGAGTGAGACTAACATTTTTCCTCTAGGTCGCACTGGTGCACCTAAAGTACCCGCATCCGCTGCCTCTCCACAAACAAAGCAATGTTTATATGAATATGGTTTAATTTTGCGTTACATGACCCATTTCTGCTGTAAAGCCATGCCTGTGTTTAGATCCCTCCGCTCCCTCTCCACGCAGCACCAACCCCATTCCCTCACGCACGGCTCCCAGCAACATGGAGAGACACAGCAACAACAGAGCTGGTCCACGCTTCTGACATTTTCCCAGTTTTAATTCTTATTAACAAAGTTGTATATTGTTAACCATGAGAGGCAAACCTGTATTTGTATCAGAGTTTCCGCTGGTAACTCTGCTATTGCGGCGGCCACAGCAAAAAACACAGAAGAAGTTATTGAATGTAACTAACTTCAGTTTGTAGAGTAATAGTGTGTGAGACAGAGCATGCTGGACCTGGGCGAGAGATGTGACCCATGGCCAGAAAATCATAGTTCATAAAAATGCAGTGACGATACAGACATTTCATAAACACCACGTGTGTAACTCTGCTGACCCGCCATTCGACCCGCGCTGGACCCATTCATAATGAGTCAGCCGTCACTCTGTGAGTAGCATACGTCCATCGCACTCCCCCTCTCTCCCTAGCTCTTTAAATCAGTTATTGTTGAAAACAAGTGAAGGAGCTATCTCAGAGATACATTTTTTTTTATATCCTAGGCTATTTATTTCAGAAAATCTTTCATTTACATGTGTTGCAGCTGTATGTACAGTATGTACAACATACAACTTCAACATAAGAGGAATGTAGCACAATATGGATGTGAAAGCAGTTATAAATAGCCTGTGTGACAATAAAATTAGTTTTGGGAAAAATCAACAAATTATTGTAATAATTAATCGTGATCTCAATATTGATCAAAATAATCGTGATTGTCATTTTGGCCATAATTGTGCAGCCCTAGTGAACCTTTGAGAGGGACCAAAGCATGGAGGTATATTTAGTATGTGGCTAGTAAGGGCGAATGGGTGAAGTAAAGTTTATCGGCCAGACCGAGACACAGGCATTATCAGCGTGTAACCTCTGTTTGAGTAGCTGTGTAATAAGCAAGATAATGAGCGAGTCGGTCGTTATTGCATATTGAACCCCATATATGCCAATTATTTTCTAAATTAAATCATTTGATCCAAAACAAATTCAGAAAATTGGGGGAAACCTTGATATTTGACAAGCTGAAAACTGCATTTTTTTCCATTGCAGCCTTAATGACATTTTAGATACATCACTAGATTCACTCTGCCTTAATTATATACAGAGAGAAATTAAGCCCCCTTTTACCGTTAAATGTTATATGTAAAATTAATGTTATGTAAAGTTAAATTTATTTAGTTCATAAGGCAATAGCAAATTCCAAAGATTTGTTGTTGTTGAGCACCTTGAGATCATCCGCATTATTTACACAGGCTTCTTAATCCAATTTGCATAAAAGAGAAAAAGCCCCAAAAAGATGTTGAGAAACCTCTACTGGTTTCTCAACATCTGTTAAGACTAAAGAATCATATTTTTATTTGATGTTTTACGTAACTCAGATGATTTTATGGTACATCATGTTTGCCTATTTATATAAGGAAAAAAATATCTTTGTTGAGTCAACTCAAGGCCACTTTGCAAAATGGCTCGTTATGGCTAATAAGCACTCGAACAACTTGACAGCACCAACATGATTTTAAATATGATTATATTACTTTCTTACCATACATAATACAACACTTGGGTATTTTAATGTCTTATTATGCACTTTTGTGCAGTTCTTTAATTAAAATAATATTTTAAATGATAATGTAAAGGGGTTGCAAGTCACACAGTTGCAGATACATCGTGATGCTGAATGCACCAAGTGGGACAACTCCATATCACATAATTTCATTTTGGTAAATGATTGAACGTTGCCAAATTTACAGCCAAATGAAAAATTGCAGCTGCGCAGTGTTCTCATGAGTGAACCTCCTGCTTTGTGTTTCCGGAATAGAGAGAGTAAACTGTGATATGACATGAAAAAAACAGGTTTTCCAACTTACTTTTTGCCGGGTTTCCTGGGCCTTGTCCTCTTCTTCCTTGCTTGCATTGCGAGTACTAAAAGTAGAGAGAAAACATTTAACAAATATAGCCACTTAACTTGATACCTCGCTGTTTTTACCAAACACGACAACGTGTTGTTTCTTAAAGCTATTCCGTGAATCTTAGACAAAGAGCACCGGTAGTGTGTTCCGTGGTGCAGGTGTAAAAAAAAAAAATCATTAGGGGTTACATTAGCAACTGTGAGTAGCTAGCAGTTTGCTACATTAGCTGGAGTAAACGCCTCTAAAAAGCTAGTAAACCGGCCTTTATGGTGTGTTGCCCCATAGAAGAGGCATTTTAAGTTAACGTTAGCTGCTAACAGTTACTTGGTGATTTTGACTGCCAATATCATACATGTTTTGTCCATTATCATTCCGAGCCCTGGTAAAATTGTTTATAGTTTTGTTGGGGACAATGTTGCTTACTTTGTACTCTAACCTGAATAAAAGTTTTGGCGCATATTTGACACAATCAGATGCTAATGTTAGTCTGATAAACTTAGCTAGAGCTAGCATACTTAACATATATGCACACAACAGAACGCATGGTCCACTTTTACTTTTCATAAACTGTTACGCGGCTTGTTACAGTTGTTAAAATTACTATGAGAATTCATTTGCCAGAGAAATGTCTTGAAGAAACGGGTATGTGTTAAAGTAATATGTGTAAAAAGCATTTTGTAGTAAGTTACAGCGTTACCTTTTCTTTCCATGCTGCTATCCAGTCAGGAGATGCGCTGCGTTCACGAACTGTTGGAAATGTCTATTCTAAAGTGCGCGAAAAGGAACAACTCAACAGAGTTGAGCTGTAGGGGGCGGAGTGTGTAGAAACGGTTACAGCTAATTGGTATTTGCGATGTATTTGCTATCATTTGGCGAATAAATTAGAACATTTGCCACATTAATATACAGTTTTCTCATATCCGTTATTTTGTCCAGGGATTGCCATGGCAGTCAAAAGGCCCAATGGCTCTTCAAGGAGCCCCAGGACAATTTTTGGGATTCCTCTGTTGCCCCTTCCACCACAATCTGTGTAGCATGCACAGTTGTGTTCAAAATAATAGCAGTCCAACATCACTAACCTCATAAATCATATTTTTTTGGTAGAAGTGATATTTCTACATGGCAAATAATTTATGTTGTGGAGTCACAGAAAACAAACAGACCCAACAGTCATGATATGCATGCTGCTCATTCTGTGTAATTGAATCTGTAATGGAAAGGGGCATGATGTTCAAAATAATAACAGTGTTCTGCTCAATTAGTGAGGTGTTTCATTCTGTGAAGAAACAGGTGTTAACTATGACCTATATTTAAGGAAGGAAGGAAGCAAATTTTGTGCATGCTGGTTGTAGTGTATTTTACACTGAAATACTCAGCAAAATGGGTAGTTCCAGACATTCATCTGAGGAACAGCGGACTTTGATTAAAAAGTTGATTGGAGAGGGGAAAACATATAAAGAGGGGCAAAAAATTATAGGCTGCTGCTCAGCCAAAATGATCTCAAATGCCTTGAATTGGCATCCATTCGAATGGATCGAAGAATAGCCAAAATGTAAAAAGGTTCAACCAATGATCAGCTCCAGGAAAATCAAAGAAGATTTAAAGTTACCTGTGAGTGGTGTTACAATCAGAAGAAGACTATGTGAAGCAAAGCTATCAGCTAGAAGCCCCCGCAAAGTCCCATTGCTGAAAAAAGACATGTACTGAATAGGTTGAAATTTATCAAAGGACACATTGACTGGCCAAAGGAGAAATGGCGCAACGTTCTGTGGACTGATGAAAGCAAAATAGTTCTTTTTGGGGTCTATGGCCCGCAGATAGTTTGTCCGACGACCCCCATGCGGTGAATTTTAGCCACAGTTCACTGTGAAGACAGTAAGGCATGGGGGTGCAAATATCATGTTATGGGGATGTTTCTCATACTGTGGTATTACCAGGGATCATGGATCAGTTTCAATACATCAAAATACTTGAATAGGTCATGTTGCCTTATGCTGAAGAGGAAATGCCTTAGTAATGGGTCTTTCAACATGATAATGACCCAAAACACACCAGTAAGCAAGCAAAGTCTTGGTTCCAGATGAGCAAGATTGATGTTATGGAGTGGCCAGCCCAATCCCCGGACATCAATCCCTTGTGATTCAATTCCTTGTCCCTTGTGGGGTGACATCAAAAATGCGGTTTCTGAGGCAAACCCCAGTAATGGTGAGGAATTGTGGAATGTAGTTCAATCATCCTGGGCTGGGATACCTGTTCACAGATGCCAGAAGTTGATCGACTCCGTGCAACACAGATGTGAAGCAGTTCTCAGAAATAATAGTTATGCAACTAAACATTAGTGCAGTGATTTAAAGTAAAGCAAGCCCTTGAGACATTTTTCTTTCATTTTATACAGTAAATGTTTGAGTTTGTAAAGAAAAATGCAAATACTGCTATTGTTTTAACAGCCCAATATTCCTTTTTCTTCACTTTCTGTAAAAAGGTAGAACACAAACTTGATACATTTTTGTCATGTTTTGATTTGAAATTGAATGTGCAGTGCTCCCAATGCATTGATATTATGGAATTAAAAGCTATTTCCAAGGATTTTTAGCATTATTAACTTGTTTAAACACACTGCTATTATTCTGAACACAACTTTATGTACCTTGTCACCTGCTTAGAACCCAAACTTGTGTGTCTATTGTTAAATTCATTTTATTTAAATTTGTATCTAGATGAATAAGCGATTAATGTTTGTTTTGCTTCAACTTCTCTCTCTTCAGGTTTGGTCCTACTCAAGTTGACAGAGATTTTGCTGTACTTGTGATGTGCTGCCACCCAGTGGTGGAATATTGACACCCAAAACTCACAACGCACTGTTACAGGTTTGAAAAATAGTAGCCTTTATTTCCTAATGGTGGTATTTACAGGTGGCGTGCTGTCTTGGTACATGTGATAAAAGCACATAGTAAAAAGATATGAACACATCTCAGGCAAAGAAAGCACAACCAATAACCAAATTAACTACTGACATTTGGATATGGAAGAAGATAAATATCCTATCTAATGTATGCAGTAGTTTTAAAACTACAAAGAATGAAGCTTCAGCATTGCCCTTCAACATCCAGTGAGTAAACGTACACTCTTTTCCACAAACATGTGCCCTGCTAAATTATTCAAATGAATGACAAATTCTAGTATTATGCCAAAAAAGAACTATCAATATTAAAATAATCACAGAATAACATCCAATCTTGATTTAACACAAAAAGAAAAAAAGCACTACATGAAAACTAGTTGTTGCAAATGAAATTGTGAAGACACTGATGTTTATCCATTAACCATGGATATAGCTTGTATGTCACAAGGTAATTTGACTCCTAAAATAGTTCAAACATTTTTTCAATAAATGTTTGAAGTTCACTTCACAACTAGGGGACTACTGTTTAGTGGTTTGTATGTTAATACAAAATGTGGACGTAGTTGTAATACATATTTTTTGGGGGGAATTTCTTTTGAGAATTAGGATACTTTTGGTTGGAAGTAGCTTGTGGAAAACAAAGAAATGCTTAAGAATGGCTTAAAACGAAAGAAAAAAAAAGAACTGAAACAACTCCAAAAATAAGCAGTTGATGAAACTGATTAAAACTATATGTTTGTACGCAATATTTTAATAATATCGTTGGCCCTGATACACAAGCTGCAATTACTGCGGCTTATCGGACGTTTAAGATTATTGAAGATACATTTGGTTTCTGATACAGTATGCTTTCCATAAATAATAAAAAGAACCTTAAATTCTGACAAATAATATTCTCTTTTACATTGATATACAAAACAACAAAAGATCATAAATACAGGACAGACTGGTGCCCCCAACATTCAATAAACATTAACAGAACGGTGTTTTATAAATGCAATGATTAAAGTACATTGTCAGTTGGTGTTATGGTGGTAAACATCACATTTCAATAAACAAATAAGCCAAATATGGCTTTATCATGCAAAAGTGTAGATTGTGATAATGGGGACTGTAACATTCTTTTGAAACAGAACTGAAGTGCTAAAAGAATAATTGTTATGGAGAAAAGAGTAAAAACTAATGTTCAGCAGGTGAAATGGATACATAAGCTGAGTCTCCATACTCATATTTTGGTTAGAAAAGGGACACTGTAAGCCTTCACATCTAACAATACAAAATATGAAGCCTTGAATTTGCAGAGGTAAATATTTTATAATCTATCCTATCCCATACATAATATTTGTATATGTAATTTTAGGCTAAACTCTAGTAAGAAAATTCATACTGTCAAAGGTGTCGGCTGAGGTGTGACTCAGCTATAATGACTATTACGGTAAATGGTTTGAGCAAAGTACTTATGTACAAATACTGTTATATTGAAAGTTTTATATGATGATTGAAATAACATTTCATTTGAATGTGTGGAGGAAAGAAACTTTGGACATACCGCAGTTTGACGCTCACTAAAAATATAAGGACAATTTAAAGTCTACCTTGGCGCCTTGGGATGCAGAGTAACAAAACAGCAAAGTGGGGGACAGAAGGAACAGGATGTCTTATCCCTGATTAATCAACGTCCCCCGGAGATGAATGATGGCAGGCACTTGAATGTCATGGTTTTGTGTGTGTGTGTGTGTGTGTGTGTGTGTGTGTGTGTGTGTGTGTGTGTGTGTGTGTGTGTGTTTAGAAAGTGGAGGATAGTCACAAGAGACTGATAGTCCTTAAAGAGTGTTTCTTGGAAAACAAAAAGATGGAAGAAAAGATGCCTCCTCCTCAGGATTCCATCTCGTCTCCATCAAACGACGGCGGCTCGAAACTGACTACCTCCTCATAGGTTAACCCTGAGACACAATATATAGTGTGAGAGGTTATTACAAAAGACTTCTGTAGCAATCTATTGGATACTCAACTGCATCTACTTATTTTCTTCCCAGCAGTTTAGAATATAGCCGGGGAATCGACAATACGCCAACTTACTCTTCCATTCCTCAATTTCCAGCTCGCGGCTTTCAAAGCTCTGGTCGTAAGGCTCTGCTTCGGGCTCGTCGTCTGGATCGTGGTACTGGGCAAAGTACGGGTGGGCCAGAGCTTCAGATGCTGTGATCCGTTTGTCTGTGTCCAGCACTAGCATTTTCTCCAGCAAATCCACCGCTTGAACACAGCAACAAGAGAACAATGAGTGTGTGAATGTGAACGGCAAAGAGACAAGGCAAAAAAAACATCCATCCAAAATTGTATCTATAATCCAATACTGCTGGATAGGTGTTAAAAACTGTTATTACATAATTTTGGTCCATATTTTTCATGGGGGATGATTTAAATTGCACAAACTTCTAGTAATTGAGGATAACCCTGACCAAAAATAAAATCAAAACAGTGATTTTATGATACCACTAGAGGGACTCCGTGAGCCAGGAGTAGTGTCAGTCATAGTATGATGGTAATAAAAAGGGAAGTTACCAAGAGGGTTGGCACCAATAAATACATCAGCAAAGTTCCTCTTGGGCATGTGGGGAAGTGAGTTAATGTAGTTCCTCGCCTGTGACAAAAGATGAACAAAACAGCTAAACTGTAAAAGACAGCAGAGTTGCAAATGGATACGCTACAGTTTAAAATGGAAAATCTTGACATACCTAACATTGATGGACTAATTTTGCCTAGTGCAAAAACTATTATTGATGTACAGCCTTTCAGTAGGGCATGCTTCAAGCACTTTAACAACCACCCAAACCACACTCATTACACGAACATACGTTCATTTTCATAATGTGTTACCAATGCAACAGAATCAGTATACACTGGCAAAGCACTCTGGGAAGCCTTGCTGTGACAAGCACAGTGAGTCAGAGAGGAAACAGGGATTAAGTGGAATGAGAGCAGAGGCTAACACGCAGATGCAATCGGTAAGAGATACTTAAACTACACATCACATCTAACAGTATCTGTTTGCAAACAGGACCGTGGCTCGGCCCTGATTCCAGCTCGGGTGGGGCACTTGTCTCACCTCGTGGCTGGGCATCCTGCTTATGAGAGAAGCTGGGGGCGTCCCCGTCAGGCGCATTATCTGCTGCAGCTGGTTTATATCTACAGCTTTCGAGTCAAGGGGCATCATAACATGGAGGTCAGCATATCAAAAAGCATTAGTGGTTAGAAGAGGTTGTGTATTAAGGAGTGAGAAAGGGGGGAAACACACTCAGGTTGAGGATTAAGAACATGTAAAAGGAGGAAGACAGTTTCTGAGCTTTAATATACAGCAATCTTTCCCTGACTATACCCCAAATAACATATCCAGGTATTTACAGTGATTGATGGAGGCTGTAACCCTGTACTGCACTAGAGGCCCATAGTACATGCTAGAAAGAAGTGGAAGTCAAAGCCGTGTGCTAAAGGGCACAAAACAACACAATTTCGGGGCAAAACAGGTGCAGCTTTAGTAGCAATACAAAGCCGTAAAGTAGACTGTAACTCTTGCCAAAGCAACACAAACACAGGCAGCCCAACAGAACTGCGCGGGATGGTCCATAAGACTCACAGACTCTGAAGAGATTTTCATCAAGAGCTCAGGCCCTGGGGTTCCGACGAGCATCATTATAAGCTTCAACTGATCAATGTCTACAACACTCAAATGAAGGAAAAGAGGCGGGACGTAGGGTGTTGGATAAGGAGAGAGGGGTGAGAGTCACAGCAGTCATTGGAGAAGAAACTAAGTCTTTCATTCAATCAAAATTAAGAGAATTAAAAAAGTCAACAACAATTCAAATGAACTCAACTCATGTGTACTAAGTCACACACTCTGATAGATAATTGATAGTCACTAATTACAACATTTAGAATTTGAATAAAGCCTGAAAGAACACAAATCCAAATCTCCCAAGCTGATAACAACTATATCATTTATTACTAAGGGTTAGATTGTTCTGTTTAATCAGGTAAAAACTAAGCTTCTTTTTTTTTTTTATTGCATGCCATGCAATACGTGGTCATTTTGCAAGTTTCCAGGCAAAAAAAAAAGGAAAAAGGCAAGCAAGAAGGGCTGCAAGTAAAGATCGTTTTCATTGTCGTTCTGCCAATAATCATTAGTTTCTGCATTTGGACTATGAAATGTCAACAAATAAAAAGTAAAAACAAAAACAAACCTCACGATATTAAGCAATTTTGCTTAAAAACAAAAAACAATGGGCTAATTCATTAAACTGATTAATCTAATCGTTGTCGTTTCAACAAGCAAGACCCACCGAAAATATAAGCAAACAGACTAAAGTACATTTTTAAAGTCCCTGAACTGCTCACTGGCAGTTTGACGTTATCTACTATACCAAACAAAACCAGATTTGTTATTTAAAATTTGAGAATATCAGCAATCTTTAGTTAATATAGGTGTGGCTTAGTCCCTTGATTATGTTTGGGTCAAGCTCCTGCACAATGTACGTTGAACTGAGCAGGAGCTTATAATATGCAACACACACAGAGACACAGACACACACACAATGGCTTACTTGAACATTCACAGCAGGACTCACAAACACAATATGCAACAGCAAGCCCATGCTTTGGATCTTAAAGAGGACCGTGACCTCAGTAGTGTGTGCTAAGTGCTAACATCTGTTTTTAAAAGTGTGTGTGTGTGTGTGTGTGTAACAGTGTCTTCCTGTGTGTTTTTGTCTTCACCATTGTTATGTTCTGCTGCTGTGCATGGGAATCTTTGTGGAAGAGAAACAGGAAGGTGTACTGTATTTTGAAGAAGCAGCGGAGACAACAGTGGGCAGCGCTTAGTCATAGACTGCAGGGGCTTCTAAACTCCCATAACATGCATGCACACACACACAGACACACACAAGCTTTCTTGACTATTCTGGCATGCAGCTCACAAAAGTCAATACTCAGCAATGCTTTTGAGTCCGCTTGAAGTAGGTATCATTGTGTGTGTGTGTGTGTGTGTGTGTATTTGTAACACTGTGGTGTTAGCAACAAAGCAATAGCTTGTGTCAGAACCTTAAATGCAGGGAACAATACATCTCATATATACAAAAAAAAAAAAAAGAGTATGCATCCATCGACTACCTCTTCCAGATCTACCAAAGACCTACAGTACAGGTTGGCTACTAAGGAGCCATTTCATTTTTGCATGGTGATGCCAACGGTGGAAGGATACGGTCTGTACCAGGGAAGAGCGTCTGTCCAGTAAGTAGTTCAGCCATGATGCAGCCCACCGACCAGATATCCACTATTACATGTAATGAAGACAAACATGCAGCATAGGAATACTTTAGAATATGAAACAACTTCTGAATTCTGTTTAAAATTCAGCATCCCTTACATTACATTCAATTCCCCAAGCTCAAGCTTTTCAAAGGCCTAATGCAGACCACTAAGGATTCCCATTGGACTCATACAGGGATTTAACAATAAGTTGTATCATTTCTAATGTTCAATACAAGGCTCTTCAATACTAGCGGAAAATTCACCATTTATCTTTTTTTCAGAATTTCTTAAACATGCAGCCCCACTGGACTGCAGGCTCCTTACATTCAGTTGTGGCACAAAACATTATGGTAAAATCTCTTTGTCTACCTGTCATGTTGTAGTGCATCCAATTGAGCATGATCTCTGGGGCTCGGTACCACCGGGTGGCTACGTAGCCCGTCATCTCATCATCTGTGTGCCGTGCCAAACCAAAATCCAGGATCTGAGAGGACAAAGTTGTTTGATGAACTCCATATGATCATTTAAATCATATAGGGTGAACTTTGTTCCAATATGACCATTTCTCACCTTGAGCTCACAGTCTTCATTCACAGCCAGATTACTGGGCTTCAAGTCCTGAGGAGAAAAGAGGGGAATGAAGGAAAAGTCAAGACAGGATAAAGATGCAACCGCACAGGTATCTTGCTATCCACCTTCCTGTTTAACTCAACACCATATAAGATAGCTGATGTAGCATTCATTGTTTTGGCCTTTGTAACCAACACCTCTCAAGGAGGTTAAGCCATGTAAGAGAATCTATCAGACTTCATAACTAAAGTGTATAAAAAGGACATTAAACATATCTTCATAACTTACTCTGTGGATGATATCTGCAGAATGAATGTACTGTGGGGGAAACAACAATAATAAAGATGGGTAAGCATATATATTACTTTCTTAATTTGAACACAGCACAACTGACAGTTCATGTATTTTGCTATTTTTGTACCTACATCATAGTTTACTGTTTGTGTGTGTGTGTGTAACCACATGTCACAGATACAGTTACCATACTACTGTTCTGCCAACCATTTTTGTACTAACCCCTTCTTTAGTGCTACATTTTAAATCTGCAATGGTTGAACACCTGAAAAATAATCGATTGAGCTGAGTTCTTGTGCTGTGCTGGGAGCTTCACTGACCTTTAAGCCTCTGAGAATCTGGTAGATGAGGAACTGGACGTGGTCATCAGTCAGCTTTTGACACTTAACGATGTTGTTGAGGTCTGCACCCATTAGGTGGGTCACTAAGTACCTGAAAATCATACAGTATAGCCAATGAAATGTGATCTCTAAATGTCTGCACATCTGTCTTAGTCTTCTGCACCTTTCTTTTTTTGTATCTTCTTTAGCTTTCTTAAATTCATTTCTATTGGTTTTCTTACTCTGATTGCTTATTGTGTTGTCATAGCTGATGCATTTATTGAACAGAATTTATTGTGGGAAAAAATGCTTTTAAAATCCCTTTACTTTCAACAACAAAGACATTTGAAACACTGACTTAATTTACAAGTCATTTACTTGGGGGGGGGGGAGAGAGAGAACTGATATGAAGATTTGGGAAAGGAAAATGTGTGTTTGTTTCACTTATCTTTTTTTGATAGTGAAATGTTTATACAACCAACAGATTGGCTGAAAAATGCCAAATATAATAAAAGTGCACATGTGAAGTTTCTTCATGGTACATATGACCTCATTACACAAGCAACCAGTTGTTGGCTGGCCTGTGAACATGATAATGCATCTACTTCTCTTGCAGTGCAATAGAAAGATGAGGTTTCCCAATTGTTTGTCTTTTTTTTACTGGTCACGTGAAAGAAAAGTGTCACATCTTTATGCTGCAACTTCAGTGCTGGGTGTCTATTGTGTGTAGCTTCATCTTACATTTCCACGTGTAACCTGCCAATGACGCCACACAATACAGAGAATTCAAGGACACTGATTGAGTATTCTGTCCACACACACAGACACACAGACACACACACACACAAGACTGCCAGATGGCTGTTACCATGGAGACTAGCTGTGGTGAACAAGTTCACCCAAAACAAATACCTTAGTAAAATCTGCCACATGCTGGACTCACATGAAAGTTATGAGCTGTGAGGTTCTGATTAATTTGTAACTCTTCTTTCGCTATCATGTTGATCTTGCATTAGTCTGCCGATGTGAAGAGTTTTATTGTGTGAGAATGAGGAAAGCGCTCAAGACAGAGGGGAGGCAGTGAAAGACACAAACACCGAGGAGACAAAGGCAGAGGAAAAACTTAAAGACAGGAGTAAAGTGACGAGAAAAATGTGACTTACACATCATTGAACTCCTCTAAGCTTGTTGCTGGTGTGAAAACGTCTAATAGACCAATAACCTGATGGCAAAAAGAGAGGACAAAAGGTCAGAAAACAGTAAGAAAATGTATTTGTGTGACAGAGATTTCAAATGAACAATAACACAGGTTTCATTTAGTGTTTGATAAACAACCATTTGATAAATTGGAGTATCAGCATGCATGCTATGTTTGACAACAAACAGACAATCAATAACTGTGAGATTTCTACCATTTTTAAGATATGATATGATTTATGTTACTATTCTGTTCTGCTATATCTGAAGTTTAATTGTATTAAGTCAAACAAGCAGGCAAGTTTTGCCTTGTTACACTACTCCAGTTACAAGGACTCATGCTAGATTTTATGAATAGTGACGTACACTAGGTTACCATCGACTCTGTTTTGGTTTCTGAGTGGTTTAGTTACATAAATGGGGCTGATAACCACAGCAGATATTATTTCAGGGGAAGCAGCAAACATTATCCTGTAAAAGTTGCCCATCACGCTGTCAGGACAGGAAAACAGCAGTGATATACAATGCGTCTAAGTGTGAACAAAGGAAATTATAAATTTAACACACAAAAGCAATGCCTCATATCAGATTGGGTTACATTTAATTGGTTTAACATGCTTGTTCCAACAACAGCAAGTTGTTTCTAATAGCTTTGAAATATTTAGTGTGTAGTGTTTGTTTTCATTGATTAACATTATGATTGCTTAATTAGATGTGTTAAACATGCCTTTTAGTTGGTGAACATGCCATTCGCAAGATCTTTACAATGGATAAGTAAGTTTGTGACTGCATGACAGGAAAACCAAAAATAATGTGAAATAATCCTAATGTGTAAAAAACACAAAAATAATGTGTGAAAGTGACAAAGTATGATAGACTTTGATCTGTGCACATATACTTATTTTTGGTTTCAACAGAGCAAAAAAGAGAAACAAGGAAGCACTTTAGAGGATAATCACGTGTTGTATGTATGTATGTATGTATGTATGTATGTACATACACACACACACACCACACACACACACACACACACACACACACACACACACACACACACACACACACACACACACACACACACACACACACACACACACACACACACACACCACACACACACACACACACACACACACACACACACACACACACACACACACACACACACACACACACACACACACACAGGAGGGTACTGTAATTACACAAGAGCAGTCCGCCCACACAGGATACAAAAACCACAGCTGATTGGTGGACCGGAGCAACAACAAACAGCTGATTGGTCCAAACAGGCTTTCCGAATTCGAAACCCAGGGAGTCTCCTGGCAACAGCGTGAGCACAACACAGAATCCCTCTGTGTAAAGCATAGTCAGGTATTACAATGCTTTGATGATTTAAGAACAAAAAAGCACAGCTTTATGCAATCTACCCTGTTATGATGAAACAGAATCTGGTAATAACATGCTCATTAATGATCACAAACAGCAATGTAACCTTTTAAATTAGATGTTTAGGCCACCACATTCATATAAAAACGTTTTTTTTTATTTTTAATATGTAGTGCAGGTCAGTTTTTTATTGTAAAATTTTGTATTTGGCACAGTGATATTGGCACTAATTATGTATAATTCTAAGTAATCCTAGACTAGTAAACCCATGTAAAACCAAATGAATGCCTGAGGTATTTTACCAGTAGTGCCAGTGGACCATTCAACACTAATTCCTAAACTGCTTAACAAGAGAATCCAAGTTATTGTGTAGCAGGGAAATAAAACAAGATCCAGGAAAACAAATGTGTAAAGGCAAGGTAAAATAATGTTCATATAATACTATACTAAATTGCTTGAAATTGGCTTTCAGTTCACCATGGGATCTGCTGTACTGTTGGTCTTAAACTGTTCTTGAGACTATCCATACTTTTTGAGCTGCAGTTTCTTTTTTGTCTCTGTGTGCGTGTGTGTCATCTAAAACTGCTGTACTTCACAGCGACTCTAGGTCAATGATATTGGAGAAAGCACCGGTCAACCCTGTCACTCATCAGTGAGCTCTCAACAAGCTATTTCTACCTATTACAATGGCACAACAGAAAACTATTGAGTCGACTCTTTACAATGTAAAATTCCCCACTTTTCCCTACAAAGACCACAGCACCAACAGAAACGTCTAGTCTTACTAACACACTCATACCATTCACCAGTGGACCTGTTCCACACAGAAGCCCATCACCTGCACTTCAGCCTGAGAAATCGTAACCACAGCTGTTACATAACACAAGAGGCTACACACTATTTGGTCAAAGTGTTAGCTGGATGCACCAACAGCAAACAGGAAGTAGGAGCTGTGTTTGTGTTTTGTATGTGGGCAAGTGTCTGCAAGTGTGGTACCTACCTACACATAGACACAGAAAACCAACAAACAAGCAGAGATTGCAGGAAGGGAAGTAAAGCCACTGTCTTAAAGTATTAAAGCGCCCATATTACGCTCATTTTCAAGTTCATAACTGTGTTTTGAGGTTGTATCAGAATAGGTTTACATGGTTTAATTTTCAAAAAAACACCATATTTGTGTTGTACTGCACATTGCTGCAGATCACGTTTTCACTCTGTTTTTTAACGTCTCTGTTTTAGCTACAGAGTGAGACATCACACTTCCACACTATCTTTGTTAGGAGTCACACATGCACAGTAGCTAGGTAAGAGCTCATCAGCTAGATAACCCTTTCTCCAAGCAAGATTAACTGGGAGACTTCTTCTAAACAAGGGGCAATTGTGAAAAACCAGCAGAACAGGGACATGGAAGTAGTTATTTTGTAGATTATGGTGAACTAGTGTGTGTTGTAGCAGTGATTTGCCATTGAGAATGAGCTAGCATGCTAGCACTAGCATGTGCTACGGTTAGCCACCTCATCTTGGCTAGTTAGGTAGAAAGCCGTAGAGATTTTAAACAGCTCACTTGGAGACTAAAGACAGCTGACATTCAGAAACCTGTATCTCACTCAAAACAGCATGGATAGTTTTTTTTTCCAAGTTTGTACGCGTGTGGAAGCACCAGAGACACCAAATAACACCCCAAATCCCAGAAAAAGTAATTTGTTCATAACATGGGCACTTTAAAGTAAAAATGCATGAGCCAAAATTGCTGCAGCATCAATATGAGATGTCAGGAACAGACACCACAGAATGTGATGGGAATGCAGCTGTAAACCTGTTTGGCAACTCACGGCTCACTAAACATGACATTACAGTGCCTTCAAATCGAATCGTGTTTACCTTTGTCACATAAGAAGTCTATGTGAACAGAAACTGGAACCTTTTTGACAGCTCAATAATCTATCTATTTACACTTAAATGTTAAAAAATCTTGAGCTGAACATCCTGAGCTCTGCCATTACAGGTGTTTCCCAGTTCTGGTTTATAGTTTTAAGTTTTAGCTACCTATCAACTCCCAATTTACGTGGGTCTCCATACACATAGCCGCAGTCCTGAGGGCAGCTCTAAATGAACTGAAGCAATCATTATAAGCTACAAGTCAACCAGGATACAGACAGCATGACAATGTAACCAGTGGTAAATAGTGCCTGTTTCTGCACGTTAGCACTCGCTGTGCAAATCTCACATGCACACATACGCAATCCTTGCTTAACAGCACGCGCGTGCACCACACACACCACACACACACACACACACACACACACACACACACACACACACACACACACACACACACACACACACACACACACACACACACACACACACACACACACACACACACACACACACACACACACACACACCACACACACACACACACACCACACACACACACACACACACACACACACACACACGAGGTGAGGGGGAGATGATTGCAGGCGACTTACATTCTCGTGCTTCATGTGTTTGAGCAGTCGCAGCTCTCTGTAGGTTCTCTTTGCATGGATGATGGACTGGAAGGGTCTGGACAACTTCTTAACCGCTATCTTCAGACCTGTCTTCACATCATACACAGAACTGAAAGACACAGTGTTTGAAAATCGTAAGACTCTTGACTGTAAAAAGAAATTTAAAAAGTACACCGATTGTAAAAACACATTACATCAGGCAAAGAACTGACCTGTATAACCTAAAACATTTCCTTTCATTTAACTGAGGATAAGATGTTTCACTACTGGACTGCGTAGGTGGCTTTAACAGAGTAAACAAAGCAAATAATTGCAGAACACGGAGCTCTTGGTCAGGTTTTGCCTCTTATTGTACTCGGCAGCCGAAGGCTGTATGGGGGAACATGACTGAACATGTCAAATATCAGCAGCATTGTGGACAACACAAGAGTGTTAAAACCCACATTTGGTTTACTGGAAAAACAATGAATTTATATTTTGGTCAGTGAGTAATGTTGTTTACATGTTCCAGGGGATTGGCACCATAAATGCAACTGTTTGGCTTACCACATGATGCCCAGGGCCCACTTGACACTGGCCATTATTACAACTCCACTTGATAATGTATTATTCTTAACTCTTTTTAACTCTTTCATGGAACAGGAACACTAAATAACTTAACATTGCAAATGCAACAGTCGATTTTGACCTAAGTTTATTAAAATACTGTATGTCTAAGTTAACTTAAAATCAGCACCTCCCTTTCTGATGGAGCTGTCCATGTTGAGTGTGCAATACTGTGTTTGCTTTAATTATCATTCATCCTTTTAAAATTACTCATTTTATTGTAATGATGTAACTGACTACATCATTGTCACTGTGGAGGCAGTGTGAAAGAAAAACGAGAAAAATAACAGATGTGGCAAAAAAAAGTCACAGGAAGTGTAGCATAAAAGCTAAGAGTGAAAGTGCTGTTTCTATTGCTGTAACAATAGCAATAAGCAAGCCATGTAAAGCAAGCCCTGTTACTAAAAACAGTACAATATATTCAAAGGATAGTAAACATGTATTTGCCAGGATGTAGAATTGACCAAACATAATTGTCCACAGACAGACGGACATTGTGAGAGTGGTGGAAAGAGAGACAGATGGGCCTTGCCTTTCAAAGGAATCGTGACATTGCTGCATTTCCTGCATCTGTAAGGGAACACAACCCACTTATAGTACAATAAACCACATTCCTTCCAGGTCAATCACTTGCATCACAAATGGATTGCAAATCAGATGAAACAATCAGTGCTCAGTTTGTGCCGAAAAGTTTGGTTTCCTGTGGTTGTGGTCTAAGCATGTGGGGGTTCTCTTTATTTTTCTTAAAACTGTTTTTGCAAACTATACACAAATTAAATTCAGGTGGACCTGCAGGGAGGGGTTAAAACTCACTCAGATATGGGTGCAAGCTACTTAAACTACCTGAACTACTGACTCAGTCATTGTTGCATTGTGGCCTTTCAGTTAAGAGCTTAGTTCAAGGCCACATCAACAACACTATGTGTTACGAGAAGAGATGAGAATCATTTCCTCTGGACATATTGCACAAAGTAATTGAGAGATTTGAGCTGTCGACCCATCGACCGCATACGACTGGGAATTTAGCATGCACCTGTGTTTCAGTGTACAATGCGACCAATAGCTAACAGTAAGATAAGCAGTGTGTTTTTCCAGTAAGTTGGAAATAATTTCCCACACCCACTGCACCCTATGTTCCAGGCTTGCAGAACAACTGGTATATGTGTCACTTGGGGAGGGAAAACCCATAGTCAGTAAACAGAGTGTACCCGAGAGAGAGAGATAGATAGAGATAAAGACACACACACACACACACACACACACACACACACACACACACACACACACACACACACCACACACACACACACACACACACACACACACACACACACACACACACACACACACACACACACACACACACACACACACACACACACCACACACACACACACACACACACACACACACACACACACACACACACACACACGATGGTCTAAACATACACTATCCAATTAGTCTGTAATAAATGGAAGTGCAATAATAAATGGCCATAAAAATGTGGGCTGTAAAAGGAGCAGTGTTATGAGACCGGGACCACAGGGAAGTGATCGTCAGCAGTATGTTGACTACTAACAGACAGAGTGAGCAGACTGACAAATCTGTTCTTGAAAGGACTAGCAAAGATGTCTGTAGTTAGTGTCATGTCCTTCCTCTTGCCATCACCTTACTCGAAAAATTAGGTTCACAAGAGATTAAAGAGACAAAAGGATGAAAGCTATCACATCTTGCCCCACTCTTGGAACATAAACTTCTACGCCAGAGTCACCAGAACAGTGATGCATTTGTTGTGCAGCTTAAATTAACATGTGCATTCAAGCCATTTTTCTCTACCTTGTCTAATGTGCACATATATGCATGTATATATAAGATTGCTTATCAGAGTCTGACATCTTGCTGATGAACATGGCTGGCACTGCCATGACACATTACAAGCCTCATGGCCTCCTTTTGAGAGATTAAATAATATTACATTAAATTATATATACATGTGCTACTAGAAGCATATATATTTTAACACTACAATATGCTGTATACCTTCTTTTTTTAAAACCTATTTACAAATGATTGATATTATCAAGTCTGATGTCAAAGCCAGCCCTATAGCATATACAGACAAAAATATTGAAGAATAGCACTTCAGGGAGAATAACCAGAAATTCTGTGTGCAAGCTGAATTATTAACAGTAAGACTCATGTATATAGAAGTCAAACAAGAATGCCTGTGGAAGTAGCTCAATCCATATGAAGTTGGGTTGGGAACCGGAGGGTCCACACATGGACCAAAGTATGGTGTTGGACTGCCAAGGTGCTCTTGAGCAAGGCATCAAACCCCCAACTGCTTGGGGGCGCCGTTGGATGGGCAACCCCCTCATTTTGACAACTCTCCATTTAGTGCATGTATAGGTACTGAGCATGTGTGTGTAATTCGGGCCTGTGTGTAATAACAACAGAGTGTAAATTGTAATTTCCCCAAGTGGGACTGATATAGGATATGTTATTATTAGTTGACATTATAGGCAAATGTAGCAATAACCATCTAACTTCTATAATCAGAAAAAAAAAGTGTGAGATGACAGTCAGAAAAAATATTGTGGAATCAAAAGCAACATAACAAGTGGGGAGAAGGGGGACGAGTTTTTAGATGTCAAGCAGTAATCAGTTCCACTTTCCTTGTCGTCATCTAGCTTACCTTTAGCTAGGGGACAGGTAATCAAATCTCACTATCATGATACACCTTTATCTTTAACAGTAAAGGTTTTGTTATGAACACAGTGACCTAAGGCACACTAATGCTTCTGATATAGCTTGATTTCACCAGTTCCACTTACTAAAAGGAAAATGGATTTTAATGAAGACCTTTTATCAATGTACACATGGCAAGCATAATGATTTATTAAACCGGCTCTGTTTAAAGAACCAATCATATTGTGATTATGACCTTAGTGAAAGTAAGATAACATGGTTAAGATGTTTACAGGGCAGTAGCAATAATGTCAGTATTTACATAATCCATCAGGCTTTAATTAAATCATAGGGCACATAAACACATCATCATTTTCCGATCTGCTCTGCTAACAATGCTGCTGTATTTTAAAAGAGTCTTTACGGAGAAATACATTGATCATACAGAGTACTGGTATATAAAGGCTGAAAAAGGGGAATTTACTCAATTTAATTGCAAAACGCTTTTACGTATCTTCCCACCCATGATATTTGCATGCCAAAGACGTTTTGAGCCTGATCTCAAGCCTTATCCGTAACTTTGTTCCAAAATGAATGGTTTTAGTCTTCTGACATCACCAATGCATTCAGTCATGCACCTCACATGACTAAATGCTGGAGCCAAAGTCATGTCAAATTGCTGGTTTTAAACTTAAGTCTTCTTTTTGTTTGGAGAGCTGACAAGTCAGTGCACATTTATCTAAGGTTAAACCAAAGTGTGTCAGCACCTTTTCAACATATAAGCTACATCATACAATCTTTTTTTTTATCACCAAAATACCTAATGGTGTATATTGTCTGTAAAGCCAAAGTAACACAGCTGTGATGGGACATGAAGGCAATAAACCCACCTGTGAAAGCTGGCAAACAAAAAAGGAAATTACATTTTATCTAAATATCCTTAAAAAAATTATATAAATAATGTTCAGCAAGCAATGTTTTACTGGTTTGTGCATAGTTTAGGCTATGTGTTAAAGACTGTTAGTATTTTAGGGTTCCATGACATAACAATAATTCCCCAAAGAATCATTTTTAGCCTTGATTCAATTGCCCGCGCTAAGCTTAAAATGAGAAATTGATTTATTATGCATAAATGCACCGTGAGCTTGCATGGGTTTCGTGCTCGTTTCTTTTCAGCTGAGAAACCTAGACTGAACAACACAAGGAACTCAGCACACAGTCCGTACTTTCCCATCCCAGCCAGTGGTCTTCACTGTTAACACTTCCTATCCACAGTAAACCTGGATTGCCTCCAAATCTGGCATTTTGAAAATCAAATAAAAGGGTCAGAAATAAGGAGAACGTTTCAGTGTTTTTTTGTCAGAAGTCTTGTATCTTGTATCTGAGTGACAGGTTGATGAAAAAAAGAATTGAAACCCCCACAAAGTGCATGCTTTCCATATTTAAAAGTTTGGATGAATTCCAGCCGAGAGCCTGAGGAACTTCATGGCAGCAACAACAAAGTCCAGTTGACCCAATAGCAGGGACATGCTGGAGTAGGTGCTGTGAGGTTATTTATACATTTCAGATAACTGAAGGGTTTTAATCACACCCTGCTGTTTGGACCACTGTGCATGCAAAATGTATAGTAAGTTATTTTCTGTAAGTTACAATATTTAAAAGGCTTTGTGATCATACGATGTTTGGGTTTGAATAGGACAGGTTGACAACTCCTTCAACTACCGACAAACAATTATTCTTTTTTGTAAGGGTGGGAGTCTTAGAGAATCCTACGATTCGGTTAGGCAGTTAAACTAACTGGTCACAATGAAGGTAACTTTCAGGCCGGAAGCACCATTTAAAAAAAAACATATGCGGTTAAAATGGACATGGTCTCTGTGACATTACCCATAAGTTTCTGAAGAGCCAAAATAAAGATCAAAGTGGGCGGCTCCCAGTGGCTCTGGCCGTCGCCATCATGGCAGTGACCAACGTCGCCTAATCCAATAAAGGCTAAGATGGGAAGCATGGATTGATCTGAGGCGGGCTGAATGAAGCCTAGAATCTATACCCCCCCCCATGTACCATGCTTTTTTCTTCATCAGGTGGTTGTCCCAGCTTATACTGAAAGTAGAAGTAAGGGTTTAACGGTATGAATTTCCCTACTAGGTCAAATTGAACAGGTGAGGAGTAGTTGGGCTCATGATCCTAATAGTCCTTCCTTGCGATTTTCTACAAAGCTGACTACTTTCCATACAGCACTGTGTGCTCTTGGGCTGAGTTTTACTTCTTTTGTTCAGTCAACAAATCTGCAACAGACTTGATATTTTGGCATTTGTGTATCGATACAGAAATGTGCAGGGTAAGAATCAGGATTATTTCCCCCCAGCCCTACTTTTTTGCACAAACTATGGAGCACCGAGGTAAGGTAAGCACAATTTTTCACTTACAGTACTCTGTAAGTGAAAAGTACTTTAGTCATGATATAAGTGCATTTTATTAATACAAATCACAGTAATTGGTCTTAAAATTCTGTAATGAAAAAAAGACTGTATACATTCTTGCCTTACATGTGCATTGGCAAATATATGCCATGGGATTGTCTTCAAAAATGAGGTCATAGTAAACCCTTCATCACCACTAATAACTGCAAAAACCACACATACTCAACAGTTGGTGTGGAAGTCAAAACCAACAGTAAAAGTTGAAATTGGACCACGGGCCATCCATGACTTTGTGATGACAAAAAGGCGTCACAGCTGAGGCCACTACCTAACCTCGGGACTGTGAGTCATGGGTGTACCACAACGGGAGAAAGGATGACATCATTCTAGAGTCATCATCGTAATCGGATGGGTTCCTGTAGAAAGCCCTCACTGTGCACGAGGGGGCCTACTTTCTGAAAACCACGTGACCTTCTGGTACTCTGCAGGCTGCACCCAACTGGAAAATGCATAATGCATGCTATGTGCGGATGTGTAAAGTACCAGGTTGTACGTACAGGACGACTAGTAGCGTAGTGGAATGCGATTATTTCGCTATGTGCATGGACAGCAATGATCAGCCTTCTTCAGAAGATCTGATAAACGATTGAAAAGCAGTCGGTCGGTATGTTTAACACTGGGGATCTAGTAAAACTTGATCCTGGAGCTGTCAGTGTGCTCGCGCTACATACAGGTGTTTACAAGACAGCAAAGCAAAAATGTACACAACAACAAATATAATCAAATAATATAATGAAACATATAATCGTGAAGCGTGCACCATGTTCATAACAGTAGTATGAAAATGTAAACAAACGGCATAACTGATATTTTCCCCTTTCTTCCACTGGCACCCCTCAGATTGATAAGCAGCCCGTGGAAAGGCAACTCTGACGGGCCTCTATAGGTGGTGGGAACCCGTTTGGCCGTTGTGCAATCGTACTGTGTGCTCTCGACAGTGCCCTGCAACAACTGCTTACCATACGGATCCGTAAGCACCGGAGCCGACGGGAGACAAGTTCTGGTACCGCTCCGGGACCTCCCACACGGTTTTGTTGAGCTCCTGTCGGTAGAAAGTGGGTCTCTCCTTCTGCGACATTCCTGCGGATTTACCAGCCGCGCAGCGACAAAACAAGCCAGCGGAAACTTCTGCCCTCTCTCCTCTCCTGACCGTGCGGCACGACGTGCTGCTCCCTAACCTAAAAACGGAGAAGGTCCTCAATCACTCAAACTTAAACCGTCCAGTCGTGCAAATTCGGTGCAATTGTGCAAAAAACAAAAAAATCCCCACCTCTCCGTGCACGTCGGGGCGCTTGGAGACAACTTCCTCCACAAAACGCGCTGAAGCTCTGTCTGGACTAGCTTTCGCTGAATTTTTCGCACTGCTCTTTGCTTGTCTCACTCATGTCTCGCTCATGTTTCGCTTTGCTGCTGGGCGCGCGGAAACGTGAACGCGTACGTCCCTTCGTCACTGTGTGCTCCCGGGAATAATTATCTTCTCGCGAGAACTGGGTCGCTATTTGGAAACCACGGAATATTCGTTCTTTTTACAGCCATGGGAATATCCCACAAAAGAACCTATAAAAGAGGTCCCTTGCTCCTACTGAGGACATGAGTGGGACACTCCCTCTGTCAGTGCTGAACTAAAAAATGTTTTACTTGTTTAACGTTACATAAACACCTCGGATATAACGACTACTGTACTGGTGAGTAATACTACACACCAGTGAGTAGATCCGGTCACGACTGAACAATACGATATATAAAAATACATAATAGTACATTACCTATAATATTGGACTTTATATTTTACTAATAAATCATAATAATGTAATTATGATCAACACTTGAGACTATTCAAAGCCAAAATAACTATGTGTATATATATCAAAACTGATTGCACAAGTATCAGTATTCACCCATGTATTATGGCACACAGCTAAAAATGGCCAAGTGCAGTCATTTTGTTTTTATTAGCGAAGACATTTTTTAGAATAAAAATCACCTGTGTAATGAAGGCGTTGCAAGCCACTGTGAGTTGATTACGAGAAGGTCCAACAGCTAATTGGACAAAGGAACATAAAAAAAAGCTCTTTTTCCTGAATTCCATTTAGCTGCTTCCGTTTCAAGGTCCTGGTAATGTGCTTACTGGGACACTTGAATGGAACAGAGCCATTGCTAATGTTATTAACACCTAGGCTTTTTCTAATGTAAGTCAAATTGTGTGCTGTGAAAAAGGTATATCCTACAACAATTTCCAAAGCAGTGAAGTACAGAATAGAGTAAGGTAAATCATAGATAATGGAAATATGGCAGTTATAATCTTGCTGGGAGCAGGTTGTGTTTGTGACAAAAGCATTAGTGGCAGAAGCCACCAAGAGGCTTGGGTGTGTGGCAAGTGTAACGGAGGTACAGGGTTCATTGGGTGAGATGAGAGACACTGCTTCCACATACAGTGTATAGATCGCTTCTGTGAGCCCAGTTTGTTAGAAAACAACTTGGATTGACATCTGTTCTGTCTGCAAAAAGTATGTGGAAAAAATGTGGAAGAAAGTTTTAAGGCCTAATGGGACCAAAAAAGAAGAGACTATTATGCTACATGTTGTGTTCCGTAGACATCCGAAACCAGAAATATTGAATGCTAGCCGTGATGCCTGGTAGAGACAGCCTTATGCTGTGGCAATTTCTATGGATTTCTCTGCTGCAGAAATACAGAGGTATATTAGAGGAAAACCTGAGATGATTTATTCTACAGCAAGACAACAACCCCAATCATGACAACACTGTACATAGATGGCTTTAAAAAGAACTACATCAATGACCAAGAATGACTCAGTACTAATGTGACTAGACAGAGCTTCAGCAGTTACAGAGAAAATGTAGGGGCCACATATAGATACAAGTGCAAAACTGATGCAGATCTATCCACAAATGATGGACCCAAAGCTGCCTCATCTAAATATTAACTTGAATATGTATATGTTACATTATTTCACTTATACTTCATTTCAATTGATTTGGAGGATTTCCTCCTTCTATGTGTCCTGTTGATTAGAGCAAAACAAAACAAAACCTATTTAAACCCACTGACAAAAAAAAAACTTAAACATGAAAAACATTCAAATTGACTGGGGTGAATACATTAGGCACTAAATATTGTTTTTTTTTTTTAAAGACAACAAACACAGAAAGTGTGGTTAATGTTTTACTGAAAATTGCATTGCATCCCCTATCAAAACAATGTCTTCTTTTAAAAATATGAAATAAGGTGGCAGAATTAAACTCAGAATAACAGTATGTAATTTATAGACATGAGAAGCACCGTCCTATTTGGCATTGCATTTAAATAGTCAGGCAAGTCTGATATAGCTATTATATATATATTTTTAACAGTATGTTGACATATGACTCTCCAAAAATTATTCTCTCTGTGATACTCTACAGTTATGGTAGTACTTTGAATCCTACGTGTCTTACAGTTCAATTTGTAACAATCTGTGACATGTCAACTATTACTAGATGGCAATGTAAATACATACACCTGTGCAAAATGTGTATTTCAAACCTAAAACAAAGAGACTTAGAGATGCCAAACAGCACTGTTGAGGAAAAGAGATGACAAAAAAGTAAAGTAGTGTACACAAGAACATCTTTATATATTAGCTTTGTTTATCTTCCCCTCACCCTTGACACAAAAGGTGATACAGAAAAAACAGCGTAGCTGGGAGCAAGCAGAATAGATCATTTTCAGTTTGATCACACATAACCTCTGGCAAATCTCTATTGGTCATATCCTTTTCCAAATATATACAGCTAGGCTAATTTTAGGTTGTATACAGGTATACGGTACAATGCACACACTCCCCTTCAATCTTCTGCATCTTTTTTATAAATAGAATGGGGTGTGGATGGAGACAACCAACAGTGTTACCCTACAATAAAATGATAAAAAGTGACCAAACTGTCTCTCTCCTCTGCAATAACTGGAGCTGATCACGGATGCCCGTCATGTCTGTAGTGCAATGTGCACACATATCAAGGGAGGAATTATGTACCCAGTCACCAGAAGGGGGCAGCACTGGCTAGTCTTTCACATGGGTCCAAAGGGCCAATGGGGTTTCATCATCACCTAATCCAAGAGGTTTCCCCCAACATGGATTAGCACATGACCACAGAGATGAGTCCATTCCCCACCTGCCCCTGTCTGGTCCTTTCTTGTCCAGTCTGACTATCATTTCAAGAAGACAATGTAGAAAGCCATGGCCAAACAGGAAATTGCCACGGCAATGTGAAGCCGCGTCCCAATTATCGCAGCTGAGAAGAAAGATGGAGGATAATGAGGATAAGTGAATACAAGTACAGGTCAACTACAAAGATACAGAACAAAGACAATATAGCAATTTATGTAAACACATGTGTTATCAGTGAGGCAAGTGTTGTGGACAAAGAAAAGAGTTTAACATTATAGTGTGGTCTGTAAATATTTGGGCAGTGCCACATTATCTGTTGTTTTGACTATTTTTGACAGAACACTACATTTGAAATGAAACAATGATTGAGATTAAAAGGTCTGACCTAGGCCTTTTCTAAGTGGACATTCGTACTTGTTGTAGCAATAAGAGCATGTGGAACTAACATTGATGATGGCTTGGTTTCATTAAAGTATCACAGTAAGCCAGTATGCCAGTTAGACAGCTCTCCCCAGAAATATACACAATGATATGAAGGACACTATTGACATCTTTCACCCTTTTAGATTTCATTTTGATGAAACTACTTGTTAAAGAATGAGTTCTCAAGTTTTAGGAATGTCCATAAGGACGTTTTCTGTAGAAATGATATATCTACCTTTATAGAAGACGCCCCACACTCCTTTCTTTTCTGATAGTAGCCAGCTGTTGAGGCGAGGCACCTTTTTGAGGTATGCACAAGTGCAGATGAACAGCAGGCCGAACACCAGGATGCCATCAAAAGAGTACACTATGGGAGAGGGGGAAGATCACACAGTCTGCCTTACCTGCCAGTTAGCCGAATGCATTACTTGTTCACACATTACAAAACATTTGTTAGCTAAATTAAATTAGACAAAACAATCACAAAAATAGAATACTCTTGAATATAAAAAGCTTGAGACAACACCAGTCCACATTAATTTAGCATCATAGAATCTAAATGTACCCTGACTACAACCAGTTGTCAAGTAATCCACTTAGAATTCTTAGAACTCATTCTTGCTGCAATACTGCAGAGGGACATATTTAGATATTGTATTGATATATGAAGCTAGATGATATTTTAAATTTTGGATATTGTAATATTCTGATATAACACAAGTGTTGTCTTTTCCTGGTTTCAACGGCTGCATTGTTTACAGTAGAGTGATGTAATTTTCTGAACACATCAGACTGCTCCAGCTGTTCCATTCTTCGCCTTTACCTACTTAGTCATTATGTCAACATAACTGATAAATATTTATCAAAAATCTCATTGTGAAAAGCACCAATTGTCGACATTGAGGTATTTGGTCAAAAATATCGGGATATTTGATTTTCTCCATATCGACCATTTCTACTGCTCCATAAGCAGTAAAAACGGTGATTTTACAAGGATAAGAGTGCACATATACTTGTTATTGTAATATCCCAAACATTCTGTCACCTGATTACATCTACCACGTACAATGGCTGTGCTCTTACGTATGCTGCTTTATACGTCTGATATTGTCTCCACAATTTTAAGTAATTCAAAAAGTAACATATACGCCCTGTGTAGTGGTGGGTTTTCACTTTACACTAACGTTGCATGTACATTAACGTTACTAACTGTGTTGTTGACTGGTAAATCCAGATTTGCTAGCAGCAACGTTCAAAATCTCGTGTTGCCAAATCAGCGGTGAACGAGAACAGAACAATGTTGTTTTATTAAGAACTGACGTTAGTTTGCTTATAAGCTAACAAGTTTTCTTGTCTATTTTATTATTGTTGTTGTTGTCTAGCTAACTGGATTTTTTTAGCATTGGCTAACGTTTCCGATATCCTAGCTTTAGTCAAAGCAAGTTAGCAAGAAACCTTGTAGCCTGGTGAAAAATACGGTGTTACCAACATAAAAAATTCGAGGAAAAACGTTGTTCACAAACGATGGCACAACTGTGCAACACATCTATAACATTAGTTAATTAAAACAAACAAGTAGTGTTAAAAGTCGTACAGTGCTGTCCAGGGCCACGTCTACAGCTGACCTAGCTAGCTTTCACGTTAGCTTTCCGTCCAAGAAGTAAAGTTAGCTAACGTTAGTTGCATAACTCAGTAAACCTACCATTTGTCATATTCGCAGTTTGCTCTCTGACGATTTATTATGACTGCTTCTTCCTTTAAATTAGCATTCCATCATATTATAGAAAGTAGAGTTATAATGCAGTCTGCAGTTTGCTTCGCAGTCACTCGGTTGACATTTCCGGTTTCACTGGCTTCTTCTTCATATTGTAGGAGTCCGGCAGTGTAGACGCTGCTCTGCGTATTACTGCCCTCTACAGGTGAAATACAGTCTATGGTTTGAACTATATTCTTACACATAATCCTGTATCATGCAGGAATTCATTTGTACGGAAGAGGATTTGGGCCACTGGTGAAAAATGTATGTGAGTTCTGACTCTGAACTCAGAACTCTGCCTTTTTTTTAAGAATTCTGAGATTAAAGTCAAAATTCTGACTTTTTTCTCAGAATTCTGACTTTTTTTTAATTCTGAGATTAAAGCATAGACCGCATTAACGGTCTATGGATTAAAGTCAAAATTCTGACTTTTTTTAATTCTGAGATTAATTAAAAAAAAGTCAGAAATTCAAACTTTTTTCTCAGAATTCTTTTTTCTCAGAATTCTGAGATTAAAGTCAGATTTCTGACATATCCGCAGTACCCCTCTCTTCATATAAAGCTGACTTTGTTGCATTCATCACACTTGTGTCAACACGTTTAATTTTGCTGGGGTGGAAGTCTTCAAATGCCCCTTCATGCAGTTCCCTGATTAAGGATATCCTTTCTTTCATGAAGATAGAAAAATAGTGCACACCAATTTAGGCTCTACCTGCAGGTTCTATAAAACATCTTTCTAACGTCTTTCTAATTACATAGACAATTTGAACCTTCCCTCTGTGTCAAACTAGAGCTGGGTATACACTGTTTATTTAAATACACAACAGACAAACCACAGTAGTTACATTTCTCTGTAGAGGGTGTTTTTTTCTTCTTCTTTATTGTTGTTTTTATTATTAGTATTATTATCTCAATTGTTTTATATCGTAAATGTCCACAGACATAGAATATGTCATGCACACTATATGTATGGGTGGGTGGGTGAGTGGAGGGTTCTGTGTGTCGTTGTTTTCATGCAACAATGTGTGGTATATTTTCTTAATTCAATTTCTTGAATTATTTTATTCTGTTGTTACCTAGACAGGTACCACATATTGATACCCTGTGTATTTTTACTTGGAAAAACATTAAACAAATCCAAGAAAAAAATTAATTACAATAAAATAAAGTAAATTAACAAGTAATTTCAAACTATCTGCATTGATGATTAAATAGCACACCAGGGAAGAAATGTTATTTTTGGGGTTGCTTAGCTTCATCTATTAATCCATCATGTTATCAGTATTTTTTCCATGTGTCCTCAGTGGTCTCCTGCCCAGACAGAAGCCGGCGCTGCAGTGTGTACTGGAGCCCAGACAGAGAGAGCAGCACAAGGAGAAGGAGGTGGGCCTCTGTCCTCCCTCCAACTTGGTGGTGAAGCTACGCATAAGGCTGCAGAAAATACAAGTTGTGAGTACGTTGGTTTAGAAGAACGACGGAAAACCACACAGCCGTAGGAATACAACATTTATAATAATCTATTTCTTTTTCAGGCATGTGTCAGAAGCAGTCAGATATTGGTAAATTGTATTAGGTAGGCTGTCCAAACACAGATGTGTCCTGTCTTGCTGTAATAGCTGGAGGAGAAGAAGAAGAGCGAGAGCTTGCAGAATGTTCCGGAGTTTGTTCGTGTGAGAAACATATCCAAACTTTTTCCTAGTGACGAGAACAAAGGGACCAATACTGTTACTGTGGAGTTCAGACAAATTCCTACTTTATGCTACTGTCAGTTAAAAGGATCCTTGATTGACAACTGCATATATTTCAGATTGGAATAATACAAATGCATAATATTTTGAGAATAATGTTTAAGTGTAAGTATTTCCTCTAAAAATCGGAATTGTGTAAAGATATTAACTCAAAAAGTGTGTTACGCTAGAATCATTCCCAAATGTGACCATAGAAAGAATTATATTTCGTAGAACTGTTAAAAAAAACATAAGACCTCTTGGTAGCAATTCTGCCTTTTGTAGAAGATCTTACAACATCTATGCATTTGACTGATGTATCCTTTCAAACAATGAATATATAAGAATAGAAGTGACAAGATTACACTTAGAATTTTTAATAAAACATCCAGGGAGGCTGACCATGTACGTAAAAACAAACACTGATATTGAATCATAATCTGCTAGTGAAAACAGGGAGAAAATAGTCATGTCATTGTTCACAAAAACGTAACAGACACATTAATAACGAGCATGGAAGTAGATCTTTTTGCACCATTCCTCAATTGTTGGCGCTTCAACATATCGTACCCTTTAATCAACACTGTACATATTTCACAAGGTTTGGGACACAGATACTGACATCACATGGTACGTTTGGAGAGCTTAACATCAGAAAACAAAACAAGTAATCCATGAATAATGATTTATGGACTTTAAAACCATATTCTGGTTTACCAAAGTGACCAAGTGACAGCTGGTATTCTATATCAAGTTTTTCAATCTGAATCTGTGGTGTGCTGCAAACAAACCTTCACAAATAACTTGATATCTGACCTAAACTTCGTGTGAAAAGTGTGACTGATGCTTTGGAAATGTAAATATCCTCACACAGGAATCAGTGTAAAGAAAACAAAGGCCTGCTGAATACAACACATTCAACCATTTTCTCTTACACATTCTTTGCACCTCCAAACACATGAGACCTTGTTGTACCGACAACAACAAACAAGCGTTTTACATTTAAAAAGTAAACATTTCTTGCCCATTAATTCTTTGAATTGTACATGATTTCTCCTAACACGTTTATAAATACAATTTTTTACTGGCAAGCAGCAACCATGGCCACTGTTCTTTTATCCCAATACCAGTGTGTTGTGTTTCCTGCAGAATAAATTAACAATAAATAAAATACAAATAAAAAATGCTTTCACAAATAAAATTCAGACATCATGGCAGGTTAAGATTTGCCCGTCTGTGTTTCCCTGTATTATCTACTACACTGAAACAACCATAAAAAGGAGGTACAGCAGAAGAAGCACAGACTGCGGAGAGGCATAGACCACCAACGTGGTAAACTGGTGGTGACGTGAGCATGGGTCCGAATAAGAAGGCAAAAGCAGTTTAATGGTCGAAGAGGACACAGGGCTGAAGTTGGCTTCCTGTTCTAGAGTTAAGGGGTCACATTTTTCAGCCAATTCAGTTACACCACTTAAAGTTGTAACACCTTCCGCTGCATGGTATCTACTCGACTCACCTCTACTCGCCTTTTTTGGTTTTCCATTACGAAAAAGTCTCTGGTACCTGCTAACAGGTACTTTTTGCAGTACTACTTCAATCGAGATTCCAAGCGAGCTGAGGTGATACCAAAAGGTGATGTGAAAACCTGCAGACTACAGGTTGGTTAGAGAGAATCGTCACTAATCACTGCGTCATCATAGCGACAGATGGAGGCGCGGGTGTCCTGAACAAACCCACTGTGTTTACCGGTAAATAGTTCATCCAGCGTTTTTTCTTTTGCTGCCTCCGGGTTCATTATAAACTAATTTGCCTTCTGGCTGCGGCAACATGACGTTCTGTGTGTGTGTTGAGTCTGGTCACGGCAGTTTCCTGGTATGACTACCAGCCACGGCTCGCCCCGCGCATGAGGCGGTATTATTCTGCAATGGAAAATGGACGCACAGTGCATCGAGTTGAGTAGAGCCGAGGCAAGTCGAGCTGTTACCAGCAGTGGAAAAACACTAGACATCATAGTAAAAGCTTTAAAGTTTGATTTTTTTACCTGTAAACTAAATGTTATACTGCATGACACATTCCATAGAGGCTTGAGAGACTGAAATGTAATTCCTTTTCCTCTATCCAGACCACACTGGACCAGGTCAATACTTTTAATTTGTCAAACCTATTCTAAATGAACACTAAAGACTGAGCTTAGACCTGCTCCTAAGTGATGTAAAAACAGTGAAATCGTCCTTTTTGAGTTTCACAATTAGTGAAAAGGTTTTCCAAATCTGGAATGGGGTTTCTATCCACATTAAGGCATTTGCTTTGTTTTTTGGAACGTGTTACATGACTGTAACTTGTGCAACACTTGAGAATTGGTCGAAAAACATTATTCCCTTACTTTTTTCTGACCCAATCAGACAAATCAGAAGGCAACTTCAGGGCCTTGTAAAAAGGACAAAACTTAAGGAATGCCATCCTTCCTCTGGCAGCACTGTGAGGGTGGCACACTCCAGTCGTACACATAGGAAAGTCGCAGCTTGACTTCCTCCTTGCAGAGCCTGCCATCGCGCTGCAGAGTCTGGTGTTTTTCCAACATGTCCTCCAAGCTCTGCTTATGTGTCACCAAGTATTTGTTGTTACAACCACGCGATTTATACTCTGTGTCAAAGCGTGGGTCATGCGTCCGACGAACATCCACTGGCGCCAGCCAGGCGCCCAATGACACATCCTCACTCTGCCATGTCTTGAAGTAACCTGCATTAAGATGCACATAACGTACTAAGTCAGCCGAGAGGATGTAGCCCCCA
Source organism: Etheostoma spectabile (assembly GCF_008692095.1). Taxonomy (NCBI): domain Eukaryota; kingdom Metazoa; phylum Chordata; class Actinopteri; order Perciformes; family Percidae; genus Etheostoma; species Etheostoma spectabile. The sequence continues at coordinate 22,181,623 of NC_045736.1, forward strand.
CCCAGTGCGTAGGGCAGGTAGTAGTCACAAAGCTCCCAAGAGCTTTCCCGCCACTTCCCAGCTGTTTTCACTCTCCCTCTCCCTGAGAAGAAGCCCCAATAGAACCGGTTTGGCTCTTTCCCCTTTAGCTCCTCCTTAAGGAGGTCCAAGCGAGCAAATGTGTCATCATCTGCTTTAAGGACAAACTTGAACTCTACATTCTGGTCCAGCCAGGAGTACATGTGCAGCAGCTTGAGTGTTAAGTTCTCATAAGAATCTCGCAATTCAGGCAGTAAGAGCAAGTCCTTGTGCCTCCCTTGCTCTGTGTTAAGGTTCTGATGGTCCTCGTTGGAAAGTCCCTGAGTTCCCACCACAAACATAGCCAGAACATCAGAGTCCCTCTTGGCCAGCCAAGTGCTGCGGATGATACTCCTCCGTTCTGTGTACTTGGGACCAGTTGTGATGAGGACTACAAGGAATGCTGACAATTCTTTGGATGTGGAAGGTGAATTATGCTGCTCTGGACGGGATTGCAAAGCACTGGCTCGAGGGGCTAAGCCTGGAGGATCCTGGTGGCCCTGTTTCAGGGTTTCGGAGGTACATTTGGCCAAGAAGACCAGAACGACAGCAAAGCTGCACACAGTACCAATGACCAGGGCTGTCTTGTGGCGGCATACTAGACGTAACAGATTCATGGTGCTTAGTCTGGGGTGAAAAACAAAAGACTTTTAGCGTTTAATGCAATTCAAAATATAAGTTTGATCATCAAAATAACCCAATTAAACTGCAACCAAACTTTGTGCAAGCATTATCAAAAAACTTCTAAAAAACAGTTGGCTGACAGAAAATGAGCGAAGAGTTTTGTCTTACTGACATACTGACAAATCTGCATTTTGTGTGTTTATCATCGAATGATACATTACAAATGTGCCTGAATTAAGGTGCAGTTAGTCACACAGAACTAAATATTTACTTTGGCTCGTTTTAGGCTGTACAGACAGTACAGATGTAAACAAACGTAAGCACCAGAAATATGTCTAGTATGTACTCTAATGTCAGTTTGTTTATAGTAGAAAATTACATTAAATTGACCATAGCACCTTCAATTCCTGTTTACAAGTTTGGTGTTAGTGAGGTCACCAATGGTTGCATATGAATCAAAGATTTTGCCTTGAATAACGGTAACTATTGTATAATTATTCAATTACGGCAGCTATTGTAAAAATATTGAATAACGGTAGCTATTGAGCATGTTAGCAAAGTAACCTCACCTCAGCTTGCTAAGCTTAGATAGTAGTTGAACTATAACGTTTCACTCAATGTGTACGTGTCGCATCAATGTTGTAAGCAGTAATAAATTATAGAGGATTTGTTTATTTACCTTAGCTAATTGGAAAGTACCCTTTCCCGTGATTGATACAGCCAGAGCGGGCCACAGATGGCAGCTGTGCAGGGCTAACGCTAGCTACCGAGAGAAGACCCTCTGCGTACTTTGTAAGCTCACTCCTCTGAATGCAAACACACACAGGCTTTTCATATTGGGCTAACGAGGAGATGAAAAATCACTAAGCTTAGCAGCGTCTGCCAGGCAGGTTAAACGCAGCAGGTTAAATCGTTTGCTAGCCGACTTGAGCGGTGTCGATATATTCATTTTTTGTGTTTTTTAGTGTAACGTTGAACCAGTCACTTTGCGTGGCAGTGACGAAGAGGAAACGGAAGTGGAGCCCCCGTAAGAAGGGAATTAAAGTTTCACAAAATAAACACTCAAATGGACAACTATTTTTGTTTTCTTTTTATAACTGTTATTATTAGAACAAATACAAACCTACACAAGAGGGAATGGACAAATTCAAAGCCTAACTTAAAAAAAAATAAAGAACTCAATATGACATCACAATTACATAAAAAATAACGGAGCAAAGTGTAAAGTTGTCTTTGTTAAATATGTCATGTATAATCCGAAAACGTATTTGAGAAAGGAGAAGGAAAAAGGGGCAGCAGTTTGAAGACAGCTGCCGACGAGTGCATGCGCGTTATCGCCCGTGTCTAGTTATGTTCTACACAGCATCAGGTCTGGAGACTAGGACCGGATGTTAAATACATTTGCTTCAAAATAAAAGCACACATGTAGCCTTTTGCCATCTTTTTTTTTTTTGTACAGTAGTTCTCTTCACAACCAAAATAATAAACATTGAATGGATGAATTAAACATTAATTAATGCATCAGAGTTTTGTTTATAAATGAAAACATCAAATTACAAATTAAAAAAACAACGTGGTTCCTAAACGCTATTAATTATTTTCCTATATGCAAGCGATTTTAAACTGATTCTAGATCCGCCACTCACTAATCATCATTTCCAGGTGTGAAATTAGTTTGAAATGCCCACGTCAACAATGTTAAAGTATTTCACACACATTTGCAAATTAGTCAAATAAACACATTAAATAGCCCAATTTCTTTTGTCGGTTAGCAGTGTGTGCATTATCTTAAATAGGCCCATGTGTTATGACAATTTAAACGTAATTAATTGCCCAAAATACATAATTTACATTTGACATTCTGAAAGGCTTGAGGATGATTTGTTTTGAAATATGCAAGCGGAAGTTCAGTGTTTCATTGCGGGAGGGGCATGACGCTAACAGAGTGCATTGGCTAGAAAAATAATGGCCTCATCGTAGTTAAATACTAGCTAGCTAGTATGCCGTCTGTATTTAACTTAACATTTAAGAAGTCAACATATTAGCTTGCCATATTTGTCCGTTACAGAAAAGCTTTGTAGCATATCTTCACGGGAGCCTCGGTAACGTTAACTGACGTTAACGTTGGACGAGGATAGTGGCAAGCGATGACGCTTAGGAGAACTAGCCGACATCCTCCTCCTCGGACATGTCCAGTTTTGCTCGCCATCTTTCTGCTAATTTTGAGTGTGCAGTTGGTGAGAGCAGCTTCTGAATATGACCCCTACAAAGTCCTTGGTGTCAGCAGGAGTGCGAGTCAAGCAGAAATCAAAAGGGCATACAAGAACCTCGCCAAAGAATGGTAAGTGACTTGACATCAAGTCCCCTGTCACGGTAGGCCAGCACATCTTGGCAGCAGCACATCAGCCATATTCAGTTGACATGGTACATTTGACACCTGAACTGGTGCTTGTCATCTTAACCCCGCATGCCCCAGCAATGACTTATGATGTCCTGTATGGGCTTCTCTTTAGGCATCCAGACAAGAACAAGGACCCTCAAGCTGAGGACATGTTCATCAAGGTTTCTAAGTCATACGAGGTGAGGGAAAATTCACTAAAACATTTCATACAAGCTCTAGCTGGCATTCAGTGTGTTTTCTATGTGGCCCACTCAGTCTGTTACACTTTCTAGATCATGGTCTTTGCAATCATTAATACATTAATAGCTCACTTGTGCCTTTCATTCTCTTTTGCACACAGATTCTTTCTAACGAGGAGCGAAGGTCCAACTTTGACAACTACGGCCAGATGGATGAAAACCAGCCCTTCGGCCAGTCACAGCATCACGGTTTCCGCGGCTTCCAAAACAGCTTTTACTTTGATGAGTCTTTTTTCCATTTCCCAAGGTACAGTTTCTAATTTTTTTTTTTTACAGTATTGTGACTGCCATTTAGTTAGGCAATAACTGGTTTAAACATGTTCTATTGCTGCATGCTTGTAAAGACACAAGAGGAGTACATGAGTACTGTCAACGGTTCTCTGAGGACAGACAATCCCCTTTTCAAAAATCAAAGCACCAGCATGCTTCCATTTCTCAGGCTCCTCTGACAAAACATTTCTTTCTCCACATTCCCATAACTGTGTTCGTAAATATGTATTTACCAGCTTGCTGCTGTGTCCAGTTTGTATTGAGTGGTGTAGTGTTTGCTTTTGATATAACAAAAAGACAAAACGTAGACCACCATAGGTCCAAGATTCTTAGTTGCGAGTAGTTACTGTCTATTATGATAAAGTTTTATAGTGTGGAAACATTATACAGCTAATCAATCAGCAGAAAATCAATGAATCAATGAATGATTGATTAAATTAAATTTGTGTGTTGGCTAGTAGCTTCTCAAATGTGAGGATGTGCTTATATTTCTCCATTTCATGTTTTTCATTAAATATTATATATTTGATTGAGACAAATTAGAAGAGGAAAAATACTGCACTGTTAGATTGAAGTGGTCATATTATGCTTTTCCCCTTTTCTTTATTGTGTTGTATATCTTTTTTGTGCACTTTATAGGTATACAAAGTGAAAAAGTCCAAAGTCCACCCCAAAGGGACTTACCATCTCCAACAGAAAACAATGTCCACCAACTGCTCCAAACAGCTCTATTGTAGTCCAGCCATTACATCCATGACAAACATGCATCACACACGTTATAATGCTCGCCTAACCGCTAGCGTGGCACTCCCTCATACTCTGAAACCGACTAGCTAGCAGTGCTTACTGCACATGGGTGACTCCCAACAAAGATGGAACAGAAGTGAGAGGCCTTGCTCTGTAGCTAAAACAGAGAACTCAACACACAGGGTGAAAAGAGGAGCTGCAGTACAACGAAAAAATTATGTTTTCTGAAAATTACACCACATAAACCTATTCTGGTACAACCTCTAAATACAATTATGAACCTGAAAATGAGCATAATATGAGCGCTTTAAAACACCAAAGGGACTTGTTAGTGGAATTCTACTCTGCGTAGTGCACCAAGATTTAGAATAAGTGACCAAATTGGAGTTAGACCGTGTGTGTGGTGTGTGTGTGGTGTGGTGTGGTGTGTGTTGTGTGGTGTGTGTGTGTGTGTGTGGTGTGTGTGTGTGTGTGTGTGTGTGTGTGTGTGTGTTGGTGTGTGGTGTGGTGTGTGTGTGGTGTGGTGTGGTGTGAGTGTGGTGTGGTGTGTAGTGGTGTGTAGTGTGTGTGTGTGTGTGTGTGTGTGTGTGTGTTGTGAGTGTGAAAAAGGCTCACTCTCTTGCTTCCGACCCTCCTCCAGGTCCAGGGACTTTGCAGACAGCAAGTACCTGCTTCATCATGCACAGTTTAACAGCGATGTCCTTCCAGACAGCCACAAGAGGCCATACCTAATCAAAGTGACCTCTGAGTGGTGCTTTGCTTGCATCCACATAGAGCCTGTGTGGAAGGAGACTGTGCAGGAGCTGGAGCCACTGGGTAAGTCTGCTGTCACGAGACTCCCATCAGTCCACCCCCCACACTCTCAGGATCGGGGTTGGTTTTCCTAAAAGCATCATAACAGAAGGTTGATCTTTGCTCAGTTGCAGTCCATTAGGACAAATGTAATTTCAAGTGCTAAGATGCTTTACACAGAGCCAGCCATTTCTTCATTAGTGTTTATGATTTCTTCTTGGTTTCCTGGAACAAAGAGGAACGCCAAGGGAGGAATTCAACCCAATGTAACAATTGTCTGTCCCTGGAGATGAATTTTAAAGTTATTGTGTTAGTTTACTAATTAGATGTACAGTTCCCAGTGCCCTACCTACTCATTCTTATACTTAAAACCTAAGTGCCCTGCACTTGAAAAAATATCCTGCATATTAATGTACCCCATCAACCTCAAGGTTGGTTACAAAAAGTGAAAAGGACTTTGATTAAAGGGGCACTAAGCAGTTTTGGCAATTGTTTCTGTTTTCTGGCAGGTGACTCCGAAGCTGTTCAGTTAAGGTAAATTAAACTTAAAAACTGCATAGTTCCCCGTTAATAGGGCAAGACATTAACAATATCCTTGACGTTCCACTTCCGGGATTGTTCCAGTGCTGCAGGAAATATCGCTGGATGCATGTCTTCTCATTGTTTTCTGCTTTCTTTGTATTGGAATTTTAAACTGGATTTATGGGGACTAATGGTTAACTGCTCCTCAGATCTCTGCAGGGTAAATCCAGACAGCTAGCTAGACTATCTGTCCAATCTGTTATGATTTAGGAAAGTGAGAACCCTTACGCAGAGAAAAGGCGGGCAGGCAGGAGAAGCTTAACAAGGATTTATTCACAAAAAGGGAATGTCAAAACCACGACTGGGATAAAAAAATGCTAAAACAAACAATTCCGGGAAAACAAATTCCAAAAGGTCAAAAATCCAAAGGGAGACAAAAATCCCAAAAAAAGGTCCACAGAGAAAAGGGAAAACTCATGGGGGAAAACTGACCTCAAGGAGTAGTCCAAATGCAGAGCACACGGAACAGGCAAATGGCAGACAAGAGACAAAGGGAACACAGAGGTTAAGTACAAGAACAAGAAACAGGTGATACAACAGGTGAAACACATCAGGGTGATGGTCTGGCAAAGCGAGACTAACCGTACACCAACGCGTAACAGCTTGAGCCTTCCTCAGGGTGTAGTGTGGGTTTCACGTTTGTCGTACTGTATTGTTGTACTGCTCAGTTTTAATATGTGAATTTGAGTCCCAATTTCAACAACATCCATTGTGATTTTGCTGGAATATAGGTGCATTTTCTGACATACTCATCTTAAACTCTTTTAAATAGAAAGTAACCAAAAGTCTATGGGCCCAATGTTATGTCACCAGTTTGAAGTGTCAGTAGGGAGACAGCTCTCTGTGTTAGCACGTACTGGTTAGTTGTCCTAAATCACTGGAATGTCACAATGTGAAAATTGTTTTAGGTTGTATTTACCCTTCATTGTGAGAACGCTTGTGTTTTGCTCCACTGTATCCCGTACGATAGCAGTCTATTTTTACTATTACATCAGGTGTTGGCATTGGCATTGTGGACCTGGGTTATGAGCGTCGCCTGGCCAACCAGCTGGGAGCTCACCGCGCTCCCTCCATCATCGGGCTGGTGAACGGCAGGGTGACTTTCTTCTATCAGGCTGTGGTACGGGAACACCTGCGGCAGTTTATTGAAGACCTGCTGCCCCACAAACTGGTGGAAAAGGTAAACGCAACTGATGTAAATATACTACTACTACTACTACGTGTGTGTGTTTACCTTCAAAGCTCAGATAATAGGAATATTATATCTCGGCTCATTTATAATACACTTTTCATTATAATTGAAGATATAGGCTTGTTTATGTTAACATACATTTAAGAGCCGAAGTGTGAACTTGAGGATGACATGGGACTCAATTGTTGCTCCTACCCCGAGCCCATGAAAATACTCCCGGCATGTCCTGATTACAAAAAATAAATTTTATTCCACCGTATTTGAGTCTGGAGAGAGACTGGATTAGTATGTTACCTTCTATCCGTTGTCTCCTCTGTCGCTGATTTTAAAAATATTATGTTGTTTGTGCACCTTTTTCCACATCTTATTCCATCCACGTGTAGTTCGTTAGTGTTGGGCTGTGTTATTTAAATTTAGCATGAATACATTTTTTAACTAATGGCTATTGTTTCATCAGATCACAGATAACAACTACCTGGCTTTTCTGGATAGCTGGCATGTGGAAAATAAGCCCAGCGTTCTCTTGTTTGACCAAGTTCCGATTGTTCCCCTACTCTTTAAAGTAAGCAATGGACACACACACACACACACACACACACACACACCACACACACACACACACACACACACACAGTTTGACTCTTTAAGCCTGTTAAAATTCTGTGATCATACACAAGAGAGAAAAAAAGATTACCCCAGTGGCAACTACAGAGGCATCTTTGTGAGCAGCTGTTTGCTAATAAAGCAATCTTTCTTTCTTTGTTCCATGGACGTGTACCTTTTTAACCCATCACAGTCATATGCCCTGGCAGTATTGTTTTGACAACTTGATATCAATAAATGTGTTTGATAGAGAAAAAGAGAATCATTTAGGGCCAATTATGGGATCACAATTTCACCCAGTCAGATTTTTTCTGTGGGGATTTGCATATTTGCGTTTTTGCACTGATATTTCTTTTGTTTTTTCATTTATTTTTTAAGTAATGTTTAACTATATGCACAGCATGACACCATGTTGCGTTTTACACACCAGTAGGTTCATATTATGGTTGGTTGTATTGTATATGACTTATGTTTTTTTTGTTTTTTTATGGCTGCAGCATGGTTTATGTGCCCAAGACAAATTTCCCATCTTGTGGGACAATAAAAGATCCTAGTAACAACTATCTAATGTATACATAACTATCTAATGCATATGAGTTTATATAAAAGCTGCCATCAGTCTGCCCAACTCTCCCGTTTTTTAAATCTTCTTCTTCTGTTTATTTTAATGTATTTACTTTTTACGCTCTCGTCTTCCCACCCCCACTCTTCAGTTAACAGCTTTTGCCTTCAAAGACTATGTGCGTTTTGGCTACGTGGACCAGGGTGACACACACAACACTCGGCTACTGCGGCAGTTCAACATAAACACTTACGCCCCCACCATGCTGCTGTTTAAGGAGGATACAGAAAAGCCTGTTGACATCATCCAGGTACAAAAATAAACAAGTGACACCTCTTACCATTTTGAAACAGGAGTCTAAATATTTTGTGATAATACATTTTTAAATTATTGAAATAGCTTTAAAGTCTCAATTTGGTAATTTTGCTAAATTTCACACAAACGTTTCTTGCTTTACGCCGTTCACACCCCCTGCGCTTTCTCTCTCTTCCAGGCCAGAGGTATGAAGCGACAGATTATGGATGAGTTTGTCTCCAACAACAAGTTCCTGCAGGTGCCACGGTTGGTCAACCAGCAGCTTTTTGATGAGCTGTGTCCTGTCAAGCAGTTCCACCGACGGAGAAAGTAAGACATTTTATGAGCGGAGTCCTTAGCCTCTGAGCCTGTACTTAATATCTCTCTATAATCTCATGTGTAATAAGAGTAGATAAAAGGAGGCGTCTCTTTTAACATCGACGTATGTCAACTAACGTAAGAAGCTGAAATCCAAACCGAAAAGTCGGGACGGGCATTACAGTGGTTGTCACTGTGAACTTAAATGTTGTTGTCTAGTTAGGCTGCTGCAGCCGGTGGATTTAAATGTTGTCTAGTTAGGCTGCTGCAGCCGGTGGATTTAAATGTTGTTGTCTAGTTAGGCTGCTGCAGCCGGTGGATTGACTGTGCGAATGGTTTGCAGGTACTGTGTGCTGCTATTCACAGGGGAGGACCAAGCTTTTCTTCCAGGCAGTAAGGCCTTCCTGGACTTTGCATCAGTTAACAGAAAAGACGTTCTGCGGTTTGCATACGTCTACCAGCGCCAGCAGCAGCCTCTTTGTCAGGCACTGCTCCACAACCAGGCTGCACTCTCCCCTCAGGTCAGTGGCAGAAACACATAGACAGTGTACACACGTGGATCAATAGTATGCTCGTCTTTTACACAAACTCACTTGACAAACCTAAAAACAAATGTACTGTATGACACAGATGAAACCATCTGGGGGAAAAAATAAAATAAAAAATTCTGTCATCCAGTACAAACATCGATGGACAGCGTGCACTTGTTGGAAAACCTTTTTATATCCAGAACATCCAGAATTTGATATGTGTCAGATTACCGATATGTGCATCCCGAGACTCTGCATAGCCTCAATGTGCAGTCAGTAAAAGTGTGTTTGAACACCACTGACAGGTGGTGATTCTTGAAAGGCGGAGCCACGGCGGTAAGGTCATGTACCGCTCTGTGAGTGGTGGCTGGAACGGCAGTGAAGAAGATAAGTACCGCCTCTACGAACAGCTGGAGCTCCTTCAGAAAGACCCCACCTATCTAAACTCAGACGCCACCCTGCCAGAACTCAACAACGAGATGGCCCCTGTAAGACACTGCAGACACACACTCACCTTGGTTTTGAGAGCAGTGGGCTGGGGCTGCTGAGGCTGAAAACATTTAAACCGGAGGCATTTTGGGATTAATGTCGTTGTTTTCCGTTTCATTTTTGACCTCCCCAGATTTTCTTTATTCAGTGGATGAATGCTGCTTATGACTACATCCTTCAAATATATGATGACCTTCTCTACTCAAACTGGTAAGACAACACTCACTCCGAGAGTCTGCAGCCTTTGGTGCAAACAAGAGAAAGACCGACACGGTGGTGTAATTGGTTGATATGGGCCGCTGTGGGTTTTCTCCTACATGTTTCCAAAATAACATTTTTCTGTCCTCAAGGCGAGAGATGATGCCCATCCTGTCGCTGATCTTCTCAGCTCTCTTCATTCTTTTTGGCACTGTCATCATTCAGGCCTTCAGGTAAAAGCGGCATGACCCTTTTTTATTCTGCAACATTTGAATCTGATGTCTGAACATATGACTTAAAATTACTTTAACACTAGAAAGGCCAACTGGTCAAATTTACCTGCCTTGCATTTTCACTGCACTAGCTCAAGTAATTATAAATATGTATATTCTTTAGTGTCTGCTCATCCAGTTCAGGAAAGAAGTGTCTACAAGCATGGGCCGTCACAGCCTGTGCATGTGTGTGTTTGTGTGGATGTTTTGATGTGAGATGAAAGAGCCTAAAAGACATAAATTGACCTTTTAGTTAGTTACTCTCTCAAGTCATATTGTTTAAAAAAAATAGATCAAAATGAATGACATAAATGCTTCAAGAAATGCCATATTTGCGAGTGCTGACACTCTTTCGTCAACAGGTAAATCTTATTCGCTCAGTGGTTTTTGGAGTACCGTATTTTCCGTATTATAAGTCGCTGCGGAGTATAAATCAGTCAAAAAAATGCCTCACGAAGAGGAAAAAAACATATAGACGTTGCACTGGACTTTAAGTCCCATTTATTTAGAAATTTATTTCACAAAATCCAAGACCAAGAACAGACATTTAATCTGAAAAGGCAAGCTATTCTACACAATAACACACATAACAGGCTGAATACAGTAGCTGGGTGTTCGGTATGTTAACGATCACATGCATAGTTATTTAAGTATACAATAGCACACAGAACACCTACCAGGGGTGGAGACGTAGCTAAACCGTTGACAAGCATCTTCCGTCAGCATGTTGTTCAAGCACCCACCTGTGGACTCGTTCCTCCAGCTCTGGCCATCTTGCTTTCAGCCCGCGATTAGCTTTCTTTGTTTCCTTCATTGCAGTAAGAGTAACCTTTTCGCCAGTCCCTCAGTTTTCACTCACTCCAAACTTTCTTTCTGCTACCATTTTTAGCTGCATATTTTACTATCTGCATTTATGATCTGCAGAATAGGATTTTCCTTTTAGGAGCATTTTGTTTGTGTTTTCACAGTTGTCTTTAGGAGCAGCATATAATTGTCACAAGCCTAGAGCGCCCTCTCACGGCTGTAGACAATAATGTTTTCAGTATGAATTAACATTTAAAAACATGTTAAATTATAAATATTTTGATATATAAGTTACACCTGGAAAAACGTGACTTATAGTCCGGAACATATGGTAAATGGAATGCTGGCCTTTCTAGAGTTAATCAAACATGTCTAATACCCAATGATACTGACTATATCTACAATATAAATGTGTTATTTCCCCTTTTCTAATTCAAAATGACTATCCCTGGTTTAGACTCCAGGTGAGTCTAATACTGGCTGGCATTGCCCCAAAGGAGTCAGAGTAACTGCTGTCCACAATGACGATTTCCTTTTTTTTTGTGATGCCTTTTTAAGTGAGCCAGGCGAAAGCAAACCACGGAAACCAAAGCCAAAGGAGCAACAGCATACCGAGGAAGACGCATCAAGTAGAGCCAGTACTTCGAGGTAATGCAGTGAAATGAATTGAACACAAGTTGGACATTGAATACAGTACATCCACAGCCTAAAGCCTGTTCTACGTTGGCAACTTACATTACTCACAATATGAGACAAAATAGCAGAAAACCGCAAAATAAGGGCACCAAACAGTTTATTTCCCACACCGATCAAAGGTTTTACAAACTGGCACGACCGTGGAGGGGCTCTAACTTAAGCACTTCCTTGAGTTGTCTTAGCCTAATAACAAATGTTCTCATTAATAGTTAAACTTGACCCAGCAGTATAGTTTTAATAAATTTGCAATTTCTGTCATATAGCCCTCCTTGTAACTTTCCTTTTCCGTTTTCTTTCTCATTGGTCCACTCAGCCGTCCTCCTAAGAAGGACTTTGTGGAAGTGACGGAGCTGACAGACATCACGTACATCAGCAACCTTGTCAAGCTGAGGCCTGGCCACATCAACGTGGTGCTGGTGCTCACCAACACCTCCAAGAATGCCCTGCTCAGGAAATTTGCCAAGGAGGTTTTTTCCTTCTCCGGGTAAGTCTCAGCACTGCAGGACAGTTTTTAAGTTTCTATTAGTATTTGTTTCTTTTAGTTTAATCATATAAACATAGAGCCTAAATTGGCTTGTGAGTGTGAATGCATTCCATCCGGAGCTGGGAATGACATCACACACAAATTTAATCGATCCATTTACAAGTCAGATTTTTCATTGTGGGGATAGCTCTAGCCAGGTTAGCTATTGTTATCAATACCAGTAGTTAACAACACATTACACCGTTTTTGTGCATACAAACGGCATAGAAGCATGTCCACAGATAGAAGTTGGACAGTACAGTGTGTACGATTGATTAAGTGAGGCTCAAATAAGACAGAAGTGCTAATAACTGTATGTTACCACAGCTTTCTCAATTGTTGATGCCCCGGACAGCCATGTTGAATTTTGAACTCTGGGTACTGCCAGTTGGTCTGAGTTCTAAGCTCGGAAATCCGTGATTATGGAGCGTGTTTCCAACTTTGACCTAAAAAAATTTGACTTCCGAGTACAAATGAAACGGTCAATAAGATTTCCTGATTGCATAATTTTCTTATTTGACTAAATCTTGGTCTACTTAATAATTATGAACATCTTTGCCACCACAGGACTCAGACCCTCCACTTCTCTTTCCTCAACGCTGACAAGCACCGCCACTGGATGCCATCACTCCTTTGCTCAACCTCTGACTCTATGCAGAGCGAGGGCCATTCAGACGTGGATGAGGAGTCACCGGACTACACTGGCCACGTGCTGGCCCTCAACGGCCACAAGAAATACTTTTGCCTCTTTAGACCCGTCTTCACAGGGGATGATCCAAACGACTCCTCGTCTGAGACCTCATTCTCCTCCGACAGCAGGAGGAAGTCCCGGTCCACGTCCAGATCCAACTCCCACTCTCGATCCAGGTCCCATTCCAGGGAGGATGGGGTTGGACCCAAGAGGGGCTCCAGTAGGGCCACAAGCATAGAAGTCCACCACAAGCTTGACAGGCTGGGACTGTGGATGGAGAGGCTAATGGAGGGCACCCTACCCAGATTACAGGTGCCGGCATGGCCGTCTCTGGGTGAAACCACTAACTCCTCCACAGAGACCTGAGCTCAAAGTAAGAAAGATGGAACGGTAGTGGATGCACGTTTTGGGCTTGCCTCCTGATTAAGTTCATTAGCAAGAAAGCTGCAAAACCATAATGCCATTTTCAAATATTTAAGTTCTTTGTTGCAAAGGAACTGTTGTGACCTTTTTACAGAATGTCTGTCTGTCTTATTTTATCTGTCAGATCTGTAAAGCAGATGGGAAATGATGGCATAGAGTGCTACCACAAACCTTTAAATAAGCTTCTTGAGGCGAAGGTAAAGGCCACGCTGCATGATGTCACTTCATGTCGTCTGTACAGAGACAGGAGGAGGCAAAAGGAGAGACTATAGGAAAACAACCAAAGCTGTAGTACAAACATTAACAATATGTCTTCACACACACAGATGGTGTTGAAGGCGGTGTGCTGTGCCTGTTTATAGGCCAATAAGCATCATGGTACAGACGTCCGCTGTAGTTAGCTGTGTGTTTGTGCCTATGACGTATGTGTGTGTGTTACAGATTAACTCGTTCTTAGTGTTGTTTTCCTCTCTTTAACTCTTGTCTCTCTACATTTATTACGTGAATTCATATAGCCGGGAATAACACAATTGTTTTTGCTCTATTTGAGTCCTTTGAGCCCCCAATAGCCTCTAACATTAGCTTTGAGCCTGAACACATCTTTACACTTGAAAACCCTCTATTATGAGATTTTACTTTTACATCAGAATGTGGAGGCAGGTAAATGTATAAAGGTTTGGAAACTAAGCCTAATGCACTGAGTTTATAGATACACTTTTGTTTGTTTTCTTACTTTTAGGAGCCTTCAGTTGTTTGCTTTTATAGATCCGACACCACTTATTTAATTCCAGGCATTAAGACAGAGTATTTCACAGCATTGTAAGCAGATTTGTTAAGGGATTTAACATTAAATATGCTGGAAGCTAACTTTAAATTCTGATAAACTTAAATATTATTTTGGATTAGTAGTACCCAAAATGTTGAAATCGGCATGTTTTTTCCACCTGTTTTGTTTGGTGCTGGTTTAACTTTGTTTTTTTCCCCCCAATTGTCTGAGTCAGGGGAGAAAGATGAATCCTACCATAAAATACTTGTCCTTTTTTAAGCCTGCGCCATAAACCACTGTAAATATCAATGCATGGAATACTTAGACCTAAAATCACTAATAATGTTTTAGTGAATTTGCACTGGCAACTTTAATGCTTCACCCCGTCTCTCTCATCCTTTTACTCTGTAATTGAATAATTTGCTGCTCCACAAATGCTGTATGCAGTACACTGTAACTTATCATTGTTCTTAGATGTCCTTTGAACTTCATTTGTGTCTATATCTCAGAAATGAAGTGTAAACTAATAAAAGAAACTGTTATAAACATTTATTAATGTTGATATGAGACGTCATTTTCCGTCATGCTTCTTCAAACTAAGAAATAATTTTATCTGCAACAACCCATCACTAAATACTGTAGGTAGTGTAGGTAAATCAATCGCTAACTAAGGCACAATGCATTTTCCAGCTTATAGTCTGGCAATTAGCTTCATGAGTATATTAATAACAAAATACATTAAGTACAATTTAATATGTGACATTGAAATCAAATAACACAATAAGAAACATTTACCATAAATAAAGCTGCTGCTGCTAAACATGAATAGGTTTTTAGCCATATGTTATACACAGTACATGTCATGGTGGTTCAAATTAGCAATGTGTGTGTTCTGTACTGCAATACAGGCTCAGTACTCATTAGAAATGTCAAATACTTTCTTCATGGACAGTTCTTTAGGGCCAAAGGAGACGGGCAGCAACTCGTCCACCGTCATCTTCAGGTATGAGCCGTCAGGCTTAGACAGGTACACATCCCAGTTTGATCCAAACTGAAGGAAATTACAGAAAATGTATTCAAATCCTCTTGCAAAGCAACACTTTTTGTGTGTGTGGTCATGACAACGAAAAGTTAATAAGAATATTATTACACACAGACTGAAAACTAAAACCTCCTTGAAAAACTTCACTATACCAGTAGAACAGCAGAAATGATACCTCTCTTATGAACTGCCTGCAGCCACCACACGGGGAGATGAACTGGTCCTTCATGTCACTGCAAGAAACAAACAAGGACAGATATAGAACTGTATTAATGTTGTTATATAATATTAATGTATTAATGTTAACTCAAAAACCTTGTGGACTCTGATGTTTTGGACTGATGCCTCTGTATCACAGTGTTGCTTTAATAATTAATCATACTGTAGCTTCCCCAGTTCTTTAAATCATTTACCACCATCTTCTAATAATTATTTACTATAAGTCTTCTTATTTCTTCTAATTCTCTGCTCTGTTCAATAGTTTTCTCACAGGGCTTATATATAGGCCTTATCACAAGCCTTTAAAGCTATATAGTCTGTAGTTTCTGTTTCCCCCATGAGGAATTCTAAGTATTGACAACAACACTGTTGGCAGGTCCATGTGACAGCCTCCCGTGATCACGCACGCAATGTCATTTTTAGCTAGTGTTGAGTTATAAAAAGTTGTAAACAATGTTGTGAAAACAATGAATTTCTGTGTATGTATGATGGAGCCAGGTTAGGAAAATATGCATTGTCTCTGTCCCTCACCTTTCCCTTCTTTTCCTGACTGTAAAGAATTGATCAGGTCAAGTCTGGCATTTAACATATGGAAGGGAGCTTCCTGCTACAACACCAAAAGGTGGCCCCCTGTCTCCTGCCCCCTGGGGTCTTAGACTAGGCTAAGACAATGCAATGTTAATTAAACTGTGTTGATGTTAGAATTTCACATTCACATGAACCTGTTGATCTGTAATCAAAACCGACTACAAAGGGGCAGAGTTTAGAGCCATTTCCTTCCACATTGGACAGCGAAGATGCGCTCGGCATGTTGTCGTGCCAACGACGAACCATAAGAATGGATTTGAATGCACCAGGTGAAAAGGAGCCGCCCCCAGGTGCAGGGGATAAATGTGTGTGATTTAGGAATATTCAGGACTGGTTTCACGCGACTCCATCAGGGAGAAGCATGGATCAAGTCTGCTGTCAACTGCAGTGTTATCGTGTTGTTTGTTGTGTTGTCTTTGTCTTATCATCTTCATCATGTCGTTTCATTAAACCCTTTCTTAATTCTCAACTGGACCCTCAGCCTCTCTTCGTCCTTATCAAATCAAAGAACACGTGATAGTTGGTTAGATTTTTTCTAACATTGATTTTCTTCTCTCGTATTCCTGTTGTACACCTGAGGATTGGAGGACATGCAAAAAGTGTGGTGGAATTTCCAGAAGCACTAGGTTGTTGGTGGAAAACGTAGGTATCACAGGTAAGGGACCAAAAAGATCTATTCAACCATACTTCATCACTAAACCTGGCTGTCCTTGGTTCAAGTAGGATTTTTTTGTCTGTCTCTGGAAGTTTAGGGGGTTGAAGCAGCTGCATGATAAGGGAATGTAGTGTTCCATGACAGTCTCCTTTGAAAGTTAGTGAAAAACAGGCTAGAGGGCCCCACACACCTTACAAACACATACACCTGTAGATAGCCTATTCTCCAGAGATAGACTGATCTTTATGTATTTGCACAATAAAAAGATTTAGTTGAGCATGTTTGCATTGTTCACGTTAATCAGCATTAAAATCTGTGCACAACCCAGTTCAGCAAGCGATAAATGCCTCATGGAAATACACATATCCTTAGAGTTAGGATGGCATTACATTGGGATTAAACTGTACTGTTTAATACTAAATCAATTGCTTCTGCGTGAGTCATCAAAGTCTCCCGAACTTTCTTCACGTATCCAGAGTTGAGTTGCTCCTGAGTTTTATATAATATATCTTATAATTATGATCTATTTTGATTCGGTCTCTTGAAATGTGTTACTGATACACAGAGACACCACCATCAGGGTCCAACATTTTCTCTCCTCGCGTGTTAAACTGAGGAAGTTATACTTAAGACAAGGATGAGTTGTATGAAGGGATGGGGGAAGTTTGAACAGGTTTTAAGTTAAGTGAGTCATGGCGGATGATTTTGTCCTACCTGGCAATTGCAATTGCCTTGAAACTTCTGTAGCCTTCAGAAACTGCCTTCGAGACAGCATTCCTTTCAGCACACACACCTAGGTTGTAACATGCATTCTCCACATTGCAACCTGCCGGGGACACAGGTATAGTTATGAGTACATTTCAGTGTATTTGCTTTATTGAAATTAAACTGAAAATTAGGGGGAAGGGGAGCTGGTTTTGCAGGAAGAGGCCTTTCCTGTCATCAGAAGGGGCTGTCTATTTACTTAATCTCCTGGTCAAATAGTAACTCAACGGATCTTTGCACTCACAGCTGTTTGTCTGCCAGCTATGGGCCCCCCAAACATTCCTGCTGAGGTGCATGTGACTCGCTAAGCTTTGAATGGACATCAACATAAACAGGAGAGTTGCGTCTTTGCCTTATTGTTGCCAATAATATCCTTGTCAATGTGTGTACAGTGCTGTTAACTCAAGTGACACAATGACAAAAAGGTAAGCTTAGGGCATTGGAAAGTTAAGAAATGGGATTTTTATCCAACCAATAGGCCTTTTTCACAGCAGCCATTTTGACATGTCAAAGCAGTGCAAACACAGGTGAAATTGATCAAATGAATTATGGTCCCATTATATTGCCCTCCACTGGCATGTCAAAATGGCTGCTCTAATGAGGGCATGTTGGAAGGATCCTGGGAAAGATTTAACAACAAGCGGCTGTGGGGAGACATGTTAAAATGAAACCCTTCCTCACTGAGTAATTTCAACTGTTTTTTGTCAGTTAATCATTAACATAGTGCATTAAAATTAAACAGACCTGGCAAATGATCTATTTCTTTGTACTTTCAATGAAATTCCATTTCTTCTCCCCCATATGTCAAATGATCTCAAAGGCGGCAAGAAAAGACTCAAAAACAAGTTACACAGAGCTGTGCCTCTTTCTTTTAGATGTACGGCATATCAATATTTTAAAATCAACGTGCTAATAATGGCAAATAAGTTTATTAGATTGGTTTTAGGAAAAACACTAAAACAAGAAGAATGCAGAATTTAAAATTAATACACAATAGTACTAAACTAGCTTTCTTCCTGCCAAATATGTACTCTAATAAAAAAGACGCATGTCTTACCTGTAAACACACAGTTATCTGAAGTCAAGAGAGCAGCTCCCACTCTGAATTTGCTGTAAGGACAGTAGGCTTGCTGCTTTGCCTCCTGAGACTGGTGAATCAGCTTTTTCACTGTTTCCTGGGACAAGTGTGTGGAGCCATGGTCCTTAATATGCATCACATCCTCGCTGAACTTGGCTTGGTCCATGATTGCTTTTGGGGTTTGTAAGGCGGTTTTTGAGACAGAGTACGAGTCTATTGTAGCTTAGCTTTAAATGGGAATAGGTCAAAGGGAAGGGTGAGAGTGAGAAGTCACAGCCAATCACTGGCTGGGATGCCATCATGCTGTCATGGGGCAATGGGAGGCCATTTTGTTGTTGCCTTTATTCATTTTGTGTAGACGTGACATAAAAATATTTATATGCAGTATGTACATTATATATATATAACATATGTGTATGTATGTATATATACACAGTATGTACAGTGTAAATACAGTATATGTATATAATATATGTGTGTATATATGTGTGTGTATATGTGTTTATATGTGTATATGTATGTATATATATAGTATATATGTAGGGATGGGCAATATATCGATATTATATTGATATCGTGATATAAGACTAGATATCGTCTTAGATTTGGACATCGTAATATCGTAAATGTGTTGCCTTTTCCAGGTTTTACAGCATTACTGTAAAGTGATTTAATTTTCTGTGTTACCAGACTGTCATAGCTATTCTATTGTTTTTACCTTCACCCACTTAGGGATAATATCTACATTACTGTAGATAAGATATTTTGTTAAAGCACCATTTATCAACCCTATAATATTGCCACAATATTGTCATCGAGGTTTTAGGACAAGAATATTGTGATATCTGATCTTCTCAACATCGCCCAGCTCTACATATATGTGTATGTGTGTACGGTATTTGAAGGTTAGGCAGGATACGTGACTCACCTTTATGACTAAAATGTTGTGTGAAACATTTTTTCCAATTACTTTCCTAATCCATTGCATATTAAACTGTGATAGAATACCAAGAAAAGTGGAGACAGTTTGAGAAAATATGTATCTTTATTGTTAAGTCCAGCTCCTATTTGAGCTCTGAGTCGGTAGAGTAATGGAGGCTTCAAAGACCAAAATGATCCCTGAAACGATCCCAAAAATCTGTGGTTTTACATCACTTCTGGAAAACGTTATAAACACAGTAGAAAACCTATACAATAAAAAGTGCATTTAGTCGTAATGTATATGTCAGACCTTTTTTCATAAAAAACAAGTTTTCTGTTCACCTCAATAAGTAACTTCTCTGTGTATTTGTGCAATTTCACCTGTTTGTGACATGGGGTGTATGTTACAGATAATATCTTTTTATCCAGTGTATTCTTTATTATATACAGTATATATGTATAAAAGACAACAAAAATATCCATTAAGGTCTCAGGGTCTATTATTTAAATCTTCATCCCAGTAGAGCATTGGGTGAGCAAGTTATTGAGAGTCTGTTTAGTTGTTCTGTGTGACCCAGTTGATCCATCCGAGGTAGTTTCTGACCTTAGTGTAGACACCAGGGTAGTAAGCATAGGCACAGCCGATGCCCCAAGATACAATGCCCTCATATTTACCGTTACAAACAAGAGGTCCCCCTGAGTCACCCTGGATGGAAAAAGAAACAGATACACATTTTTGTTCAGGCTATGTGACAGCTTTTAAGGCAAAATACTCCCCAAAAATGTTTCCTAACTGATTGTAGCTGAAAATGCTAAATGTTTGGTGTAAAAAGCTTTTCAAGCTGAACTAATCAATATTGTGTATATATATTTTAAAGAAATGCTCCATACATACCCAACTCTGCAGTTACCGCAGCCACATGGAGCATTTCTTTAAAAAACTCAGCTCATATAAACCTTGTGTCCAGCAGCTGCAAGCAGCTGTTTTCAGTAAAAAGCATCTAAAAATCCATACACTATGTGCCCACCACCAAACAGCACGCAGACTAAATTTGTGAGTAGCTGGTGAACATAGTGGTGCATTTAACAGCTGAAGAGCTTTTTTCAGTTGGTGAGCTTCTCTGTTGGTAAGTTGGTGAAGACGAACACATAGCTACAAGGAGAATGAAGATTGGACTTAAATTTTTCAAATGCCAGTAAATAATGTTATTACTGTTTGCTAACACATTTGCCAACTTTATAAGGTGAAATAATATTTTATATATATACTGTATATATATATATATATATATATATATATATATATATATATATATGTATATATGTAGATATATATATATATAATAAAATATGTAAATCTTGTGATTACATCTTGTTACACTTTCCCCAAGTGGCCAAAGAAGTTGGACTATGTCTAACTTCAACGAAACTCCCAACGCGAGTTCAGAGACTTATGTGTTTTTGTGGAAACATGGCTGAACAACAGTGCACCAGACTCCGAAATCTAGCTACCAGGCCTGCCAGCCTGCCGAGCAGATGCTGTTCTGTTGGGTAAGACTTGTGGAAGTGGGCTGTGTTAACATGGACACAGACTGGTGCAGAAATGGGGTGCTTTTGTCCAACTACTGCTAACTGCTGGTGCAGTTTGTGACTGTTAAATGCCGACCATTTTACATTCCACGCAAATTCACCGCTGTGTTTATACTCTGTGTTTACATCACTCCAAGCACTGATGCCACCATTGCGTTGACTGAACTTTACAGAGCTTTTAATTTATTTGCATTAAATGTAGCATGTTTTGTATGTCGGTTTTATATATTTTAAATGTGTAACACCACTTGAGACAAGGTGAAATGTTTCGTGTATATGGTTGAAATAACAATAAAACTTGAGTTGAGTTGAATGCCTCCCTGTCTGTCTATGTCTGTAAACGGTAGGCGTGGCTTCGGAGTGGACTCACAGAGAAGCAAGTGCATTATGGATTTGGTGTCTTTCATCCACATAAGCCAAAAACATATATTCTGGCTTTTCTCGGCCTAGAAGGCACCAATTTCTAAAAACAAAAACAAAAATATTCACATTTCTACTAAATGCGTGACCCAATTGAAAGATATATCAATCTTTCCAACGGTTCAATATCCCTTTAACTTTGGGTGCCTCACCTGACAGGAGTCTTTCCCACCATAGAGAGAGCCAGCACAGACCATGTTCTCTGTGATCCTGAAGTAGTAGTAGTACCAGCAGTTGTTGAATATATCCACATTTACAGACCTCAGTACAGGTGACAATGTGTAGCTGTTGAGCCAGGTTACACCCCAGCCACTGACTGTGCACCGGGCAAAGTTGGCCAAGGGCGGTGAGTCCAGGTCTGGCAAAGAGACTGGCTCGACCCTGGCGTTGATGATAGCTGGACGGTCCAACTGACCCACAGAGAACATATCCTTTAGTCAGTCAGTGGTGGAAGAATGAATCAGATCCTTTACTTACTTACTTACGTAAAATAACTAATACCACACTGTAAAAATACTCTGTTACAAGTAAGAGTCCTGCATTGAAAATTGCACTCATGTTAAAGTATGTAAGTATCATTAGGAAAATGTACTTAAAGTATTAAAAGTAAAAAGTACTCACTGCAGAAAATCTCATTGTTTAGAAACTGGAAACGATCAAAACCGTTCTGTCAATCAACTAAGTGTTTAATCGGCTAATCATTTCAGCTGTACTTGTAGTAAAGCTGTCAGATTACTGTATCCAGTAAAAAACTACATTTCCCTCTCAAATGTAGTGGAGTAGATGTAGAAAGTAGCACGAAAAGAAAAGACTCAAGTAAAGTACAAATACCTCAGCCTTGTAGTTAAGTACAGTACTTCAGTAAAGGTACTTAGTTACATTCCACCACTGCGGTCAAGTCATCACAAAGAGCAAATGCTGAAGGTAGCATTTAACTATATTTTCTGTTTGCGTGACCTACTCTGCGGTCTGTGCTATACCCATAGAAATGTGTCACTGTATAAAACAGAATACAATGAACAAAGCAGAATCAGACTATTTAATAAAGGGTTGACTGTAACTCTCTCAATAGGGTCACTAGTTCAACGGGTAGTAGGGATCACTTGTAGTGTGTTACAATTGCACAATTGTTATAGTGTACTGGAAATTCGGTTTAAATGAAAATCCCCAATACGTGCAATAAAAAGCAATGAGTCAGTGTTCCCTGACGGGAAGGGAAGTCACTTGACTTCTAAACAATCCTTTACCAAACTCTGAAACCAGCAACTGGCTGTCAAAGGCTACACATTAATAAGAGGCAACCTGCATTTCAATCTGGGTGTGTGGAGTTTGAAATACATTGGCATTACCTGGGCAGGGAAGGTCCAATTACAAGACGTTATTGAATTGCATTATGGGAAATGCAGGATTCAACTTTAGAGACCAAAAGTCAGAATATTTCAACCTGGACCATTCTTTTTAAGTTCTTTCCCCGACTTTATGAAAATGCAATGGCTTGAGTAGCCCTTTAAGTTGAATTTAGTTGTGCCAATTGGTAAGCAAGGACACCATATGGCTTATGTAATTCAGAAACATTTAAAATGTAATGAATTGGATGCATGCTTATAATATGACACATCCGTCCTACGACAGACCACGCATTATTTAGAAATTTTCATATTTGTTCAGCTATTTAGGCTATTAAAGAGTTTGCATGGTTTATTGCATATTTGTCATGACATGTTTATGTATAGTCTGCCTCTGCATTGTGCTGCAGGCCACTGACTCATCAACATCAATCAGTAATCTAATCAGTGCATGAAATCGGTTTCAAATCAAGCCTGGATCACAGGATCCATATCAAATCCATACCTGTATCAAAACAAAACTCTATGTCATAATCATCCCTTACCTTAAGCAGCATGATATCATTGTCAAATGTCCAGGGTTGGTACTGGTAGTGCCTGACGACTAAAGATACATTGAACCTCTGCTCAAAGCCCTCCACCTCAACGATGTTGTGCTCACCCAGGACCACTTGGATCAGCTGACTCCTGAAAGAACACAGTGTGACGGAAAAGGAGATGTTTATTCCATCAACTACAGATCAGACATTCGAACACTTTTTTTGTAAAGTTGCGAAGTTGTTCCAGATCCTTTTAATATTTGTTCGACACAGCTATGAGATTCAAACGCAATGTGCAGCATGCGCTTCCATGCATAGCAGGATTACAATATGAGACGATGGACTCCTGTGCAAAGAGACATATGAGGCCGCACCACTCCCCCAAAGACAGGCATTTTCCTGTCTGACTTGCAAAAAATCAGCTGTGTGGCCATACAGTTGCACTCTATTCCTATACATAAACTGAGGAGATAGACACTCACTTAAAATGTATCATGATATTGTCTTCAAAGTGATTGTTTAGGCTATTTATTCAGTTTTCAGGACTTTTGGGGCTCTGTTCTTGACATGTATGACAAAGCCCTTTGGTAATGCAACAATAAATGCTAAATTATTAACAGCAACTTCACACAGAGGCTCTGGTTTAGGGGCCATCTGAACCTTTGGGCCCGGTACGCCCATTCGGTAATCCAACCATGCTTCATTAAGGAAATCTGGCCTTGTGAGTGCCACATGTGTAAAACTGCAGTAACTTACGGTCTCCAGCAGTGGGCAGCAGACACCACCCACTGCGGGTGGATGAGGGTGCCTCCACAGAAGTGGTAGTTCATGAACTGGAGGGAGGCTTGGTGCTTGATGGAGTAGGGCTGTACCTCTGCACCCCCGATTATTCTTTCCTCGTACGCAACTAGGAGTCGAGGAGGGGATTAGACACACAGAGACATGGATGTTCTGTTCTGGACTTAGACTTAGACTTCTCTTCATTGATCCTTTTGGGATGACTCCAGCAAAGAAATTGAAATTTCCAGCAGCAGTTTTCAGCAGCTTACAAAAAAGGCATAAAAATGTAGTGCAGAGAGCAAAACAGTATGAAAACAACAACAATAATAATAATAATAATAATAATAATAATAATAATAATAATAATAATAATAATAACTATAACAATAAAACCTTTGGCTATAAAAAGACATTTAGCATAAACATTAACATAAGATAAGCTCAACGCTTTTAGGTTTTACTCATCTAGAGTTACATGAAGTCAGCCTTGTGTGACAATAGGTTTAAAAGTTAAGAAGACAGTATATACTTTAAATGTATTGTCAGATGTCTCACCTGACAGGTTGGCAACAAGCAGAAGGAGCAATGAGAGGTGACAGGATGGAGCCAGGTTCATTTTAGCAGCTACTAAAAGGAAACAAACCAACAATAAACTGGCTTTGTTTTGAAAATAGTATTATCAACCACAATAACCAAAGGATCAGGTGGCATGAATGTGTTCACTCCTGCATATTCAAGGGGATTCTTCTGTGGGATCCCAGCAGGACAAATCAGTATACCTAACCGCACACCAAAATGTGTCCAGTAATTATTCTTGAACTTACAACCTTTGAACTACTGCAACTAAGATCATTTATGTTCAGTGGTTTACTTCCTATTCATTGCATTGCTTCTTCACACTCAGAAACAAGCACACGTTCCAACTGGTTTCAAGTTTCAAATGATTCATTTGAACTGATTAAACTCCTTAAGCCACAACATTACACAATAGAATTAAAATCAATTTGATACAAAGATTTCTCACCTTATCAAGAGTCAAGTGAGGAAACAGTCCAAGCATCCACACACTGGCAGTCACACTCACTCACTCATCTCATACTGTGGAAAGCAGTACAGCTTGAGAATTCTCAGGCCTCTTTTATACTGTGACCATAGCTGCCACTCTCATTGTTCCCATTGTCCGCCATATATCTTAGTGTCTCTCACACACAGAAAGCCAAGAGTGTGACCTAGTACATAATTTCTTTGAACAGCAGTCTTCTGTTTCATTACAGCTCTCTTCCCAAGGTATTTGTTCTCATATGTACCGCCTATTGTCCAGTAGTGGAGACAAAGTAAAGCTTTACTGAGATGAAACCCAACAAGCCAGATAAATGATGGAATATACCGGCCAGGCATGTTGTTAGTGTATCCAATGATGTTACAGAGACAGACAGGCAGGACAAATAATGTCTAAGTATGATATATTTTCCCCCAGTCAACCTGAGACTTAGCAGGACATAACAGCATCTATTCTTGTTGAACAAGGACAAACCTTGTCTCAGAAATCTATTTCATTTGACTGAGAGTAAGAATGGCTGAATATCTTTTGTACTTCTGTTTTCCCCTCAAGTTAACTTAACAATCAAAGCAAATAGTGTCAAATCAGTGCCAAAGCCTGGCCTAAATTCACACTGATCTGATCCAGCCGGGAAACACTGTCTTGTGACTTTTGTCTGCAGTGTCCCTCTTCTCCTCTCTCAGCCTTTTCCATCTCTCCAGGTGTCACGTTCACTTAGTTTCCCAGCAGTTAGTTTTTTTTCATTCTTAATTCCCACACACAGGGGCGTTTGGTCTGTGACTCATATAACTCATATCCTCTATACAGTTTAAAATCCCAAAGGTGTCATTCCAACTGGGTGAAAGGTGATAGTGGGCTCTGTTCTCCCTCAGGTGCAAAGCTGAGATGACAAATGTGATGCCTTTGTGTGTGTGTGTGTGTGTGTGTGTGTGTGTGTGGTGTGTGTGTGTGTGTGTGTGTGTGTGTGTGTGTGTGTGCGTGCGTGTGCGTGTGTGCGTGCGTGTGCGCGTGCGTGTGTGTGTGTGTGAGACAGTAAGAGAGAGAGATGCCTTGCACAGAACTGCACGTGTATTGTACAGTATTGACGTCTGAGTGGTGAGTCGGAGAAGAATGTGTCGCTGAAATATAGTCAGTTCACAGAGACTTGTTTGCCACAACCAGATTTTTATGTTGACAAAAAAAAGACAGAATATGTCTCTATTTCTAGGCTGATTTAATCTCTATACTCACATAATGTTGTGTTTTCATTGACAAAGCCACACTAAACTACAGATGTATGGTTATAAAACAACCATTGACATTTTGAAAGTTTGAGCTCTACCAAATATAAATGCTGTGTATTTAAAGGCTTAATTTAACTATCTACAGCGCACATCCATTGAGCGCCAGAAAGGACCCTGGACACTTGGTGCAGCTGGTTCTTTGACTGATTGGTCCCTTGTCTTGTGTGTGTGTGTGTGTGTGTCTGTTTATTATTATTACCATTATTATTATTATTACATAGTACAAAATTGTTAAGCAATGGATATTAGATTCATAACATTTCCCACAATGAATACATGCCATAATTAAAGATATACCGCAGATTGCTCTGTATAAACGGTATGGCAATTCTCTGAGGGTAGACAAGATTATGCAGCTTCATTTCATGTTGCTGAGAGTTAGATGAGAAGATTCATACTACTCTTGCATCGGTTGTAATGGTTTGCTTAGGAAATGTGTAGTTTATCTTAGCATAAAGACATAAAGCAAGAAGAAACTGGCCTGGTTCTGTTTTTAGGTTAAAAAAATCTTCCTAACAGTGCTTATCTCGTTTGTTTCATCTGTACAGAAACTTAAATATAAATAACTAGTTGTGGCTTTATGAGATTTTCATGCTGTAACTATTTCTAGGCCAGGACCAGTGACATCCTGAAAATATGGAAAAACTATGAGATTGGTATAAACGTTCTCATCTAACTTTGGAAAGAATGTAATGTAATAGTAGGAAATTTCCATTCTAGATTAGACGTCACAAAGTGCTTCACAACAAAAGATTAAACCAAAACACAAAGCAGAGATACAATAAAAAGGTAAAGAATAAAATAGAGATACAAGTAAATTACACTACACAAAAGCAGGTCCAATCAGGTGGCTTTGCTAAATACGTGTCCCCACTAGTCTGGATAATCCACAGACCTAGCTGTTAACAGTTTTCATAGGGGCGACTGGTGGAAAGTCATGTTCCGTTGCTAAAAAATTACGTTGCATTCACCCCCACTGGGGACAAGGGAAAAAATATGTTGGTGTAACTTGCTTAAACATGCCCTTTAAAATGTCTTCATATTGTAAAGATTTCCGAAATATTTGTGGGAGGCGACACAAAGCCGTCTCTCCCATTCTACTGGGTGAAGCATCAATTATTCAGCTCTTAATGTGGGACAAGAGGAGGTCAGGCCAGATTCTCCTCCCATGCTGTGGATGATGCTGACTTGCATCATCCACTGATGATGATGATTATTATGGTGATGATGATCATGCTGATGATAATGAGTTATTATCATCGCAGACATGATGATTCATACCATACAGAGGAAAATTTGTGCGTCTCGGCTGTGTAGAGTATCACTGTGTTGTCTTAGCTCAGAAGTGAATCTCCCTACGGCTACAATACAAAGGCACACACACATACACACACACACACGCACACACACACACACACACACACACACACACACACACACACACACACACACACACACACACACACACACACACACACACACAGTGGGCTGTTGAAACATTTCAGCACGGATAAGCCTGGATGATGACACCAACAGAGCATGCTGATACAGTATAGATGAACCCGCTCGGCACAGTACTGTGTTGCCATGGCAACACTGTAAGGCCTTTCGACAAGTCAGGCGGGTCAGGAAAAAGAGTTGTGATATTGCTGGGATGGCAGAAAGAAGGGGAGGCAATTTTTGAAGGTGAACTTTGTTCCTCTCTTTCCTTTTCAATCAATGCTACAGTGTTGGACCCTGGTCCTACATGTCATGGTGAAGGATGAAAGTAAACTCAAGGACAAAGGTTGATATGTCTGACTCCTACTGTTTCCACAAAGGAGTGGATGCCCAGTGCTGGGCTGGCAGACAGGAGCAGAGGACACTGGTTGTCTGGCTGCAGTGGTTCAACTGCTGGTACAGTATGGTGTAGGATAAAGAACTTAAACCTCCACAGCTATGATGAGCCTGCTTATGTGTTTATGTTGTGTGCTACTGGACCTCACAGCAGTCCACAGTGAGTACATGCTTTTCAGTTTTGCTAACAAAATTTGTGTTGATTTATAAAATTTTAAATTTAGGATTCTGTTGCTGTTTAAAAACATGCTGAGAGTTGGATACCTCTCTCATATGAAGCTTAAGCCAGCATTAACTTAGCTTAGCTTAGCATAACAATTGAAAACCTCTAAATGACAATTCAACGTTTTACAGAGAGTTATTTGCCATACTTCTTGGCTGGGAGTAGTAACTTCCTGGAGTAGTTTGGGATTACTCCTTAAGTGTGTTCTCAAAAAAAATCTTTTAAATTTAAACCCACAGTTACAGCAAGGATGTATAGACATTTCCACTAAATAGTCTTCATAATAATAATAATAATAATGCATTTTATTTGTAATGCAATTTACATTTAAGACAAACCTCAAAGTGCTACAGATAAGATCCTAAAAGCAAGATAAAAACAACAGTTTAAAATACAGGTAAATAGTGCAACAACATTGTTGTGCAAGGATAAAACTTAGGTTCTGCTAAAAAGAAATGTTTTTAGTCCTTTTTTAAAGGTCTCAATAGTTTGTGGACTGTAATTCCAGTCACGTCTCCTACTGTATAGTCTGAAGCCAATGTACAGTAGTTGAGCTGTTGCATTGGGCAGGGAGAGCCCCCATTCTAATGTTTCAATGCCCAAGGTGGTGACACAAGAGGGTCAGGTTATATTGGGTTACCTTCTTTAAGCAGTGGCCTCCCAGGTGAAAACCACTAATTGCCAGGCTGGGTCAATGGGCTTGAAGGGGGGAGGGGGGATTAAGAGGGCCTCACTCTTTATGTTCCTCTTTTGTTCACCGATAGCTCTCGCCATGTTTTATAAGATGGACTTTTTAAGAGTGACTGAAATCCATACCTCTGTTGTTACTATATATGCAGAATGTCTGGAGTATTTAGCAGTTTAGATGAAAGCCTGAAGGAACAATTCCAGTATTTTATGAGAACATGATGTGCCATGTTAAAAGTATGGGGAAAGTGGTTCTAATGTCCCCTCTCCATCAGCTTTGTAAGAAACAACTTCAGCAATTATCAGTCTCCACCAGTGAGTCAGAACTGAAAAGGCTTTTCGGATGAGGGGAGAAAACATTTACAGTATAGAAATATTAAACTACTCTAAATAAATCTGCCATAGCTCCTTTTAACGCTTTGTCCTGTAAATGTTTTTGTTTCCATACAGGCCATGTGCTCATGCAGGGCCGTATAGTAGGTGGTCACACCGCCGCACCAAACTCCATCAAATACATAGTGTCACTGCAGAGCACCCGGGGACAACATTTCTGCGGTGGATCACTGGTTCACAGGTACTGGGTGCTGACAGCAGCGCACTGTAACATCGGGTAAGATTTTTCAACAGTTGTCATCAATAAGCTGTTGATCCTTTTTGCTGCTTTTGTCTGGTAAAAAATCACAATACCATGTTTTGTCATGTTTTTCCTGTTTGGAAGGTTACATGCTTGTTTATGTTTTTGATAAAGCATACTGGCGTATTAAGATGAAAGAACATTAAAAACACAATACTTACAATGTTAACATTGTCATACTGACACAATCCCTCATAAAGCTAAAATGTGGCTCAAGGTAAAGGTCAAACTGTTTCTGAAACACATAGACATTCTTCTGGCATTCTCATAGTGGACTCTGTAGAAGTCACTACTGTGTAGAAGCGAACTTGGCATGATTTTATATTGTGAGCAGATGTTCTCAACAGATGCCTAAAAGCAAACATCCATTCTGCTACGAGTAGGTAATGTCAAAACGATGCCGCTTGATCATGACGCAAAGTAAACCTGTATATATGCCACTCAGAAGTCAAACAGCACTCAGATGCGGTTGAGTTAGCTGACCTTGGCATATCATCATCAGTGTGTGTGTGTGTGTGTGTGTGTGTGTGTGTGATCTTGTCTGGATCCAGGAAACTGACCGTATTACTGTTATGCCCCGGCCCTGCCTGCACACAGTAAGCCATTGTTGCTGGACGGACAAATGCTTCCGACTTTATGTGTCTTTGTGACTTTGAATCATGAGTCACAATTTGTCATGTATATCGTTTCACATTACTCCCACCTTCCCTGCCTATTAAAGGTCCCATGACATGGTGCTTTTTGGATTCTTTTATATAGGACAGTGGTCTCCTAATACTGTATCTGGAGTTTATTTCTCGAAATTCCGCCTTGGTGCAGAATTACAGCCACTAGAGCCACTCCCACATTGAGCTTTACTTGGATGTGTCATTTCTGATACATGTAATGTAAAATGAATATACGCCCTGTCTTTTAGGGCAGAGCACATGATGATAGTGGCGGGCGACTACATTGTTAATACCTTCGAGGGTACTGAGCAATACGCTAAACCCCACAGGCTGGTCACCCATCCCCACTACAACAGAAGCACCAACAATGCTGACATCATGCTCATTAAGGTACTGCAGACACAGTGCAGACATGTAGCCACACAGCAATGCTTATCAAACTTCACAAATTTAGAGAGTACAATGTATCTAGAGAGTTAAAATGTATTGATTATTTTGTGTCGTAACTTCTATTTGGATATGTTTTTTTATTGAGCCACAGTTTGTCTTTTTGTGCTTTGTTCAAATATTTAACGGAACTTTCAACCTGTGCCCTTAACGTCTCATTACGGTCTACTAAATCAATAGTTCTAAGCTTTTATCACTAATGGTGTAAAGGTTTGAAACAGCACCAATGCAAAGGAAACTACACATTCTGCAATGCATGGTAAACTACTGATGTTGTAAACACTTTCATGCAAGAGCATGTGAGTTACACTTATGTAAGGCCATTAAAAGCCCAAAAAAAATCTTTGAAAAAAAACAAGAAAAAACACGTTTATCACACCACCACATAATTTATATTATCTTAATGACGCAATCACAATAACCAGATGCGGCCATGTAAAAAGCACCTTTTATTCTTTGTGATTCAGTTGGCAAAGCTATGTATGTATGTAAATGATCATTTTGTGTTGATTTGATCCACTGTTAATATAAAAATACTGGTAAAAATAATCAAGATAATATTGCATACATTAATCATGTTGGACAAGATTGTTTTGAACATTTTTTTCTTCACATGTCCACTCTAAAACTCTTCTCTGTCCAGTTGCGGGCCCCCATGGTGCTGAACAAATACGTGTCGCTGGCGCCTCTCCCCAGGCAAGGGACAGGAGTGTTTGAAGGCTTGGTGTGTCGGGTGTCCGGGTGGGGCTACAACAATCTAGGTGGAGGCCAGGCCCCCTTCACCCTGAGGACGGTCACAGTACCCATTGTTTCATCTGCAAGGTGTAACAGCAGCGAATCCTTTAATGGAAACATCACGGCAAACATGATCTGTGCTGGCTACAGGACTGGAGGAAAAGATGCATGCAAGGTAAAGGGGATGAATCCTATATATCATAAACTCTTTTATTAGTACTTATTTTTGAACAGTTTCCACTATGAACTGCTAG